>NC_060244.1:16304382-16624382 GCF_021155785.1 Neodiprion fabricii
TTAATAATTCAAACTTTACGTTAGCGGTGCCGCTGTATCCCTCCATCCTTTCTCGACTCTCTTTTGATGGAAATTTCATTACATGTCTAGGCTGATGCAATAAATGTAGTTTCCCAATTAATGTGACATAATTGAACTGTAAAACTTTGTCCTTAGACCGTACTAAAGGGCTTTTGTATTCGAAGATTGTGACATAAACAAAATTTCCAGAAAGTTCTCTCGTGAGGAGACGAAAATAAAGAAAGAGACACTCTGGTTTGGATCGTCAAAATGAATAGATTTGATTTACTGAGAACATTATTACCATTGCATTTTTCATTTGATCTATTATTGTATAAATTAATAAACACTATATTTTTACATCAAAAACTATTATTGGTACAGTAATATTGTATACAGTGAGCGTGGTTCAGATGCATCGTGTAAATTGCTGTTCGAAACTACATTCACAACTCGGATTTGTAGTAATACAATTTGCCGAAGGATACCCAATCGGCGATAAGATAATATTTCATTAGTAAGTAGGATTTGAAAAATCGAAGAATGTTCAAAAAATTGTACGTCTTTGAATAACGAGTGTGAAGAACGCAAGCTCTTATTCACGATTACTTTCAACGAGAACGATATTCAAGACTTGGCAGTATCTTTGAAATTTTTTTAAACGAGTTTCAGGTATGATTATAAATTAGATGAAGATATACCGTAGCTATAGAACGTTAATTTCAATTCCCTGTAGTATAACACAACGCGAACTCGCTGAGGTTGAATTCGAGTGAGCGTCAGAGTGGAGCGTGAAAAAAATCCGTGCTATACGCGACGTGTGTATTTAATTTGATCGAAGGATTCACGTAGCGGCATGAGGGATATATACCGTGACAGGTTAAGAGAACCGAAGACCGAAATGCGCATGCGCCTAGTCTGTCGCCTATTCGCTGTTTCGACAGGCTGGCCAACTCTGTCTGGTTAGAACCCGGTGTGAACTGTCGATACGTGTAAGCATTTCGAGGTTATGTTGACTCGAGTGCAGACACGTCACATCTCGACTACCTCAAATTCGCAACGCGACATAACGGCGGGACGCCGGAAAATTTTGGTGACTATCGTCTGGCCGCAACTGAGTTGGTCAACCTGAGAAGCAGACGAGAAACTCGACGCTACGACGAGTTGAATCTACCAATGGTGAAGCCCATGATTTGGCGCATGCGCATTTTGGTGTTTCATTTCCCAAGAGTGTCACTGCAAGAACACGGATATTCTTTTCACCGATTTACTTTGTTTCGACGTCATTACGCAGTCGTTGTTCATTCGCCGTTCTCCGACGCCGCTTCATCTACCAGAGAGATATTGAAGCGCCGTTGTCGTCGCGTCGTCGTCGTCGTGGTCGTTCTTTGTACGTAGCGCGGAATTCACCGGGGCATTATAGACACGAAGCCGGCGTATATGCACAGCTACGCATACGCTCGCAGGACGTTTTGCGTCCGTATAAATTCCGTACAGACACGAGGCGTCGAGCCGAGCCCCGTGTGGTCGTTAACCGCGTTAGCGTCGGTTTAAAAGGCTTTTAATAAACGGATTTAACGCGCCGCGCAGCGCAACGAGGAATTGCAAAAGGGTATTTCACATTAGCCCCTTTTACGTTTGTCGTCTCTACCGCTTCACACCCACCCAGAGTCTCTAATTGTAAATCTGATTCTTTTGGCCCTGCTACGGCTAAAGATATTATTTCTGCAAATGTTGCAGCTGCAAATCGCTATGCTTTACGAGCAATTTACGCATTTATAATATAAAGTTGATATTTATACTTCGTATACTTAAATTAATCAATCCTGTGGAATATACTTTAACATTTAAAAAATATGTGTATAATATGAAGAAAAAAAAATGAAAGTTTTACTTGCTTTTACGCTTTATGTCACAAAATTATCAAACTAAACGATAACAAAACGTGTCAATACAAATTCTGTACAATTCACAGAAAATATCCCATTGCACACGTGCCAATTCCGAATGATGCCGATCGAATTGATCACTACACTAAATCGTAACCAGTCCAAATGAAATTTTCGAGACTCCGAACGATCCAAATTGTCGAAAACCGTACAATGTTAATTTTCCACTGCGTAGTGAAAAATTTATCGTAGTAAAATCTACCGCAGAAGTATAGCAGTTTTATGACAGAATGGAAAAATGGCGAGACCGACCACTATACTAATAGTAACGTATTCGCTAAAAGTTTTGTAAAAGTTGTTGAGAAAATCGAAACAAATTCAACATGAATTAAAATTCAAACAGAAATTTTAGCGGATTTGCTGACATACATACATTTGGTTTTATCATTGTTCCACTCAATCCTTAAGCGAACAGGATAGATTGGTATTATTGGGACGTGCGATAGAAGATAAGGACACAACTGAGGATGGCTGGCCATGCCCTTGCCGAAACGTTTTGGTTTTTATAAATAAAAGTTTGTCTACACTGACCTTCGCACCCAATAATACCAATCTATCCTGTTCGCTACAAAGAAAAGGTCAACAACATTCTTTCAAATTCAATCCTTAAGGTACCATATTTTTACCGTAGTGTCTTACACGATTAATTTTTTTCCGTGGTAAGTGACTAAATTTTTTCAATCTACGCGAAGAAATTCAAAAACACCTTCCCAAACTGAGAAGGCCAGGTATCCACTCAAATTTCCCGAACGTTGAAGGATGAAATCACTAATTGCTACATACCGGATGGGCTGAGTGCCGGTGGCGAGCAGGGCTAACACTCGCATTCAATCACGGGATAATTTATTAAAATGGTATTTCAGGCAGGGTAGGAAAGGAATTTATCGAATTGTCTCAAAATAATCATTGAACAAGTCAGAGCTGCCATGCCATAGCTGCCATAGCTGCCACACGCACGAGCGGGTTGTTGTTGTTCTTGTCTTTTTCCAGCAGTTATATTGTGTTAAAATAAGCACGCACATTATCCGCCCCAATCGCACGTGCCGAGTGCTCTTTTACTCACACAATTTTACCACGTTGTTTTCGAGACTATAGTAATCTAATCTGGTAACATGATCTGTAGGGTATACTTACATGCCTTTCCTCGGCTGGATTCAGGCCTGAAACAAACAAGAAATATCCTACGGTTAAACGTGTTTGTGGAACAATTCGCGATAGTTTGGAAATACTTGACAGCATATTAAGAATTTTTATTCTACGTGGAGTACTCTGTACCCTGACACGCGATTGTCTCGAATGGGAGATAAACGCAAGAAAGAATCTGGTGGTAGATTCGTGACTACTACTCGGCGTTCCGGAGTAAATCTGAGTAATCGGTTTTGGCAACTCGTTATGTGTATGACGTAATTCAATTTCACAAAAATTGATCCCTGCGAGAGCTAAGACTGGATCGTTTCATTTATAAAGCGACGGTATATTTTCTGCCGTTGTACGATTTTGCAGTCTAGGAGCACCGTATCGAAGAGTAGGCTGATCTATCTCTGAAAGAATGCCTGTATATACCTGCTTTCGCAGCAACTCCGTACAACAAAAGAAGAAAATGGCTTTCGCGATGGGGCAGAAAACCGTTTATCCAGTGTCTGATAAGCCTGAGAGCTGCGGAGTTGAACGAAGCATCTATACCGCAAAAGAGAGTTCCTGCGGACGCGCTTGTTCAAGGTATTTAATTATAAAGTTGCTGATAATGCCGCGGAATATGGAAAAACAGAGAAGTGATGAGGGAGGAGAGAAAAAGAGGAAGAGAGAGAGAGAATCTGGCCTTCGGTACGCGCGGATGCCCTCCCTAAAGCAGCGGTGAATCGTGCTTAGGGTGCGAACATGAGGGTGAGAAAGAGAGAGGCGAGGTGAAGTGAGAGTCGAGAGTGGGTGGAAGGCGTAGAGGGAGTACGAAGAAGAGAGACGGATAGACAGAGTCAGAAGCACCCTTGTGTTGAGGAGATTTCGAGAGCTCTTCGCCGTGCCTCTTCGGCACCCTTAAAACTTTGTCAGCGTTACTCAACACCGTAGTGTGAAGAATAACGGTCCGGGTCAGATCAGGATGGCATATACGATCGGCAGCAGTCACTACAAGTCTAAAATGATCTAATCTTTTCTTCGTATTCGTTCAAAAGTTTCAGGTTGATTTCACCCATGTGTATAGACAGTACGTGTACGTTTCGACATTTTAGTGATAAGCAAAGCGAGAAGTCACAAACGATGACCCAAAGGATGATTTTGTAGATAAGACGTAGAGTTCCACTTCTGGATAGCGGTATCCTTCTTTGTTTCACAAAATTTTGTAGACAAACGTATACGAAATTGTGAAAAGCATGAATGGAGATTCTCTTACTGAACTAGCTATTGGATGGAAGAACGAGGATGATGCAGAAGTCTACGAATAACCTTTTGGAAATTACAACACCCGAAAACTGGGGTAATAAATACAGTCCAGACGCGATAACTGCAAGACTCTACATGATCACACACAGTCAATTAATGGAATATGCTGACCATGCCCAGAAGTAAGTACTGATTGGAATAAGAAAAGACTCAACATTTCATGGGGTTGAAGTTGGCAACGCTGATGTAACGATGCATTTTTGTGAAAAATAGTTATCTCGAAGTTTAGGATTGTCTAAATTTCATCAAGAATAGTAAAGAAAAAGATACGTATCGTTTTAAAACTCAAGTCCATCAAATTCATTTAATAATGATGAAATAGTGATATTTGTTAGAGTATTTCATTGCGTTAACGTTACTAACTTCAACCCCGTAAACTTTCCCGCCTGATAGGTGATTTTTAAATGTACACTATTAACCTTGTAGCATGTCGTAAAGTGTAATACCATAGAGACAAGGCAAATTGCGTATTTTACCATCCGCGAGAGATTAAATAAATTGCCTACGACGTACCTCCGTTGGGTTTTAGGTCGTCGGGTTGTCCTCGGTGATGCTCTGGCTTAGCAAGCATTGAGAGTGGATGAGGAGCGCTTCCACCGGGCGCCGAACCAGCCCCAGGAGGTAGACCAAGGCCAAGAAGTGCCGCCGACGCGGAGGTCGGCACGGGAAGACCGGCTGTTGGGCCGAGTCCAGGAAGACTGGGTAACCCCGGGTGAGGTCCCATCGTAGCACCAGGAGGTAACTGCTGAGCGTGCATCTGTTGCAACAGTCTTGGGAGGTCTGGCCTCTGTTGCTGGAACAGAAATTTCGAACGTCTCAAAGATTTGTCCTTCCGACTACGAGCAATCGTCATCGCTCCAGCAACTAAAAATTCTTCTATTTGCACTGGGAGTCATTTTTCGTTACTCACACTTTTTAAATATGTGCGTTTGTGCCCTTGTACTAAATCTGTATGTTTTTGCGGTTCGAATTCCACTGCATAAATTGTTTAATCGATTTGGACAGGTTAGATTTCAAGAAATCGATGATTCAATGAAAATATAGAACAGACTAGTTGAAAAAGTAGCTACAAAATTCTTTACGTTCAAACTGTCGAAAACTTAATAAAGAACTTTTCGAAACCTACTCCAATCTCGCAGAGAGATATTTGACATTTCGGAAATAAAACATCGTGTGAAGTTGGCGCCCCGTATTGCTAGACTATTTTTTCACTCTGCACAAAACCTATTGGAAACTTTGAGGAACTATTCTGAAAGTGGTAGGAATTGGAAGCCCATACTTTACAAACGGTGTCGTGCGCGATGCAGAGGCTGTATGTAAATAAGTCCAGCGTACGGATGCCGTGTTACAATGAGACTAGATGCGCTCTAACGGCTAATCTAACAATAAGTAACGTATTATTGTGCCCGTTACGATGTTATATAGAAGCGAATTCTCCTCTCGCGTGGCGTGATACGATTGTGAGGTCCATTAAGTGAACCGTAAAGCGTGTAACTATGTTTTAACAATGCTCTGCGGGAAGTGGGCAGTCGAGGTACCGAGAGGTAAGCTAAAGAAGAGACGGAGACGCGAGAGGTGGCCCGATCGGTTGAGAGGGTGGGTAGTCCGTGAAGCAGTTTGCCAAGATAATTAAATGGGTTAACGATATAATAATCCCACGCCAACCGGGAGAACTTCTCCTCACGGACTTGGAGAACAGCAGAGGCGACCTCGGGTATAATAGCGGGAGCTCGAATAAAAGTTGCGTGATGAAGGAAAATAGGTGACTGAAGGAACTGGAAGTATTTTGCAGCTTTCCGAAAATTCAACATTTTCGTCGAACAAAGCAGTGGATGGAAATTTTTTTTTTCCGACCTTCAAGGCGCATGTATAACTCAAGTCACACCACGTCTTTGCATAAATACGGAACATACGTAACTTATAACATAAATGCAAAGTGTTGAGAGCCACAAGTTCACTGGCTAGAGTATGAAATTCGTCGCACATTTTGATGTTTTGAAAAATCGCGTGGTTGGTTGAAAACGTCACCAAGGGTCACGACCACTCCGCTCCATTGGGTCCTGCGGCAACCCCTGCAATTCAGTCCAACCCTCTCCAGTTTGGGGTATGAGAGACGACTCGCGGGGTAGAATCCTGCTAAAGATTTACCGCACGTAACAGCGGCGAGGATCCAAAGTTCCCCATCCCGCATCCCAGGAATGCTGATTAGTTGCTCTCGCGCAGTATAACTCGGGAGTACGACGTAGGTATAGTAGTATTCTATATAGGATCTGCCCATCCACCATTTCCTCCCCCAACCACTGCGTATTCCCCTCGACGAAGACGGGGATAAGACCCAAGGCTGGGGAGCTTAATAGGGAGGAAATTGAGTGCTTGAGCAATATTGGGGAGGATTCAGGATTCGCGGATTGGGGGACGCCTATCTCTCCTCTTCTACGGCTGCTTTCGCATTCTGGTTACGTACGACGATCCTGTCTCGAGACGTTCTTGACAAGTATGCGTTTGTGTTTCTGTGACTATGTCGGTGTGTTAATACGAGTGTGCAGTGGTTCCCTCGCATTTATACTTTCGATATTGAAAAAATACGAATCATAATTGTATCCCAGTTCTAGCGGTAAGCAAGTAATCTTAGGAAACTGGAAGCGTGATACTTTAATTTTGAAAAATTATTCAAAACTTAATCATGCTTTGCCTGTTTTGAACAAGTTTATGAATTCCCTAAAATATGACATTAACCTGACGATGTTGCTTTTAAATTTTTTCAACTACGGGGGAAACTCCTGGGGTTGTGTGTCTTTACAAGTCCATCGTTAAAGGCCAATAGCGTAAAACAATTGCACGATACTAGTGGGCGCGTGTTCAGTGTACATATAGGAATGCCAGCGCCATATATTTGGAGTTTTAACGTAACTGAATACAATATTACCATGGCATGCATGTAGATAACAATTGACATCAAGTTTTTTCTTTTGACTTTGAAGATACAGTACGGGACTTATAACACAGTGAAGATATACAATGTTTAACTAAAAAATCATTTTCACCAAAGACCTTTTGTTTTCGGATTGTTCTTATCGATGAGACTTGTCAGCAATCGAAATGGTACAATAAAACATTTAAAAAGATGTTCGTTTATTAAACTGGTTTGCAATGTAGGAAGTAATACTTTAAAACTTGTTTTCGGGTGTACAATCAACCGAAATCGAGTAAACAATAACCTTTTCTTGTGCATCGCCGAGGTGCGGTCGCATCAATTATTTGAACTACTATCAAAGCCTATACAATCGCTGGTGCGACTAGGATAAGAATACAGTTAGCGCCATTTTAGTGTACACGCGATGCTAGACACAGTATATCTGAAAACATTTTTATTTCACGGAACAGTAAGGCCAGGAAACATATTCCCGTAATTAGCGGTAATTGGCGATTGTGGACAGCTAGGAGAAGCCATGATCATGCATGCGGAGAGCACCCACAATCATTCACGGGTAGAGACATCTGTCAGGCGTTTGCCAACCAACGATCATGGCTATTCTCTGTCGTTGACAATCGCCAATTACCACTAATTACAGGAATGCAATTCTTGACATCATTTTTATGTTGTTATGACCAGTGATGCGTAAACTATGATAATAACGGGCAAAATAAGTCACAGGGCTCACACTTCACTATCGTGCCCAAGAAAAAGATTCTTCATTACTTCGTTCAATTTGCCGTACAAGTCCATAACTATTATTAATACATTATCAAATGAATTCATTTCGTATCGCAGTTTCTGTGTTATCCACAAAAAAAAAAAAAACTGTACCGCGGCCGGTAAAGTCTGGCCACAGAATTCCATTTCATTATTCCAGGTCTTTGGACTACCGTGTTGAATAAAGTAGTAAGATAGAATTTCTTTTCACCGTACAACAATTTCGATTCTGTAGCATCGGGCTATGATATATTAATCATAAGTTGTACAGTTGCTTCAATTTTTTACTATATTACCGACAGAGCAAGCAAGTTGTAAATTTCAATCGATTTCTATTCGCGCACCACTTGATTAGTTGTGAATTATTGAATGCTAAAGGAAAATTTATTTTGTCACTCCCGAATCCGAGAATGGCATCTGTTCAAGGTATAAAAAAACCTCAAGTAAAATCGAATTATCCGAGATTTTTTTCTATAAAACAAAGACAACAACATGTACTAAGTACTCACCCCGATGATGGCGTTCAACTCCGTCATAGTAACTTGTTTCGCCCTCTCAACGGCGGTGGCTACTTGCTGTTGATGTTCTTGCGAGAGAAATGGTAGGATCTGCGCGATTATGGCGTTTAACCTCTTCGCTATTTCCGTCTGAAATAACAAAATGAATTATGTATTTTTTCAAATCAGAAGGGGGCACGATTTCATTTCACCGGTAAAGTCTCAGTGAAGGCGGCAATTTGAACGGTATGATCAGCATTATTTTTGCAAACGCCTGACTGACTGAGGATTTTTTCTTTGATAAACTTTTTTTCGATACAAATAATTAGGATTCGACATTTTGCGTATATACTTTCAATTGTCAGTGTTCGGGTGAAAGGTTTGATAATCGGTATACGTAGTTGGAACCTATGTGGCAAAACAATTACATAACTAAAACCTTTCGAACCGGAGAAAGACGGACACTTGGCACGCGAATAAGAATAATCTTCAGGATTTTAAAATTTATTAACAAAACATCGCCGAGGTAGGTCCAGCGTCCCTTTTCTTCCCTTCCACAAAATCTACTGCTTAATTTTTTGCGCTGGATTAATGAAAACCTAGCACCAAGGCCTGGAGTCAAGGGGTGCTTTTATTAGTACCAGTGCACGGAAAGAGAATTAACGTAGTGCAAAACGCGAAAGGGCTAACGATGAAAAAGAAATAAGAAAGTGAGAAGGATTGAGGAAGAAGGGAGTTCTTTTCCACCCCTATACCTATATTCAAGTCTGGTTAGAATGCGTACGTCTGAGGAAAATGAAATAAATGATGGAAGTAAAAATAGCGCAGAGCACCCTGCCTAAATGAAAATGGTTGGTACGTGCTAATTGAAATATCGCAGGCACTAAAATTCTCGGCAAGATTCTCCCCCTCTCGACTGAGCGGGTAGGTAGGTATATAGCGGTAAGAGCGTGGAGGGCTTCTGGGTAGGAGGGTCGAGGGGTTGTTGTTTTAATTACTCGTCGCCCCCTGAGTGGCAGTCATTAAGCCACTAATTATAATGTACGCGAAAATGAGGCAACCTATCCCCACGACCGTTGTAGAGCGACGAAGAAGGACTCGCGAAACGCCGCGTATAACGCTAAAGGACGAGGGCGCCGAGGGCGTCTGGGGCCTCCTGGCGGAGGATGAGGATCCCCAGGAGATGGAGGCGGAGGCGGAGACTTGGGGACGTAATTGCGTTGCCGAGAAGTTTTCCCCAATCCCCGGGTAACTGGTGAGAGGCACCCGCCTCCCCATCCAAGAAAATAATGAATAAGGCAACCTTCTGAATCTCGCGACTTGAAACAAATCGAGTTTCAAATCGAACGCAGAAGGGTGCTGCTGCCGGCTGCCGCTGGTGTCGACGTTGCAGAATTCAATTTACAACGTATCAAAACCCGCCACAGTTCACGTACCAACTTCATCCTTTTCATCTCCATAAGAAGAGGAAAGCGACCAATTCGTATAACGTCTTTTCACATTGTGCGGATGAGACGAGAGGCGGCGTTTATAACGGTCTAGCCAGATGTGTCGAGACTGACAAAATTCAAAGAAGTGGAAGTATACACATGAATGTTCGAGACCATGAGGGTTTCAAACATAAGTAATATCCAATAAGCGTTTTCGCATTCTTTTTTTAACAGACCAAAATACACTGACACCCAAGAAAAGTTATTGCCGTGATGAAAAATAATTTTTACAACTTAATTAAGTGAAAAACGCAACCATTATCTCCACAATTCAAGCGAAATCGGAAATCTCGTAAGTACGTTTAGTCATTAAGAAACGGAATGACGAACTGGTTTGCCCATCAAACCGCGAAGCTTGACGAACGGTTAAATAACTCTGAAAGACGTTGCACCTGCAACTCAACCAATGATCCACAATAATTCTTCGAACCTCGTCCGAGCTACAGCGTTTATACATATCTGACATACACGTAACCAGTGATTTGTTATCCAGCTGATAGAAAATCACTCCCCTGTATACTGTCGTCGTCATAAGCATCTGAGGGTTAATGGATTCGATGGCTGAAGAATTCAAACACACTGCCTTCGGAGAACCCAGCTTTCCTAAAGTATCAAATCTGAGATAAAAAATCAACCATTTCACGAGTATTTTCGATTCACTTTCCATTAACTTCAGGATGACAAACTGCAAGATTGCGACCAAGTATGTCTGTAGGTACGAAGCTACGTTATACATTCACGAAGTGTCGAGTCAAATTCGAACTCAAACCACGAAGTTACAGATCCAGTACTTGTACTGGTAGGAGATCCAAGCAGGTATTATATATCTTAGACATTGTAGAGGATAACCGCATGGAAATTAGCAGTAAAAGATGATGCGCGCCGACAAGCGCACTCTACCGTGGATACAAATATCCCACGCCTGTACCGCAGTGTGTGCGCACACACAGGCAGACAGATAGACAGACAGACATCTACTATCAAGCGGATATCACAGGCGTCAGCGCTCCGTCGCGGCAAGAACACACCGAAGTGTACACGATGAAATACCCGGGGGACAGCCAGAGCTGTCGAGTAACTATGGGAGACGGTATATTTGCAGCGAAAAGAGAGTCGGAGATACTGACAGATGTAGCGGGTTTCGCATTCTACCGCCAGCGGAGCCGAGGACGAGGATGAGAATTATGCACTGGGTACAAAGCTGGCGTCGCGACGGCGCGGTTTACGCGGATGTTATTGAGCCCTTGTATAATTAATCCAAGTGTTATGGAGGATGGTGAATCACATTGGTGCGGCGTCGGTGAGCCGTTTCGCTTGCTAACCGCGTGCTTCGCATCCGTGCACACAGGGTCAGTCGGCGTCTTCCTGGGGTCGGCGATAATGGCGATGATGATAAGCAGGCCTCGCAATCAATTCGAAGTCGGTTGGGTTTGAGTGGACTACTCGAGCCCGGGTCGAACACTACTACCTTCTAGTGCTGCCATTACTAGCGTTGTGCTCGCGGACAGCCTGCAGGGTTGGATATAAGTGGTCCTTGAGGACCGAGGCGAAGGGAGGGAAGTGGGCCGATGGAGAAGCGAGCTGACAGGCGGCGAAAGATCGGGCTGTTTGGATGTTTGAGTCGCGGAGTGCCGCGTCAGCACTCCGATCTCACTTCGAGTGAGGACTTCCACTCCCCCAGATTCTAGAACCGAGACCCCGTCGCCGACGTCACCACCGCCTCTTCACCACTGATAGCTATATCTCTACGTATTTATGCATGCACGTACACACAATACTCGTGTCCTATTGACGTCAAGTACGTTCGTATTATATTTTGTACATTGTGAGAACTCGCTTATCGAGTGAAAAGTGTTTACTAGTATGAATATAGATTATAGATTCAATGTGGCGACTTAGGATGGTAATATAACTAGGGTAGAGCATCGCCTAGTCACGATACGTCCCAGATTTCGCTTATTGCTGAAGTGCTGCCCTCACGCGACAGGGTGGATTGCAGGGCACTGGCTCCTGGTTTACGTCATGGTTACACCTATAGGCCAAGCAACTGGACTCTTTGTATATCCTTGAGTATACGTTCCCGTGGTGTCAAGTGTCCCGAATATTTATACTAGGAGCCCCGTCACTTGCAATATATAGGACACTAACAGGCAATAAGAGGAGGATGTTTGGAAAGTATTAATTTGATACGATTTCGGGAATGACGAGAAGGTATACTGTCCTTGAAAAATAGGTCGCTTTAGAGGTTTCCAATGGCTGCATACGCTCAACTTGGGTTGAAAATCCGTCAACCACCCTTGAATAAACAGAAGCCATGTGGACTCTAAATTGGGGGTGAGTTAGTCTAGGTACTTTCCTTTCGAACCGACCAGAAGAGTAGGCTTTGAGGAACCTTTGAGGAAAATAGTTTTAGAGTGACTGAGGGGTAAATCTAATTCCCCCAGTTCTCCGTTACCGTATATGTAACATGAACTTCAAACCTCGTCTACCCTGTGAGATTAGACCGATTTAACTTGATTTTCTTAGTAATATCGCTGTTGTCAAAACTGAGTGAAACTTTGTCATTATAACCGCATCAACATAAAGATTGTTCGACGTTGTGTTTCAGCATTTATAACTGTGATGAGCAAACATCGATTGCACTAAAAGTTCAGTTTCCGGAATAATCCCAATTACCGGTACATCGCATTCATTTCTTTACTTGGATCTTTCTCTTTTTGCAGCAAATTTAAATTCACTAATTCTTCGCAAGATTTTAAGCTCGTGTGTTACATTTCCAACGTTTATCATGTCTTATGCAAACATCTGGCGTCACTTAGGTATGTAATTTGTTCGTCGACAAACTCTTCCTCTGATCCAAAGACGTGCACGTAAAGGTTCTGATCCGGAATTCAATCCCGTGTAAGAAAGTGAAAAGAAAAGAATTTCTAGACAATCTCTGAAGCCCGGTCTGTCACGTGGTTCGCGGAGTCGTATCTTGTTCTCTGGTTTAGGGGATTCGGGAGGCTTGAGCAAAACGAAAATCACAGGAGAGAAAAGAGGCTCCAGGGTCTCTATTTCTTTAGGTGGCGTCGGAAAGCCTCTGCAACGCGTTTAAAGGACGCAAAAGCGTCACCGATAAAGCTTTGTGAAACGAGATATCAAAGAGGCTCGTTCGCTCATTCGCTCGCTCGGTTCCCTCTCGATCGTTCAGCTCCACGGTAGTATCCCTTACCGCCCCACAAATTTCCCTGGGGATGTTCCCCTCTTCTCGCAAGGCTCATCCGTCTCAGCACGAAACAAATAATTCTTCCATCCCGATCCCTCCTCGGGCGCAGAGCCAGCAGCAGCATCTCCCCTTCATCCATCCCGTCCCATTTCATCCGATCCCGTCTCACCCCATCCCTGCATTTGCTCTGGGCAAGTCATCGCCACTGGAGGATACTAAGCGCGTGCAGCCGGGCTGGCCGAGCGACGGCCCAGCGCTAAGCCGGTAGCAGCCAATAACCGCGGTCATCAGTGGATACGAGAGCTGAAAGAGGGACGTAGGGTACCTCGAAGGTGGAGCGGCAGGCAGCCCCGTGGGGCTAGCCGAAGTTTCACCGCAACGGAGATAAGGTCACGGGTCGGACTCCCGCACGGTCAGTTCGCGGACCGAGCTGCGGTCACCGGGCAACGCTAACCGCTGAACCCTCTGCATACCACCTCGGGGTTCTTCGACGCTCTGCTGGCAACCCATTCGGGACAGCCACCGGCACCGCCGCACCCAGACCGACCCGAAGCCACAAGCCAGAGCGCGGGCTACTGCCTTGATTAAACGTGCCGTAGACCGCCATTATCGTTGATTGCGCTAAACATTAGCGAACCAACCTGGCTACAATGTGGTCCGTGTACGACGGGCCGGTCGGGCGCAATGTGCATGGTCAGATATAGGTGCCTGGGGCTAAGCGTGATGCCAGCGGACCAATTGGCTGGCTTCCTATTTAGCTCACTCTCCGAGCTTCGTGGCCCGCCTCGATTGCATGGGTGTTCTGTTCGCTCCTCTGAGACCTGTGTACCAGGCAGATATCTCACCCGAGGATTCTCTTACGGTCGCTTTCCCCACCCTGGTTTAACGATTACAATTATTATTGTTAATAAAGCCTAATGACGTTATCACACTCCTTTATTTACACGTCGGTACCCAATAACGCGATACATGAAGACCGGATTGCGGATATCTCAGATCAGCATAAAAAATTTCGAGACTATAAAACGTTGATAACAATTGTTGAAAAATTATATCCGTAATAACAAAGTGTCTGTTTCAAAAATTTAATTCAGGCTCATCTATACCGCAAGGAATGCGTCAAATTTGAAATTTTCATCAGTATGTACTTGAATGAAATTTACATCAACAAAACTCTCCCAGCAGTGTGTATATAGTGTAAAAAGTGTGTAAAAAAAAATGTACTTTTCTTCTGAAAATATCAATTTAGCAAGTTTCACGATAGGGTTGTCTCTAATTTTTTACTTTTCAGTCGGGTCACAAAGGGTGACACGATCCATACAAGAGCATCCGAAAAAACAACGGATTCCTTTCGATATCAATAGGTATAGAATAAGGTCTAGCCCCGTCGCCGAACACAGCAGTTTTTCCCCCTTACACAATAGACGAATTGATCAATTTCCCGTCGGAAAAGGATGACGAATCCAGAACAGAGGGTTCGCGCCCAAGGATATTGTGAAATAAGTTTCGTGCGGAACAACCTATACTAACTTGAAACTCGAAGTGTGGGGCGGTGGTGGGAAGGCAGAGATGAATTTCGACTGCCTCGAGTAACCCTCGCGGAGATCGCGTCTCCGGGGAGGAGTTAGATTGAGAGTTTTGAAACCCGGACGCGACAAGTACCTGGCGAGAGCGAGATCTCACCGCGCAAGAACAAGGCCGGCGGCTCCCCGCAACCCCTCGGTGAGAAACGACGCCGAGGAGTTAAGTGGCGAGTTGCGGTGGTGCGGGGGGTTGAAAACCTCCCCTACTTTACCGACGGTACAGACCCCAGCGGCTACGACACCCCGGCACTCGGTGCGGAAGAGTGCCGAGTTGAAATACCACAAAACACAAATTAGTGTCGGTCCCCCTCGAGGGGTGCTGCCCTCGTTAAAACGTTGACGCCCTGATCTCATTCACCCCGGCAAACGCGGGTTTGGGGCGAAGCTCTGGCGATATTGCAGAGCCGTAATATATATGTAATACATATATATATAGTAATATATAGCCATCCGAGCACGCAACTGTGTGTAAGTGCTCGCATACATTCGCGCTTCCGTATCCTCGTGAAATGCCTCGTATTTCTGGAACACGGTGACTCCGGGATCGTGACT
The DNA here is from genome assembly GCF_021155785.1 of Neodiprion fabricii. Lineage (NCBI taxonomy): Eukaryota > Metazoa > Arthropoda > Insecta > Hymenoptera > Diprionidae > Neodiprion > Neodiprion fabricii. The sequence continues at coordinate 16,319,795 of NC_060244.1, forward strand.
GCCGACCGTCGCGATAACGCGATGACAAATTTTGATAATTTACAAATATAATTGCACCGCTCTCCGCAGCGTATAGGAGGTCGTTATGGGACGCGTGGGACATTATTATATACCGTCTCCTCCTCTTTCGTGGGACTGCGGGGTTCTTTCCTCTTGCCTTAATTAGTTTCTTGCTCTGCGGAATTGCAGGTTTATTATCATTACGTAAATACCTAACTACGCGCTCATCGCTGCGGGGTAATTACTATACAACTTTACGATGTTGCGTATTCTTTGTTTTAAGAATCGCTTTGTCACGCAAACACAATTCACAGACGTTAACCGTTATCACGTAACGTGTGGTATTTATGTGTACAAACATCGTAAGACGTTTCTCGAAACAGATTCGGCACTGTTTTGTTGGATTTTTAACGATATTGAGTTTTTTCCCACCCTTCTACTTGGTTTTTTTTTTTTTTTTTTTTTGTCTGTAACATTCGGAGATTTCAGACGGCGCTGAGCCAGATACCGATCCCATTGTGAACGTGATCTTAACACGTATAATTCTTTCTTGTTTCCCGTTCTCTGCTTGGAGCAATTAATTATTGTCAATTTCTTTATATCCTTCCTTGAAGAACAGACGTCTACTTAACGTCATTGCAATAAACCTTGGACAAAATTAGCGATCAAACCACCACAACCTGCACCGATTGTACAATTTGTCACCAATCTTCCCGCATCTGACACATTAATCTTAACGTCTTAGTACAGCAATCAATCGAAGTTATTCCATTCCAATTAACCATAAATTAAATTTCATTTTCTAACTGCGGAATCGATTTTCACTTTCTTCTATGTGAAATAAAAAAAGAGAATAAATCTGTCAATGATTGATTCTCATTATCAGTGCGATATCTAGGTGCGATTTATTGAATATTCTATAAATTACAGCGTCAAAGGGGCTTTGTTGCTATGTGTCTAACAGAAAAAATGACTTCGGTGGAAATCCTATCTCAAACATCTCAAACTTAATGCAGTGTTACGTGTGCTTCCATTTCTACTCATACCCAGGTTAAAATGATAGTCAATCGTTACCTAATTCTAGTGCTGAAGTTCGACCGCTATCCGAAAACGCACTACTGCAGGTGGATGGATAATCACGAGAAAACTTTTGGGTGGCGAATTCGCGAATTATATATATATGTATATAATGCGACGGTAATAATCAAGGGTAGACGATCCTACGGCGTTGGTAAAAGGTATATAAACGGGGAACCTGCGGTACCTACGCTCCTGACCGCCATCATCGGCAACGACGCGGCTGGCTCTTAACGACGGCTGGCGCCCAACCCTCGTAGAGCTCCGTTTCCAGTGACACCCTCGCCCCCGCACATAACGCTAACACCGCCCAGGCATAAATAAAATAGCGACTACACCCATGAGCGCTCGCGACGTCGAGGTGTGCGGAGATCCTGTGGATGAAGAGACGCCCGAGTGTCCGGGAGTGGGATGAAAGCGCCGGATGAGGGAGGATGAGGGAGGGAGCGTATTAAGAAGAACGATAAGCCATCTCCGACGACCCAGGGTTAGAAACTCCCGAGGGGCGAAACTCATAAAAGTCATAAAAGTGATAAAACTGAACTACCATTGCAGTAGTAGCTACCTTAGCTTATACCTTTGCCGGTTAGTACGCCGTGTCTTGTCGGCCACGCTAGTGTTACTATCGGTGGTGCTACTGGCGGTATTACTGCCTCACTGTTACTGCTAGTCGCCAATGCTGCGCCGCGACGACGATGGGGATGGGAGAGCGAAGAGAGCTGAACTCGCTGTCGGAGGCTCGAGTCCCTCCGGAAATACACGGGAGAAGCCATGCTGGATGTTGCCTGGACGATTATGTCCCGGGATGTTAGTGTAATGCAGCTCAGCTTCGCTTTCTTGCCAATACACATATACGTGCGGCGTGTATGGCACCTATAGATGTAATACCCGGTTTCCCGCAGGGAAATGGCTTTAGACTTCGTTTTAAACCTTATCTGAAAGTATACGTGAATATATATGATACGTGGACGTTCGAAGCTGATCCTGGTACCCCAACCGTCCACCGATGTCGCATTCGTACGACGCATTATATTTTTTTAAACACTATCGGTCACATTATTAACACGCTGGTTATTATTTTACATCAAAATCGGCGAGCACACACCAACAAATGCGCTAAGTCCTTGTCATTTCAGCTATTTAGAACTATAAGATTTAAGGAATTGCTGTGCAGTCTCTACGAGGTAAGATAATTTGCCCAATCACAAAGTATTCAGTAATTCAAGTGGAGAATGAATTTTCCTTGTAAACCTTTGTTGCGTAGACGCGACGTTTGAAACGGAATTCTTATAGCTAATTAAATGTATACCTAGATTTGAGCATTGGTATGTCAACGTCTCGTTGTCCGTCTATCCGTAAGTTTGCAAATAACTTCGAATTACTGATCCGATTTTCATTATTTTTTTTTACAGACTTTATTTTGTTACAACCAGAACAATAGTTTTGAAGACATAACGATATTCACAAGTCAAAGCGGAACAAGATTCAAACGCTCGTGCGAATGCTGGCTAAACTCTTACAGATAGAGGAAAGTTATGCCAGAGTGTTTAAGCTCTTAACGAGTCCTAAAAAATGTCCCATAAAGCATACATCTATGTCCAATAGTTTTACCCGAAGAAGCATTTGAAAATATTATCGGGCGGAACCGGGATGTGCTGAACTGTTTGGATTGTACAACCGTTCAACGACATACATACGTACGTGTATAAAGTTCCGATATTTACCTGAATTATATTAGTCTTCTAGACTTTTCGATTTCGTACGTAACGCAGAATCCCGTGGAATCAACGGCCGATGAACGAACGCAACGCACACGCCAAGAATATAAGCAAAGTGATGATAACCATCAAACTGGATGCATATATAGGAAACGTCCGGTGTTGACCCGCCAGCGTTTTGTACATATTTACGCTGAATTGAGGGCGGGGAGGTAGGGGATTTTTGTTCCTCTGTTTTTAATCCGGCATGTACCACAGCAGGTCGACGACCATGGCCGCCATCCAGGTCGGCCCGGGGGTCTCCCTGCCACAGAGGCAATGCGTTACCCGCGGTACAGCAGCAGCAGCCTGCTGCACCGCTAGATTTTTCCGATAGCGAATTTTTTTCTCCTCTGTTTTTTATTCGGATCGTACGTTTAGTCCCCGTCCCTTTCCACCCTCTTTGCCAACATCCCGACGCAAGCAGCCGCACCGTCGGGACGCTCATCGTCGATCGGACGCTGCGGCGCAGAGCCGAGTGCAGACAGAGTAAAAACTGATGATGGAAAAAAAAAAAAAAAAAACTGAGAGTACAAAAGCAAAGAAAAATGAACAGGGGAAAATGGCGCGGAGAGGGGAGGGGGGGCCGAATCGGGTGAAAATAAAAATATATAATCCCCAATCCTGCGACAACCCTTTACCGACCAACCAACCTGCGCGACTCTGCAGCGGATATATTCATGAAGCCCACTTGACGAGGATATATCCCTTTCGCGTTCTCTCATTGCCCCAACCATTTTCTCTTTTTCTCTTTATTGTCATCGTGTGACATATCAAGGCCCTGCAGAATCGTTATACTATGTATTATTTAACTGTCGGCAAATTTTTTAAACTAATTTTGTCAAGTTCTCATGATTTTTAACGTGTAGAATTTTTTTTTTTTTTTTTGCTGTACACGTTATAGAGAACCTGTGCACCGTACTTTGTACTATTTTTCACAGTGACGAAAAGAAATTCGAAATACGAATTAGGATTCTTGGACAATTATGCGAAGGTTCAACGAATGAAATTCGAAGCCAGATTTGATGAAGATATCTTTGATGCGATATTCTCTGATTTTTCGCAAATTTTTTTCAATTTCGAACCATCGATGAATATTACAGGTATAAGAACGCGTTGTGTTAGACTAGAAAGTTAGCCAAGAAAATCAATAATTTACAAGATTAGCCACGACAATTTCCTCAATAATTTTATAAACCAAACGCTGCGACTACGAATATACAATATGACTAACGATAAATATAAAACGTGGCGTAAAACGAGAGAACAAAACGAATTGGATCACTCCACGTTAGGAGATATTTTGCATTTATACTGCCAACATCTACCGCGCTAATTAATCGGTTACCTACCGCATGCGTCGCATAAATATAATATAACACAATATAAACCTACCTATGTACGTACGTACGTATGTTCAATACATACTATCAGATTTTCCGAATCGAGAACTGAAAAGAAGCAAAAAAAAAAAAAAATCAAACGTCAAAAAATCAAAAACCGCACCAAAGTTCTCTGATTTCCGAACCTCCTATTCGGAAACGGATAAAAAAAAAAAGGAAAAAAAACTAAATAAATGAATAAAACAACAAAATTGAAAGGGAAATGGTTTTTTTTTTTTTTTTTGATCCGGTGCAGAGCTGCACCCCGGATTGAACACCGACGCGTCGGCCGACAGGCAAAGGTCCGAATACCAACCCGCACATTGCCGCTCAGGGCCGCCGTCCGATGTTTGACTATACATAGTGGGTATTTACACACGCATTCAGTAGCTGCCACCGGACGATACCACATATGTACACAACTAGGACACGGCTCCCGGTTCCCCAAACATTTATGCGCGCACGCGACACGCTCGACCGAATGCCAATAATATAATAATGAATAATCAGCTATAAGCCGAGGGGGGGAGGAGGAGTCGCGCGTCGAATAAATATACATACATACAATATGGATGCGAATAGCAGACCATGCGCTATAGGTACGTATGGGGTATTCCATGCCAACTCAATATTTTAATTTTTTAACAAACATTTTTTTCTCTGACAATACAACACGTGACAATCCTCCAAACGATTGAAAGAAAACAAAAAAATTAAATCTATAGCCTGTTTTTATCGTAGTCTAAAAAACTAACCAATTGATACTTTTAAGACGGTAAATGGAAATATTTAGGTTCCAATTTGAAGACTCTAGCTTGAATTTCAGAGTAGGAGTATGTTTTCTTTCTACACATTTTTTTTTCTTTCTATTTTTACCTCTTTTAACGGTAAATTGGATAAGAATATATATCGAGAGATGTTATTTTGGGGTTATGTACTCAGTTACGAGGTCGAAACTGCCGAAATTGAAACAGTCAGTAGCTTGTGAGGTCAACTGTCTCGATTAGGTGTGATTATTACTATAATACATTCCGAGCTGTATCCCGTAAAATTAGTTTAAAAATAGAATATCCATTGAAATAAAAAGAATCAAGCCACAAAGATAGTATTTTTTTCGGTATTCTTCATTACTTCACAAACCAATTCATTTATAATTCATTGCGGGAATGTGTCGGAAATTGAGATTGTGAATGTTTTTTTTTTTTTTTTTTGAACAAAAGCATACGTTCAGTGAAACGGTACATTGCCAAATTTTTCATGCTCATCATTTGAATAGCGAGTCGTGTGAATTCCAAATATAAATTTACATTCGTTGTCAGCTGTTTCAGCGATCGTGTCGGGAGTCTGTCGGACAGACCGATAAGAGAAACCGATATTTTTACAAGTACCTGTTTGGATCCAAAAGGTCTAAAAATGTAGATATTCGTTGAAATTCAAAAAATTCATCTTCCACCCAAATGAATGTTTTTTCCTCATCGCCATAGGTCATAAAAAGTAAAACTCGTTCTGACGCTCTGAAATATATGCAAGAGTTTTCAAATTGAAAACGGAATACTTTTATTTTCAATTTTTGACAATAAATTGGGTTATTTTTAGGATTAATTTAAAAATTCAAAAACTATTACGATGGTTATTAAAAATAGTCGATCAAATTTTCTAACCGAGTTATAACTTTTTCCTAATTATAATCCAAACCACTAGTGGCAATTCGAATAACGAATAAATAAACTTCGGAATCAATCGGTATTTAAAAATAGTTTGTGATCTATTAAATGATGAAATGAGAAAATTTATTCTCAAAATATTGCCTCTTCGTAGGGCAAGCTCTGTTCTCTTTCTTTTCACACCACCACAAAATTCTCCGACTTTTTTCTCACTTCCTCGACTATTTTTCGAGTACCTTGACTTGGGAGGTTTTCCCGGACCAATGGCCAACATGCTAAAAAACCAACAATAAAGAATTCAAAAAAGGAAAAATAATTTTTTTTAGGATTTTCAGATGTGATAGCATCACCCGAAAACTGTGTGATCAAAATAACAAATTTCACGGTCAATTCTTTAACGTGGAATACCTCATATACTGCGTATATACATGGTATACAAATTTCTGCTGTCTCGAATCGTTCGATTATTATCGACGCGGCACCTCGCGTGCGTAAAACGGTGTATAATATACATACGTACGTAGTGCTGAAACGTTGATATACTACTATACGAACGACACCTTATAGAGTAAACGCAATTTTATCGCTGTTATTTGTGTACAGGTATTTATTGACGTGTATGAACCTCCGAATCAAATAAATGAGCCATTTTATGCCAACATGACTAAATCATCATGCCGTCATCCGATCCATGAGGTTTGTTCTTTTATATTTTGTACCATGATTTCAGCTCTAATTGTAAAATGGTCTCTCATTTTTTTCTGCCTCTCTAATCATACCAATTTCAAAAGATTTCGCATGAATATCTCAGAAATTCTGTGTCCACTATCATAACCTGAACTTGTAACTATGTACCGATATTTGGTGAAATATAAATAGCAACGTGCCAATAAAATCCAACTGCATTACGTAGCAACGGTTACACATAAACCCTTGTCAGAGCGCTCCCCATTGCGTGCTTTGAGGGATTAGTAAGGAATAATAATTTTACCCTACTCTTCCTAACATGTCGATAATAAAACAAGTCGTTAATCTACTATTTTACAATGTAGCGCATTATTTTTTGTTTCTCATTTAATTTTTTATTCTTCAAACAAACCATCTGCAAAATTCTAACTGTCACTGACGATGAACACGTTGCATACTTACCTTGGCAATACTATAACCATACTCATGGCCTAAGTATAGGTTCTGTAACCGTACCAAACATAACGTGTGGGTACGATAGCAATACCATGTTGTCTGAAAGAACCACGGCTCTAGTACAATTTTAAAAATATTCTGTCGGCTTGAGTCTGCCATACGAGTTGCCGTTTTTAACTATATGCCACCAATCACATTGTATACGTGTTCGATATCGATATGAAATATGCCTGGTCAACCCTAAAAGTTTTCCTCTCCGTGCATACTGGACAAACCGCGAGACTGCCATTCTTAAATATACCTGTAGCTTCTGGAGTTATCTAATTTATGGATCAAACCCGTTCATCTACCGTATGAAACACATCGTTATTGCTTACTCGGTGAACAGAAATTAAGCGATGAATTTATAATTATGAAGTGTTTCGAAGCGCGGAGAGGTCGGTGCTTTGTACTTCGGTAACGAGTACACGATAAAAAGAAAGCAAAAATTACAGTGCGTAAAAAGTCTGACGGAACTAACTTCCCGCACGAACATTTCAATCTTTTCATTCATTCATTTGTACATCACTTTTTTTCCTTTTCATTCTTTCATTGGACGTGATTTAATTTACAAATGACTGGATTTAATTTACAGCCTTCGGCAAGATCTACGGGTTAAATTCGTCCTTAAACGGAACGCGAGTGCGCCGGAATTTCAGGTCTTCGCGAATCAGTCGCCAAGAGTTATATAATAATTAAAAAATTGAACAAAACACGCATGCAAAGTACGGTAATTTCTTCAATTATTATCAACATCTTTACCTTCACCAGTGAAACAAATTTGCTACACTGTCGCTTTGTATTCTTTTCGTCGACTTTCTCATAACAAAATCATCAATTATTGTGAGTGAAGTAAAAAGTATAAAATCAAAACTGAAGTATGTTTGATTGACGGTTCCATTTTAATTAACTTTTACATGTTTCCGAGAGAGATTCAGAAATAATTATGGAATAATAAACCGAAAATTAAAAAGCAGAGTGGATTCATAAATGTACTTTACAAAACGACTCTGTACACACCGTGATAACGAGTCCAGATTTTTGGCTCACGATCTATACAAGATTAATAGAAGAATCGAAGGTGTATACATGTATTGAGTATACATAAATGTGTATTTCAACGTTTAATTAGCAATTTTAAGGCTGCAAACTGGTGAAGATCGATTTGACGGTGCGACAAAGCTGAAGGAAAAATATCTGAATATATATTACATAGTTATACAGCTATATAGCACATAGTTACTATGTATACAGATAGGTATGTGCGCCTTCTCTCATCGCCAGTGATAAAAAACGTAGACGCAGCTCGTCGCAGTGTATCTCGGTATTATCAGACACGCGGTCCGATTTACGATTTGAATCCCGTATCCGGTCGGAGAAAAGCAGAAATAAAAGAAGAAGAATAGAAGGGAGAAGAAAAAAATGAAATAACGGGTTGGCAACGGCTGCTAAATATTCAATAAGCATGGGAATTATTCGTAGCACGTCGGTCGAGGGGACGGAAAAGAGAAAAGAGAGAGAAAAAGGGGTGGATAACGGATGAGGCGAGAGCGAGAGCTGCGAGAATTAGAGAGGGCGGAGAGGTTTGGCTATTTATCCCCTTGACTTTCTCCTCCTCTTCAGTACCGAGGCGCGTAACGAAAAACGGATAACGAAAAAGGAAGAGAAGGTGGAACGAGGAACAGGGGACGAGAAATGAAAGGCCCCCAAACCCCTCCTCCTGTCCCTCCTATAATTTGCTCCAGGGAACCAGAACGCGGCGCGCTCCTCCTTCGGGGTCCAAATTATTGTGTTTAACCGCTCTTTTATTTTTCCTCTCGCACCCGCGAAAGGCGGTACCCGACACTACGCCACTCTTTCCTTCCACCATCCACAACCTTTGCCTCGAATATTTCAATCAGTTACGCACCCTGCGTTTTGTCCTTTCGCGTACGTTTATATATGTAATACACGTATGTGAATGCATCCATTTACCATCGACGAAAACTTATGTTCGTGAATATACGTATGGCGCAGACGGAGATTTTCTTACGTAAAACATGCTTTTTCTTCACAAAACGTGACGCTATCGATCTTAATTGTCATGAATTTCATGTACAACCGGAGCAAGGATTTCTATACTTTGCCAGATATGGCAGAAAAGAAAAGCTTTTTGTTTCAGAGAAATGGCTTGAATTTGATTCGACAAAAAGTTTGATTCAGAACAACATTTTACTTCCTGATGTGGAATAATGTTTAATTGAATCAAAAAAAAAACACATCTTTCGCCATAATTGACGAGCAGATTTGGTTTATTCAACCTTTTTTTCTGTACTTCGACATTTCTAAAAGCGTGATTCTTTTTTTTCAAAAACATTTCTGTAACGACTGCTTCAAGGTTAAGTTAGGTTAGAAAACAATGAAAAGTCGACGTTTCGTACATAACGTAACCCGTTCAAGGTGACGACGATGGCGCTATGATTTCAAAATGAGCAAAAAAAAAAAAAAACGCCGAGTAACCTAGCTACGTTCAGACGGTGAGGCAAAAGAGCGTCATACCGCAATGGGTAGGTGTCGGTGACATAATTTCGCGGAAATGAGTATGGAGCGGTATTATATGCGGGATGGCGGATCGAAAGAAGGGCAAAGAAAAGAAGGTGGGTGCTCGCGATCATCCGTATAGCCGAGAATGCAATATGTGCAGAGGATAGTACGTCCCCAAACCGTGTCTCTCTTCGCCTCCGCCTCCATAGCTGCCAATCCATATCCGAGAAGCTTACTCGAGTCTCAAGTGGAAATTCTAAATCTCAAAGCGTCGACGGCTCCGCAGGATCAGGGAAAAGCTTCCAAACTGCCGTATATCCATCCCGGGAGGGCGGCGAAGGAAGAGAAGTCTCCAAAATGAATATAACGGCCCCGGATGGTCGTCTATATTCAAATTAACCTGTGCACTTCGGATCCTGCCCCTTTGTGAAAGCAATTTTTACTTTCTCGTTTCTTTTTCTCCCCTTCTCCTTCTCTAGGTGAATTTCTTTTATTTCAGTCTCGTTCTCATGCCAACGTCAGAGTTTCGTCTTTCGTACCGTGAATTTCAATTCGATCTTAAGCTGCGTCGACTGTACAATATACCGACCGAGACGAAACGATGATACAGATCCAGGGTTCTGTTGCACATGCGCGAACTTTGTCGGGTTTTCATGCAGGCTAGCCACTTCGAGCTTCGGCCGTCCAACGCGACTTTTTTTTAACTTAAACAAATCTCAAATAGTCAATGTCTTAATCCGTGAAGGTTTGCTAAACTTTGATTGTCAACTGACTGCCGACTAACTACTGCTACGATTCATCGCAAAAACGTAATTTCAACTCGCCACTTGACAAGGGAGAGTTCGACGTCTGATTTCCAATTTCGACTAAGTTGGCGATCCTGCCTTGCGCACGTAAATATTGCCTTGTTTTGCGCATGCGTAGTCGGTCACACTCGCAATCAGCCAGCTGAGTTTCACCGTTGCCTCTCGATACGTGTAACATACACGCCACTCGTTCTCGAATCGTGCCAAGCATAATTTCACTAACACACCTCCTCTGCAGCGTCACACACGAAACATTAGACTGTATTACATATACTCGTAAGCTCGTCCAAGATTTTCATTCGGCCGAGAACTTCTGTGTCTTTCCTTAATTTTCCTGTTTTTTCGGTTGTTTTCTCTTCCGTTTTTTTTTTTTTTTTTTTTTTTTTTGTTTTAGCGTTTTATCCAATTAAAGATCCCGCTGTCTTATTTGCATATTATTAGCTTGTTTACATATTTATTCAATGCCTACGACTCCCGGAGGGATAATTCGCCTTAATCCGGAAAAGAGACGCGCGAGTTGCGCCAGCCCTCTCCTTACCACCCTGATCCCGTCTTTTTATTTAGAATTAAGCCCCATTGGCTTTTCCCGGTGAAGTTGGCCAAGTGTTGGCTGAGAAGATGAAATGACGTTACCTTTCGCCCGACCCAACCACCATCGCCATGGTTACGTTTGCATTCGCTACCCCGCACACCTCTATATACCTTGCTTTCTTTCCCTTCTTTGCCCTTTCTTATTCTTATACAGGCGCATACATATGTACTTCTTTATTTCACCGAAATAGAAGGAAAGAGGTTCCTAATTCTCTGGGATTTTCAAGGCTATTCGAATATTTTACCTCTGACATTAAATTCGCCAAAAGCATCCTTCCAATGGAAATTGTAATTTCTATACACAACACAGAGTCTTGAGCTACGAATTTCTTTCCAGATCTCAATCGTCATTCTCAAAATCATACCTTTCTTCTTCTACGTATCTTTATCCTAATTTCATATTTGCAGTATCTAACAAAATACTGCCAGATTTCTGATTAGAAAAAAATGATGATTTTTTCTCTGCACTAAACCTTTACAAGCCTAAAAGACTTCAACACTGTAGCCCGTATCTTTTGATCTGAAAACGATGTAAATGTTCTTCAGAGTAGAATAAAATTGTTTCACGTCCTCCTAATTATTAGTGTCTAATACGCATGCATTGAACGAGTCTCCAACTTTCTTTACTCGAAGTATCCGAATTCTTTACAGCTGACTTTCCTTGTAGGTATAATATCACAGGTATGTGTACACCTGCAATGGCGTTTCGCATTATTAAACGTTAGAATTTATCTTCGTCGAGATTCAAATCACGCGTCAAAAATCAATAATCAATTCCCCGGTAAAATCGACCAAAGTGGATAACAAACAATTATTTTACGGTCAGTATTTTGTCACAGCGTTTTTCCCAAGTTTCACTCGTCCCATACGATCTTGAGCTCGTAAGATTCTTTAAACAGAAACGCGGATCGTGATACTATATATATGGTTATGTATACAGACCCGAGCGAAACGTGCTTGGAAGTTTTGAGTGGTACTCGATTAAAATATATATGTAGACACGACGACGACGTCGTCGACGAAAAAGCCAAACTGTACGCGACAGATCATCGTTCGTCCGTCTCGATGTCTCGCGGTTAGACCCCAATATTTTCAACAGTATATTTGTATACCTATCTAAAACCCACCTCGTTATACACATTTGCTTATTTAAATATATTACAACCATGTGTATACGTATATATTTTCTTCTCTCGTGGCTCGATTGTTTACCAAGGAATTTTCAATACCAAAATAAAAGACATGTAGCAGGTAAGCCGTGAGAAAAATAATTGAAATTTTTTAACGAGTATAGAATAAAATCCGTCTTGCAACGTGTGTCGCAGGTGTGTAAAAATTTGTAGACATATCTCACCTGTTTGTGCATTTCGACGTTCAATCCGTAGGACATCTCGTAGTACTGTAAATTAAGAATAATAATATTAGCATTGTATTAATCTGGTGATCAGAAGTGGAGAAAAGATCGTACAGACAAACACTCGTGAAAAGTCTCAAGCTAGCGTGTAACTGTGTGTGTATAAATGTACACGGAAAAAAAAATTCAGCTCGTGGAACTAAATATTGGATAGTTACTTGTAAACAGTTCGTCGAACTAAACGTTCTGTTATTGGAAGAGCATTGCATGGTTCGTATAAGGGCTATTCCGCGTCAACCGGATCAGTCATCTCTCAGATATTTTTTTAATTTGGCATGTGGATTGTGTAAGGGGAGTTAGATTTTTGTGCCAAAGCGCGAATCTCATAATGCAAAATTCGATTTTTTATTAACAATAACAAATTAGACTCCCATTTTTTTCAAAAATTCATAACTTCGGCAACAAATTAGATACAATTTTTTTTTTTTTCGAATTACGCGGAAAGCTCCATAGAATTTAAAAAAAAATACGAAATGGTAAAAAAAAGTTGTTATCAATTGTTTATTTAACAATTAATTTTTCAAAGATTTTTAAAACAGTGACCGACACGATCAAAAAATTTTTTTAAAATTCTGACATGTTCCTTGAACTGTACTACAACCTGTGAATTAATTCCAGAGGGGTGTTTTTCTTCGTTTTCGAGTAAAAAATCATTAAAGGTGTCGATGCGCATGAAATTGCGGCGCGTCGAGTCTCTACGTAATGGCGGGCGGCCGGTTGCCGTCCACCGCTACCCCGCGGCGGCGTCGCGGCGTTATTTTAGAGTCATTTTCACGATGTAGGACATGATTGAAAAATCTGAAAAAAATACTGTACCTTCACAAGGCCTGCTCAAAGCGATAAGTGAAGTTTCAAGAATGTGTTTTTCACCGTTTTTTTATTACAGAGATTCAAAATAACAGTTACGCACCACCAAATTTCGAATCTCTGTAATAAAAAAACGGTGAAAAACACATTCTTGAAACTTCACTTATCGCTTTGAGCAGGCCTTGTGAAGGTACAGTATTTTTTTCAGATTTTTCAATCATGTCCTACATCGTGAAAATGACTCTAAAATAACGCCGCGACGCCGCCGCGGGGTAGCGGTGGACGGCAACCGGCCGCCCGCCATTACGTAGAGACTCGACGCGCCGCAATTTCATGCGCATCGACACCTTTAATGATTTTTTACTCGAAAACGAAGAAAAACACCCCTCTGGAATTAATTCACAGGTTGTAGTACAGTTCAAGGAACATGTCAGAATTTTAAAAAAATTTTTTGATCGTGTCGGTCACTGTTTTAAAAATCTTTGAAAAATTAATTGTTAAATAAACAATTGATAACAACTTTTTTTTACCATTTCGTATTTTTTTTTAAATTCTATGGAGCTTTTCGCGTAATTCGAAAAAAAAAAAAAAATTGTATCTAATTTGTTGCCGAAGTTATGAATTTTTGAAAAAAATGGGAGTCTAATTTGTTATTGTTAATAAAAAATCGAATTTTGCATTATGAGATTCGCGCTTTGGCACAAAAATCTAACTCCCCTTACACAATCCACATGCCAAATTAAAAAAATATCTGAGAGATGACTGATCCGGTTGACGCGGAATAGCCCATAACTGAGTGTTAGTCAGCTGTCATAGCTGTACGTTGTTCAGCTCTCTCAGCTAAACAGCTTCGTTCGAAGAGCTAGACCAGAATTTTTCGGCTCCGCTCACAGCGCTTATTATTAAGTAGTACAATTATATTGCTATTAGTATTATTTTTCATCATTATTATCATTATTCATTCAGTGTCATTTACATATTTGAATGGACTATTTAAACAATTATCTATCAACTGTATTTAAATCATACTCATGAAATTTGAAGGTTATGAAATATGTCAACGCACCAGAGCACAGCGCAACTTACAGCTCTTAGAGCAAAACCATTCAGCTGTGAGAGCTGAACAACTTGCAGCTATCAGAGCTGACTAATATATAGTTGCTGTAACTACAAGATAGACCGTAGAGTGCGTATAGTTACTGGAGCTGTAGAATACAGCTCGCCGAACAGAATTTTTTTTTCCGTGTATAACGTATGTATTCATCGTGCAATCTCATTCGGAGGGCAACGAATATTTGCATGCACCGCGCGCATATTATTACGTATGGCATGCTGGGTTAGCCAGAGTGATGGGGGAGACATTGGCGTCATAAGTCTCATTAATAATCCACAGTAGACTCTCGTTAATTTTTCGCTGTTAATGTTGAAAAGTAATCGTTGAGCGGGTTGATTACTTGAAAATCGGTAGTTTTCATTAATCTTATCGCGACGCAGCAAATTGAATTCTTATCAAATTATTACGTCAATGAACTGCGAAAATCTATTTAAATGTTAGATTTTTTATAAAGTCGCTGAAGCGCCTTATTTCACGTTCTCACCGTTAATATTTGTTTTTACAATATTGCATCCGCTATTATTATGATCAACAAATGGCGACGTTGAATTGACAACTGGAAAAGAAAAGACTTCGGTTAGTTTTTAGAAATTATTCGTCAGAACAAAATGAGTCATCGTAGAGTGAAGTCGATCTTTGACCATTTTTGAAGCGATTCGAAACGAATCATCCTTATCTTAATTTGAAAAAGATCTTGGCAGTTGATGAATACAATAATTTTGTAACACTCAATGTACACAAGACTATATCGTAACGAGAAATAATAAAAAGTATCAATTTTTGAGCAACCAACCTTATTTTGCCCAACAGAAACCCTCGTAACATATGCGGGGACCCCCAGAGCGACACGATTTCAAGAGATTACCGCCACGTGACGACTGCGCGTTATAGATAGATTTCTAGACTGTTAAACCACCATGCCTTTCGACATCATATTACGATAACAATGCCAGCAATTACAGCCAGAGAGACTCGGACGTGCCAGAGTCCTGAAAATCATCGACTTTAATAGCCGACCCGATTACGCGTATGCATTTGTAATCGACCGCACAAAACACGTACGATAAGTGATACTAAACTGTAATTACCAAACAATACCGGGTCCCTCTGAATATCTTATTTCCGTTTCAATGCTTCGATACACAATAAACCATCTCTCAAGCATCGAAAGTGAATTCGTTCAACTACAAGATTGGGCTCTCCTGATCTCCTCGATCCTGCATCGGGATTCAATTTCTTACGTATTAGCCGTCGTGGTAATTCCGCCGATCGGCGTGTAACCCCGAGTTACACATACACGAAGGTAATATATACGAAAACACGCGCATGTGTGTGACGTATATACTCGGGTTGCATCTCCGCGGGGAGAGTAATTTCTATCGATGCCAATTTTACCGGGTGAACGGACGGAGGCAATCTAGAGACAGCCGCAGGCGGCTTCGGTTACGCGATTAACGTCCGTCTGGCATTGCTCGTCCAGCTCGTCCGTACGTGTGTGCATTATACCTGTGTATACGCGTTCATGCACGGGTCGACGAACAACGGCGTAACAACCGACGAAGAGAATGGTGATATTTAAATTGGAAACGTATGGCAGGCAGAATATCCGCCCTGCGAGCCGCGTCGCGACGCGACGGAACGTGCAGGTGGATTCGAAATACGTGACGAAATTTCGACGCAGGTTTTCTTCTCGATCGATGGCAGCAGCCACGCTGCAAGTTTAACGTATCGTCGGCTGACAGGATTGGTGCGTATTATAATACTCGGCGAGAAAAAAATGGATTCACCTAGCCGGCAATAATACAGTCTTGGAGAATTTCTTTAAACTTTTTTTCATATTTTGTGATTGAACCAAAAACGAATAACAAATACAATAACGTCGGGCAAATTGAATCTGCCAATTTCCGTTTGTCAGCCGGCAAAAAATGAATCTCCATACACACTTCGGCAGTGTTTCGTGTTTCCGCTTATCCTGCGGATAAAAATTTTTTCCAATTTCAATTCCGAGAAAGCTGTGGATCCTCTGTTTAATCGAACGATTTGGGTTGTTGTGTCAACATTTTTGCCCTGCCAATCCGACATTTTGAAGTTGATAGCGTTGGTCGATTGGGAACGACGAAGCGACGAGTTAGCTTTTGGTGCGGTACCAAATCGGAAAGAGGCGAGAGGAAGAAGAAAGGAACGAGAAAACGAGAAAGAAAATAAGATACACAAACGCAACCGAATAAGGTGAAATAAAAATACGACAGACCGGTTTCTCCGCTCTGCAGCTGGGAACATAGGTACCTACATCGTGTGTAACAAGCCAGGGCTATCAAGCGCTTAACTAATTCCACGGTCAGGGGTTCTCAGCTTTAAACCGTTCTGTGACAATGTAATTGGACACGAATCCATTCTATGCGCCGGGAGAAATTATTAGTTAGGTCTTTTACAAGAGTTTCATGTAGTAATTATACGAAATGAAATGTCGAGTGTGGAAGAGGTCGGAATTTTGATAAGCGTACCTGTCAGAACGAGAGGCGAGTGATCGACGTGCATGGATTTTAAATTGCAGTAGGTTCAATTGAACCAATCAAAGAGCTCTTATTCTAGTACATTTTTCGTTTCTGCGGTGAGGAATTTTTTAACGCCACTTCATTTGTGAAATTTCATTTTTACCGATGACCGTGCAAGAATGGACGATAAGTCTTCGAAGCAAAAGAGCTGGTAATCCCTGGCAAATCACAAATTAGAAAAGTTATCAATCGAGAATGCAGAAATAAAAATGAATAGAAACCATTTGCTCTTTTTACACCATAATAAACATACAATAATAATTTCGACTCCATACACCCGCATAAAATTATATATATTCACGCCAATAGTGAATCTTCACTCGCGTTCTCTCACAAAAAAACCTAGACCAGCAACCGAAAAGAATCTAACCTTCTAAGCTCCGTTAGGGAGTTAAAAAAAAGTAAATACGGAAGAAAAAAAGCACTGGGAACGCCGATGACTTTTCACGATAGCCGTATACCTCCTGCCATGTTAAGTGAACCACAATTTCCTTCGCCCCGATAGCACGATCCACGATATATCAAATCCTATAGCGTACGCGCAGTATACGCTGTCGAATATGATACACGGTGACGCAATGATACGGCACGGATAAAAAGCATACGAATAACCTCGCACACCTCTAGGCGCGCGAATGGCGCACACTTCGTTAAACATTGCGCCACTAACGTATCCCGTGTATATACCCGCCGTTAGAAGAGCATAACAGTCGTGGAATCAAATGACCGCGACGCATACGCGGTGCCGTTTTACGCGCGTTGCAGTTTCGCAGCTAGGGCGATCATTCCGGGACGTAGTTATACCCATTTGCGAGAGTCTGTCGGAGGCAGCTTTCACGTTGCATACGGATATAACCCAGCGTGTCGCGGTGTGCGCGAGGAGGAAATATCGTACCGATCCGAGGATCTCCCGCGGCTCGAGGAGCGTGAGTTTTCCCCTCTAGGGATTCGAGAGGCCTTGCAGCATCCGATTTTACGACCGGGGTTTACGCAGCTCTACAGCCATACCGACCGAGCGTTTAGGGTCGGTTGTAGCCTGTGCGTACACGAGCAGGCGTCGCTGCGTTGTTCCGCGTTCCCCGTCTCCACTTTTCCGGCTTTCAACTGCGCACCTCCACCTCTATCGTCGTGCCGCAGTAAACAGATTTTATTACTTAACGACCATAACGCGACAGCGTGCGTCGGTACGCTCTACGTGCCTGCCTGCCTCTACTCCGAGGAGAAGGAGGCAGCAACGTGTAACGCCGGTTTTACTACTCATGCACACGTCGAAGATGTGTAAAATGCCCTGGCGAACCTCTTCTTGGCTCCGGTGCACTTTGCAAGCGAGACGCCTCGCTCAGGTGGCGCCATCTGTCGCAGCGTAACAGGTACGATGTGCGCCAGATATCTCTCTCGCGTAAATAAACCGACGAAAATCACAATCAAGCGTTTAACGATCAACTTGGTGACGATTGCTTGGATTAAAATCCAACGAATTTTATTTCAAAATTAATAATCTTTTTCAAAAATTAGTATACCCATGTGAAAATTTTCATACATGATCAGAAACGTGTTTTTTAAAAATATCCTCTTTAACTAAAGAAATAAAGCACGTTTTGCCAATTGATTAATGTGGCACTCCCCTATAAATCCTTATAATCTTATTTCGCAAAATTAGTTCAACACCGTAGGGATAAAATCCCGATACGTTAATCCACCCACCCTGCTAACTTTTGTTTACTTAGCTAGATAGATGCTGCGTTAGGTTGTTCCCTCCGGGGACACGGAGGGTTCTTTAAGAAAAATAAGCGCGTACACTGTGGCATGCTAATTCGAGTAAACCATCTTGTCTTGGTACGGTATTTGTACGAGAAAAGAATCTAAGCCTGTTTGACTTCAAAGTTGGAAAAAAAAAACAGATTCGGTAATTGAGTAATAAATTTCTATACGAACGATAAAGAGGAAAAAAAAAATTAGTGACGCAAATGACACTTGAAGCATTGCGAAACGTATTTCAATTTGTCTGTGCAAAATTTCTAGTAATTATTCATACTCGTGGTTTCAATTTGCTATTATACCGTAATAGTAAAGAAATACCTGCCTAAAGCTACGACTTTGCGAATGAAAAGATCGAGAAAAATGATACTTACGAAACTTCGTCTTGTACAATATATTGCTTCGTAGAGAGACGTAACCGATTTGAGTAGCCAAAAACGGTTCATTGTCTTTTCAACACGGTACAATATCCGAGGTAGGTGTAGGAGCGAAACGCGAAGCGACGCGACGCGCGATTGTGAAGGACTACAAGAGGGGCGCGAGCGAGGGAGTGACGGATGGTAATAATTAACACTGAATATTTAATATGAAACGACCGAGAGAAACTGGCTCATTAATCAAGCAAGAACCAAATAAATTATGTAGAAGCGCTGGCTATTAAGAGTTCTAAACATTACCGGCACTTGAAGGATATATAATACTCTTGCCCAAGATCTTGTACCGATCCCCCGCATCTTCTCCTCTCTCTCCATTCGTCGCTCCGTTTCGCTTGGCTTCTTAGCTTGTCCTCGTCCTCTTCCTCCTCTATTTGACTCTCGCCTCCTCAAAGTAATTGGCTTTTAATTAATGGACTCCCCTCGCCGCTGCGGCCATCAAGACGGACTGTTAATCATCCGTTCGAAAATGGCCTCCGTCAAGATCTTACTTCTCCGTCCAAGATGGTAACCCACCCCATGAACTTGAGCTATTTCCAAGTTCTAGATAGAGCGAGAGAAGAGAGAGAAACGGGCGGTTTCTTTACAATCGTTGTGGGACAGCGTGTTCTCTACGGATAACCATGAGGCAATTTGGCTGTGACTCTTATACCCTGTCAGTCTTGATTTGAAAATATTGATGGAGGATGACTTGGGTATAGAAAAAAACATAATGAATTCCATTTACCACGTGGGTTAACCGTACTTGACAAACTCTATTGGCTCAAAGAGTAACAGAATAAAATGGACAGTTGAAGACGGAGAGAAACGTGGAAAAGTTTAACGTCAAATACGAAGCGGACGAAGGAACTCGGCACTCGTATAAATTTCATCTCGTAACAGTATGTACTGGAATTACTGTAAACATGTGAGCAATAATCCAATTGTATCACAACTATACAGAATACAAACCAGAGCGGTCGGAAGATTATTTGATAAAAAGTTTTAGACCTGAAAGAAATTGGAGAAGAATTATGAGAGAAAGAGAGACAGCTAGAGAGAGAGAGGTGCTCGATTTTCTCTTTCAATTAAACAACGCAGCTAAGAACGCCGCGACGCTGCTCTGCGAGTTAAACAACCTTCTCCATCGAACGACTCCAATCAAGATCGTTATCTGATCTCGTAATCCAACCCGTAAAAGTAATGGATTCATCGTCGTTTTGATCGGAATAAAGACGAAGAAAAACAGAGAGAGAGAGAGAGAGAGGGAGAATGCGAGACACGAGAAACCGACGACGCTGAGAGGAGAAAAGATCTTATCGCGTTGGTATGTAACAACGAGTAGCTACAACCGGTATACATATAATATACGCTGACATCCCCGTTAACTGTTGAGGTTGGAAGATTTTCTCGCGGAAGAAGCAATCGTGATATGAATCACAATCAACCCCGCATCCTCCCACCGGATATATTTGACTGGGCGGTAAAAGACGCTGGAAATCGAGGGGTTAACCACTCCTTATCAGTTTCTGTATAGGTATACGAAATTTCAACACTGGTCGATTTCAAAGATTTCATATAATTTCAGACATTTTTATAAATCTGAAGGATATCTTATAGATATCTCCAGTCATATCACGTTATTTCAGAGATTTCAGATTTCACAGTATTACGGAATACTTCGTGTGATTTCAAGAATTTTATAAATTTCAGATGATTTTATACGATTCTAGGGATATAGATCACGAGTGATGCACATGAAATATTGAATTGAACCGCGTAAATTTTAATTGAGAAAACTCAAGTTCTTATTTTACAAGTATAATCTTAAACTCGTCATTTACATGACTTGCAAGGAATCTATGGTAAAAAAGGCAACTGTCCAAAAAAACGTGAGCGCTTTCTAATTATTAATGAATAGCATCAGGTATAGGTATTTTTTTGTTAGTGAAAATTGATCAAATATTGGCCTTGTCACAACCAAAAATTATGGCGTATTGCCATTTCATCTGCATCGGTAGTTTGCAAACAAGATATTATGATGCCTCAGTTAACTGTAAAGCAATTAATTATACATTATAGCAGGGATCCGCAACTTCATGATCAAAGAAGATATTGTTGACAGATGTGACTGTAAGTTTTGCAACTGAAAACTGATTTTAATTGACAATTTTCACAAAATGTCATGAAATGTCACTTCAAGCAACTTTTTCAGTAAAATGTGTGAATCGACAGCGCACCTTATTCGAATCAAGTGAAGTGAAGCTGAAGCCAGCAGCTGTTTTCATCAAAATTTTGCTAATACTCAGAGAGAATTAATGCTCTTGAAGAATCTTGGGCGTTAGCATTACCGAATTATCTCCCATTTGCAATAATTTTTCTGATCAATTTCCGCTTTCGGTATTATCAACTACACGCAGGAACCGTGCGAGGAAAACATCCTCAACTAGCCGCGACTCCCGGGGTTTTCGGCCAACGTGCTTGGTCTAGAGAATAGTCGGAAATATATGGTGTCGCCAATCGTAAAGCAATTCGGGTTTCAACTCGTTCGTGAAGAATACCGAGAGGAGGGGATTCGGAACTCGGGGCACACGGTCTACCGTTCAAAGTTGCGGAAACTGCTTAAACTTTGGCAAGATTCAAAAACACAGCAGCGTCTCACCGCCGTTTCGCTCTTCTTATACGCCCCTTCAGGACGGATACTTGGGGTCGCGGCGACCGTTTCCTCTTCTTCTTCAACGAGTCGTAAAATCTTAGACAGAGAGACGCAATTATTTGAAAGCCTCGTAAAAGGTTAATGTTGCGGCAGCAGTGTCTGCGAATCGCTGTTCCATAGTATACGCTTATATAGCGTCACCCAGCCTAGCCTAGATCTCGAAAACAAGCAGTTTCCTCGCCGGTATATAACACAGCCATAACGACGATTGAACCCGTTTGCGAAAGACGCAAGAGGAAAAGAAGGTGCTCGACGACGAATGGAGGAAGAACCGAGACGACTTTCAGTCGAGTAATGATCCGGACCGAGTCTTTGTGAGCTAAACGGATACGGTCAGGAGAGCCCCTCATTCGTTTAGATGTTTGCAGGCGAGCTGATACAGGAATTCGTTGTTTTTTTTTCATTTTCTTTCGTTTTTGTTCTTTTACACTGCCGGGTATTTGGTACGTAAACTGTACACACTTTTAAAGATCTGCTCGTACACCGCGATGCTTGAGAGGGTATCATCTACTTCCCGTCTGCCCCTACTATAACCTTGCCATTTTATAGCTACGTTCGGTATCGACTATCCAGTGTACAAGATATGCACAGGCTTATCTCTGGAAGTTTAAATTTTTACAATCGAGAAACGGCGCGGGGGAAATACACATTTTCCTCGCCGCATCATTGACGATCTATTTCTTCGGCGTACTTGAAACAGTGGATATACCGATACTCTCGGGCTACAAAAATAAGCCCGTTTGCGTGTGTATATTACAAGACATTTTTTACCAACTGTTCCAATTTTCGCGTTTAAAGCTTGCCTTGAGATCAAAAACCGAACCGTTTCAGGGATGCGATGCATTCACCTGTACAGATGTATTTTAGGTATACAAACCCATAGACTTGTCCGACAATGGCAAAGAAAAAAACCATTGGCGGATCTATCGGGAAACAATAAACAATAACAACAGATATCGTCAATATGAATTAACAAATTTTAGTTTATTTTTTAGTTCAACATCCACTGCTATTTGTTTGCGAAAAAACTTATGTTTCAGTGTCTGTAAGTTGTACTGATAATTGATAGAATTCGTTATTAATACTTTAGTCATTTATTCAATTAAAAATAGCCTCTACCCATCACCAATAAAATTACATATGTACTTCAAACTAGAATGCGGTGTAATTTCAAGACAATAAATCATAAAAATACAATTCGATTACTTCGACTACTGAATCTTTAGTCACTGGCAAAAAAAATACTAGATTACTTCTATAAAATAACAATGTTCATGCCCTCATTTTTTTTTTTTTTTTTACGATCCCGTAAAACTTTGATAACTGATGTAGTTAACTTTTCTATTGTATATTTGTGACATTAACGAACATCAGCTGAGTAATTAAATTGCCAATTTTATTTTTAAAAGACAAGTAGTGAAACGCTATTTCAAAACGGTTAGGTTTATGAATTCGAACAAAATTACAGTATCGTTTTCTGAATCAGCATTGTAATGAAAAATGCAAAATATATTCGAGAGATTTAGGTACGGAAAAAATTTGTTATCTGACAAATGTCCCTAGTATATTTAATTGTAAGTCTAGATACTGGAAACGTATTTGAAAATCAAATTAAATTTTTTCAAACGTTTAAATTTATCGGCTCGATTGTTATACTTTATACCGTTTATATAAAAAAAGAAAAAAAAATAATAAAGATCCACAAAGCCCCAGTTATCGAATTGTGCAACAATATAATCGAGGTAGATATTGAAATCCACTCGCGCTAAACTCACCATAACGTAGTGGCGCTGCATCTCCGTCTTCTCCTGGGCTAGTTTCTCCAGCTCCAATTTAATACTGGACAGAACAAGCAGGAAATTGCACGTGTAAGCTGGACATTAGTATACTGCAGGCGACATTCAAAAGCTATATATATATATTTGTAGTACATATGTATATAGCGAGAGAACAACGCCCAACTAAAAAACAAAGTCATTTGTATGATATATCTGTGCAGTAGAAGCCCTGTAAGCTTCAGGGTTTTCTGAAAAAAAATTCTTCGAAACCTGACAAAAAAAATTAATACTTTCGTTATGTATCCTTACCCCGAAGGTCGGACAATCGGGCACTTAAAGAGCTGACACTTACAGAGATCCTACTGCACATAGACGGAGACAAAATGCTCAATCCAATCACTCGAAATGATCAACTGAAAATTAGATACACGCTGCAGTTATTGTTTCGTAACGATTGATTATAGGTAGGCGTTGTCATCGCATTTATTTTTTATAATTCCTCCTCTCCTTTTCCTCTCCCTCAACTTATCCGCTCTCTATCTTTTTACGAGCTTTGGAAAGGACAGGGGACACAGGAGCTGTACGGATAGTAGCGCCTACACGACCAAGAGAACAACGTGAATCGCAACGGGTCACTTCTATAAATCATGCGGTAGCGCCACACGTGTATAAAATAAGTTGGCGGAACTCTGGAGATAAAAAGAGGAGGGAAAAAAGATGAGAAGAAACAAATCAAAAGCGCGTAGAAAAAAGATTAGAGATGAAGAATTCTACGCGTTAAATCACTTGGTCGTTGGCGCTTTTGTCGGGTCGCGGTACAATTTAGCTTCGTATGGTATAATAACACGGGAGAGGACAGCCAAGCGGTTAAACACACGATTAGTGCAGCCACGATGCGAGAACAAATATTATCACGGCCGGTGTTAGTGCCCGGTATTAAACACGGGCCGTATGTCGTAGCGAGTGCAGTTACGCCTTTCACGTATGCGGCAATAATACGTAGTTAGAGGCTACGAGCTTAATACATTATCCTCAGGCGAGGGGTTAACCGCTGCGTCGATTGACCTTACACTTGGCTTCTTGACTGCGAGAAACTTAAAAAGACATGACTCTGAATGACTCGACTAACTTCACTGACAATGAGTGTCGAGCGACTTCGAGTTGCTTCGCTGACTTCGGATGACTTCGTGTGAATTTGAGCAACGTGCACACCGGACTTCACGAGTGGTTAACCGCTCGCCCTTGGATATGTAAAAGAATACGATTGCGCACTATTGCGAGCACTCGCTTTTATTCACGTCGAGACAAATCTTCGTCGCTTCGTTGAATTATTGTTTTCAAATTCCATCTCCGTGGTAATTATTGACGAAAAAATTTTCTGTTTGTTCACGGTTGAGAACGCAGTTACATGTACGTGAGATGACACACTTGAATGGGTAAAGGGATAACTGGACTCTATGAGACGGTAAGTCTCCGTGACCGGAAAGAACCAACGATAAATGTTCGAATAAACTAAAGAATCCACTCGGTATTTATTTTTGTGGACAACGTATATTGCAGAAAGTTCCGGAAGCGTGTTTCGCCACGTTACCACAAGTACTCACTCGAAAAGACGGAGTCACGCGGCACGAATAAGTGTAATGTGTTTCCTTGAGTATGTTGCGTTGCAGGAGTGTATGTGCGTGTCTTTTTCGAGGCGGCTTACCATAACGCAATGCCTCTGAATTTCAATTTACTCACTGGCCAATTTCTCGCACTCCAACTTTAGGCTGTTTGGGGAGAAAATGTTGGATTAATTCGTTTTTTGTTTTTTTATGTTTTTCTACAGTGTTTACTTTTTCCTGTACGTGCATATTGCATATAATTCCATTTCATTTTACTTTCTGTTAATCAAGTCATTATTTTTTTATTTTGCTAACGGTATAAAGCCTTAAGAAGATGCCCTGATCGATTTCTACGTTGAGATATAAATCTCCAAATATCAAAGTCCATGTACCTCAAACGCGAAAAATCGCTTAACAATCCCATCCTATATACAATACTGAACAAAATCACTCCAATACATTTTCGTTAGATGCAGAAATGAAGAAATGGCATGGATTCTACGAAATCGAAATAGTAAATTCGTGGATTTCGTGTCATTTCTTTAATTCTGCGTCAATTGAAAATGCGTCAAATTGGTTTTGTTCAGAATTGTGTATAGAATGGTCCTGTTAAGCCCTTTTTGCGTTCGAGACACGTAGACTTCAATATTTGGTGATATATACGTTAGTGTCAAAATCTGCCAAGGCACCTCCTTAACTTTTTGTGCTGGTCTTTCCACTTCTTTTGTTATTTGCAGCTGTTTATTTAAATCGAATTTTTCTTTGTTTTTAGGAAATACTTGATGTAAAACGAGACTGTCGTATGATTTTCTCGATCACCGGTGCCTCTTTCTCAGGTTAACGATAAGTGTAAAATGTTTTTTCACAAGATTTTACAATGACTTTCCTACGATGTAAACATTCGACTTAAACATTTTATATAAAACGTAAAACTACGACGAGCTTCTACATTCGCGTTAATGTTACCCTTGAACAGCCGTTGAAGATATATAATATTATACAACATATACAAAAAAAAATTTCTACATCCAGTGAATCGATCTCATTTTACACCATTGAAAGTCTGAGTATATTCGAAGTAGGAAGATGTACGAAAAATTTGATTCTGCGTATTGTCATCACAATTTTTGGGTGACAAAAAGTTGGCTTTGCTAAAATTCTGACTCCCCATTTCTTTCTTCCATTGGTTCTGAGAAATAAATTTTCGCGAACTAAAAGAGTTCGACCAGGATTACAAATAAAAAAGTTTCGCCGTGCAAAAGTAATGTACTAAAAATTCTTCCATTATTGTATATTCTTACAACAGTATTGCGAGGGATCGACTAAAGGAAGGTGAATTATCAAAAAATGAAAAAAATAAACACGTCCTACTAATCGTAAATGATAACTACTACCTAACTAATTTTCATAAACAAGATCTACAATTTGAATGTTCTTCATTAACAGGCCGGCGCAACAAACTTTTTAAATAACATCGAATTTATTTTTGGTATCGGTACGCTGTGCCGATGCGTGTAATAATATATTATATATAACGTACACAGAACAGAGCAAAATTTGTTGCGGTACAACTGTGACACAGAGGGAAAAAAGAAGGAGATGGACGGTAAGAAGAATTCATTCATCACTCGAGGTACCCAGTGGAGAGAGAGCGAGAGAGAGAGAGAGCGAGAAAGAGTTTTGTTGTGTATCAAAAGATCTATCTCACGTCCATAGGCAAGAGTATTCCAGACAGGAAGCGGTACGAATCCTTTGAGAAAGTGGTCACAAGTGGCACATTATTTGCCGGCATAAATACCTAGGCACTCGGTGATTATTATTATTCTACGCGTTAATTATGGCATCTTATTTATAGCGGCGAGTATCAAATAAATTCTTAACAAAGGTACGTACACTTTATGCAATGTTATACATTACACGGAAAGGTGTCGTTGCAAAAGAGAACCTGTCTCGATTTTTTGGGGCAAGTTTTAATTAATGGCAAATCGTGCGTGATTCTACTAGTGGCACCAAGCAACCTTTTGCACGAATAAAAACCTAGTTTGATAAACTTTGGTGGTATGACTTTACCCAGACATTTGAGTGTTTGTATGGGAACAACGTGCCTCATTCGGTTGCATGATCGAGATACCGTTTTTGTTCATTTTCTTAGAGTTTATTGATACAGCAGTCTCTATCCACTCGATTGATTACAAAATGGCTGCAGTTACGACTCGACGTTTAATCGACAATGAAGGAAATTGAAACATGCAGGATAAAAATCCCATGAATAACTTGAGCTCCTTTTTGCAATAACACATTCACGTTTATTGCCTGTTATAACAAGTGTACAAACTTCGCTCGCTCTTTTTTACATCTGTATACATACGAGGGATACGTCTTAATGCGGTAACGGAAATTTAGATCGAACATTATTCTCGATCTTGTTTATGACCCTAATAAAAAGTAAAACCGTTTACCTAGGTTCAGGTTTTTCTACACTTGCGAAAATTTTTAATATCTTTACGTTTTTAAATTGTGTTTTTGTTTTTTTTTTTTTATTCCATTTTGGGTAATTACAAAACAACCAACTAGATTGATTTGAAAAATAATTAGAAAAGTAGGAATGAAATTGAAATTTACGAGGCATAAAATGAAAGTATTAATACATTGCTTGCTTCATCAATTATGCAAGGAAAACGTAAGGAGGAATGAGTACATTCTTTTTTTAATATCAACGATGTTGAAGATGGAAGGAATCGGCTTAGTTTATTTTGTGTTCATTTTCGTGCAAGAAGTTTTGGAAATTGTTTTAAAAAATGCAAATTGTCATAATTTGTAAGAAACAATGTTGTGTATTTTATGGTACAATTTGTATGTTATAAATGTATTAACAAATTGTAAAGCTATTTTTAGCAAGTAATTTTGAGTACAAGCAATTCGAGTTTTTAATTATCACGATCGGTTTTCATATCCGCGAAATAATAGCCAATCGAAAATACATATATCGGTCGACAAGAGTCGCGAAAATCAAAGAATTCATAAATTCTAAAATGCATTTCCAGGATCTCCAGCAAAAAAAAATAAAAATACATATGTCACCCAAATCCGTGGACATCAAGACGCGTAATTAAATCAAGCAGGTTTTTGTTCCGAGAGGAGACGGTGAAACTGTGCAGAGTGAATAGCCAACCACGCATGCGCAGCGAAATAACTGAACTCAATTGGTCGGCGAGATCGTAATGATGGCGATATATCCGTCCGCAACACAGGGTCGCCAACTTGCTCGAAACGGAGCAGGAAATGTCAAAGTCTGCCGCGTCAAGCGCCAAATTGAAATGATGTTTTTACGACGACTCGTAACAGCTGTCAATCGTCAGTCAGTTGACGATAAAAGTCTTCCAAGCCTTCGCGAATCACGTCGAATATTTGAAATACGATTAATAAAAAAGAAAAAATAATTCAGACCACCTGCGTAGCTTTCACTAGCCACGTTTTATACGCGAATCCTAAGGTGGCCAGCCTGCATGAAAAGAAGACGAAGCTCGCGCATGCGCATTCGAAAGCTCAATCTGCTAATAGTTTCACTTCATTTGAACTTGCACGTGAGAATTGGTAATTTCGCGTCAGACCGTGTGAAATGTTGCAAAATTTGGAACAGTAAACGCAAACATGCCTAGGTGTGCCGATAGTGGCTTGAATACCTGCGCGTGTGCATGTATCGAAGTTTGCCCGAGAGAGAGAGAGAGAGAGAGAGAGAGAGGAGAGAGGGGGATTCGAAATGTGGTGGGTGTAGTGCGCGTAGCCTGCATCATCGCGTCACCGGAGCTGCAGCATTGTAGTTTCCCTACCTCTCGCCTGTGTGCACAGTTGCCAGTTGAGCAAATAATTACATCCGCTCGTTTCGCGTGCTCCTTGTCCAGCGCTATGTACGCGGGTGCGTCACTCACAGATATAATAAACCAGCGTAAATACTCAGGTAAGTACGCGGACGTGATCTGGAGTGCCGAACCTCGCTGTAAACGCGAGTGACTTAATCGTCGTGGATCTGTCGTGGGTGAATTGAGCAACGGAATCGAACTGATTGCGAGGCGCTGTCGGCTTCATGCTCAAGATTATTCGGATAATACGAGCGATGAAGATGGTTAAACGGTTTTGGAACACCGACTTGATTAGCTCACCCTAGCCTAGCCTGATCAGAGTTCCTGATTAGATCCTGCAGTCCGAGAGAGAAATGGAAAACGGCTTTGGCCAGGGCACAAAATGATCTAAACAAACAACGTTTAGTCCACGCAAATCCTTCTGATTCATTTCATATTACCAGATCATCTTAGGCGTGAAAGTGCATTTATGGTTAGACAACTTTGAGATTAACGCGTTAGAATGAAATTCAGTATTATACAATATGAAATTATTGAAATTCGCTCGAAATGGCATCATAAAATGTAAAACTATGAAAAATTTTCCCACGACAACTGAAAAGCCCACTTTTTCAAGTGTACATGTACACGAGTTTTCCGTTTGCCAATAATGAACCGAACACTGGACTGTTTACGTTGACGAGAAGCTCTGCAGTCCTGTTGTCCGTGCAGATTGCATTTCGTTTTCAAGTCCCGACGTCGCGATGACAGGTGATCGGCGTACGTACAGAGAAAGAAATAGAGAGACTTGGCGAAAGGGACACAAGTTGAGAGAAGAGGATATTAGTTGTCGGGTAACGTTGGACATTTTTTTTTTTTCTCTTCATTTCGTTCAACGCAGCTGCATGTGTAAAATCGAGATCATTTTTCGAGGGTTTGTGAAATGATATTCAGACCTGGTTGTGTACCGGTATAGTAGATTAACTTTTTCCAGAAAAAATTCATTCGCTAAACGGTAAACAACTTACTTGTGGTATTGCGCCTGAAGAAAACTGAATTCTTCTTTAATCCTGTCGCAGGATTCTACAACCGTGAATTTAAACGGCTGCCCCGCTTGAGGAGGACCCTGTAACAGAGAAAGATTTGTCGGATAAGATTTACTGTAGCACGAACTCTTGTTACAACAATTTACACTGCAGAAAATGCTAGCGTACCTAGTAGAAAGTACTAGAACGTGTAATAGTAATAATACTGCAAATAGCGTAATAAGTTGGCCGCAATTTCCATAAGGAAGCAATTACTAATTGTAAGAGGAAACCGTGAAACTTGGTGCATGGTTAGACGCATTTCCATGCAGGTTGGCCACGTCAGGCTTCAGGTGTAAAACCCGACACACGGAGAAGGTGCAAGTGATGCAAAGTTTTTTAGATCAAACAGATCTCAAATACTTTGCGTAGCGATTCGGGAAGATGTGCCAAACTTGTATTGTTAACTAACTGACGACTGGTGACTGCTACGAGTCGTTATAAGAGCATAATTTCAATTCGTCACTTAACGCGAGAGAATTTCACATGTCATTGTCCGTTCCGAATAAGTTGGCTCCGCTACTGTGTAGACGAAAATATTGCCACGATAAGATGTCGCTGACCAATAGAGTTCAATTATTACTCAATCACACTCAAGTTTCGCCGTTTCTCACTAATCATTTCTAACTTCATTATTTTATTTGACCATTTAAAATTTTATCCTTCTGATAGTATGTTATAGGGCGTAAAAAAAAAACATGATTCCTGAGGTTTTGATTTTTTTTTTTTTATGAGCATTCTAGTTATCTTACAATTCGAAGAATTTATGTTCCGGAGATGTAAGAAAAGCGATTGAAAAAAATTGGGAGAAGAAAAGTCAGCACAACGAGAATAATCGCAAGCGTGGGACTTTTGAGTTCAGTGTTCAAATCCCGATAATGAATTTTCTCCTGCCATTCCATTTTGTTCTTTTTCTGTTTTGAGTATTAAAATTGATTATTTGAAATGGGTTTTCTCCTATCTCAGGCTCAAATTCTTTTCTTTCCCCCTTACAAATAATCTACTTTGTCATTGTTCTCTGTGGCGCCCTGTGATACACAAGGAAAATGCAATCAAATATGGTCTACAATGTTCCGTACAAAAGTCAAAGTCGTTCAAAGCATCAGGCCAATCTTCTTCGACCATGTTTTCCTATATCCAGAGTCGAGTCAGCACATCCGCGTACGTATGCATATATATTCAAATCCCGAAGCTAGACTGTAATCGCCGGGAATAGCCGTTAATCTATTTTCAATTTGAAACAATAATAAACCCCATGGGCGTATTTGGTGGAATTGTCGAGGTGGGGCGGAGCGGGAATGGCAGAGTTAAATAATTATTCAAACTTGACCGTCTAGCTTGTGGCTTTATGTGTTTACGTTTGCCCCGGGATGATTTAAGATGTTTGGACGTGGTTCGGCGATCAGGGCGATGCCATGTACAAACACCCGGCTGAACGTGGTTTTCCTCTCCCTCCCTCTCTTCCTTCACCCCCTATCGCACCCTCTTCTCGACGCCGACAGCCGCCCTAAACCTAAACCACCTCGTTCGCCAAGCCGCGTGCCCAGGCCGGTGTCTATTACAAAGGGAACGATTGTTTTCAGCTGAATCAACACGCCGAGATTCCGGCTTAAACATACCACGCTAAATTAGTTCCCCGCACGTTTGTGCAGAGCTAGGAATATGTGCGACTGGTTAACCGTGTGCGTTTCCTCGGGCTTTTACCGCTGACGCGTCGGCATACCGACGTCTTGTTGTTGCAGAGATAGACCGAACACCCTTTCA
The DNA here is from genome assembly GCF_021155785.1 of Neodiprion fabricii. Lineage (NCBI taxonomy): Eukaryota > Metazoa > Arthropoda > Insecta > Hymenoptera > Diprionidae > Neodiprion > Neodiprion fabricii. Next base: position 16,351,624 of record NC_060244.1, read on the forward strand.
CGTAATTAATCGAATCCAAAGAAAAAAAATAAAACAAAATGCTACCTTCGCATTTAGTATGGGTATAGCGAGTAAGTACAATCTACTTGGCTGGAAGAACCAATCTTGAAAGTAAAAACCTTGGATAGAAAAAATGTTCATTCTCGCAAATAACTCAAAATTGGCTCGATTGATTTTGCTGAAAATCTAATTTCACGTCGGGTGGACGATGTAAAATCAACGAATCACGCATCAATGAAATTGGTCTAAATCTTTGGCCGGACAAAAAAATTTCTTCTTCGTAAACGAGTTGAGGCTGGCTTAAGGTATTTTGCAGTAACTCAAATCAGATCTAAGTTATGAACAATTACGTCGATTGAGAGAAAGATCATCAAATTCGTTCATTCGGTCTCGAGGTATCGTCGATTCTCCTGACTTAAAATCGTGAAAACGTCAACTTTTCATTTTGGATATGGTTATAGTTCACTTTGATTAGTGGGGATGGAAAACGTCTAGATTCTCTCACCCACAGACCGTCGAGAAAGAATTTTCGCCCAAGGTGTAAGACGTGTCAAGAACGGTGTACGTATAAAATTAAATATATGTAAGCTGAGACATTACGCTTGTACGGTTTTAAGTTATTTTTGTCGAGCGTTAGCTCGTTACAGTCTCCAGCCACTAAGGGTAAGAAGGTTCTGGGGCGGCCAAGTCGCGTTGAGAACGTAGGAGCAAATCCTAGGGCTGCTGATCGGCAAAATCGTTGATCCCATTTGTCTCCGCAAAGCCGTTATAAAATCCAATTTATTTATTGGCTTTAGCGCTAAGCTCCATTCACTTACGCCCGGCGCTATTATGCGACTATATACTTACACCACATATATGTATACGTATACAATTATACATGTATACACGCAAGCATACCAAGTTTCTGGTTCCCTGCAAAAGCCCGCCTACGGCTCTGTCAATGCTCGCTTCCTCGCTTTCGCGAGTTGAATTAGTCGAACCTGCTAACCTAACGACTCACCTCCACCCCAAACGGATTACAAATTTCTTTAAATTCACACACCGGGAGAAAAGTAGGGGTGCTGGTCAAATTGTTTAAATTCGCCCAGACTGACCGTTAGATCGAAGTTTAACAATTATCTTTACTTCGAATGCTCAAATTCTCGAATTGTTAAAATTTGGATATCCGAATTTTTCTGAAAGCCGACTTCGAAATCATCAATATTTTGCATTAAACACCTCGAGTAAGAACTCAGAACTTTTCAACTCATCAAATATTATTTACCGTATCGATATCGCTTGAAACATGAATATTTACCATCTTTTTCACCATATAAATTGACTTTTATTTGCTTTTGCTTCTATAGCGCTAATTGCGTTACAATAGTAATGAATCAGCCGATGAGATTGCTAGTTTTTATAAACGTAGACTTTGATGTACGACATAGACGTCTACAAGTCTACGCTATGATTAGAAAATTATCATATTTCACGGTTTGTATTTGCTAATAACTATATATCACGCAGTATAAGCCATCTGAATACACCCTCCAGAGTTTGTGTGTATAGCCCGGTAAAAAAAAAGCGATGAAAATTTTGGCAAACGTCTATTTACTGCCGAAAAAATACCATTAAACACACGATTTAGTGAACTTCGTTCATCAAAGTTTGCACAGTACGTACGGTTTATTATTTAATTTAGAAATTTGAAAATATGCCACGTATAAAGTTCATGCAAGTTTGGTTACCTCTACTATAGGTATAAACGTGGAAATACGTACGGTCAAACTCTCCAATGAATGCTTATTCATTTGTTGTTGACTTCAAGAAAAAGTCATAATTTTTAACATCAAATAATAACAAACTGCATTTCACCGCACGTATAATTGTGATAGAAACAATACGAATGTTTCGCGGACGCAACACATCTCATTTTGCATCTTAAATAAAGACAGTATAAGTTCTTTATGAAGAAATTCCAGGTCACCCCGCCCTCTCCGTACAACGATATTATACTTAAGAATATATAAGTGTCTTTCAAAGCGTTGAAACTTTTATCGGCAATATTGTACCAAGATACTCTCGACCATTCCGTGCACTTGAAGTCGAACACCTGGATATAAGTAGGCATCGCACGTATCCTTAACGAAAACTTTTTCTCTTCCGTGTAGCGTGGAAATGCGGTTCCGGTGGCGTTCCGAGCGCAGCGAATGAACCCTACGTAAATGGGGTAGTTCCACGGAAACTTTAGCGCTAGGTTTGGTGTTACCGCGAAGCCGCAAACTCGCGGTTTCAGTTCCGACCACCGCAGATGGCTAGCGAAAGCCGCACACCTCTACGTACGCTGCACCTACACCCTTTGCCCCCTCGGCCTTTAAACCTCACCGCTATCTATACTCGCGCCATGGAAGCCGACGTGTGCAGCGCCCTTCTACGCGTTCGTGGAGAGAACTGCGGTTTGCACACTCCCGTAAAGCTAGGCGGGAACTGGGAAAGGCTCTTCTTAGGGAGGATAATCCATAGCACTTTAGGACGCGTTTCATTCGCCGGCTCTTGAATATGCAGCTTTGGCTGCGGCTGCCGGCGTCATCCATATCGAATAAGCGACTCGAAATCCTCCTTCGCACTTGACATGGCTCTGGAACTACTATATGGAACTCGAGCCCCAGATCTGTCGTTTCAAATCTGGCTGGCAGGAGCAAAATTCGTCCCCCCAGACGGCGTTGTGGTTGGAACCATGGACGTATAAACAAACCCAAGGATGCTGGATGTACGTTATACGTATACGTGTATCATCGTATATTGTGCCTACAGGTTTACCCGTAGAAATATACTAATCACGATGTTTATCGTTACACAAATACATATCTATCAAAATATTTATAGTCGACGCTTGCTGTTTGAAATAACTAATCATATAATGTGTCTCAATAAATGATCGTATTAAACTCAAGTATCTACAGTATTCTTCATTGCGGATAAATCATTAATTGTTACTTGACATTTTTTCTCTCTTTCTTCTCTTTTTGTATGAAATATTTTCCAGGATAGATTTTCTAGGATAAATTGTGGATAACGGTGACGTATTTTTTCATAAATCAAAAGTTTGTAACTTGTAACTCACAACGATTATACATGTGCGAGATGTTTTGATCGATCGACAAACTAACAAGTCAAAGATAAAAAATGATCTATACGTGATTTCCAAAAAAATCATTTGCAAATAATAACGACGGTTCACGAAAGTCGAATGATTTGATTTTATCTGCATTTTGAATAAAAATTATAAAATAACATGATCTCTTTCAAATTTCTCGATTTCCTACCCGAAATTGATGGTGTTTAAATATCCTCTTCATTCGTTAATAAATGACACTGTAGCATTAATTGAATTCGGTTGGATCAGTTTTAATGACCACTCTAAAATTACTATCGCGCGTGTGAAATAATAAAACGTGAGCACACCCAACACACACGTTTTCACTGAACTAGCGTATACAGTAGAACCTCATGCATCCGAGATGATGTGAAGAGAGCGTACTTTGAACAATTAAAATCTCGTACAATACGGTAAACGTGAACAATCCAAAAATCCATGATTCAGTCCAAATCAATTACGTCTTCTACCGTATAACTTTTACCACATTTGAAAACGTGCTGCTTCTACAGGTCGCGTATTCGGCCGAAGGAATATCTTATACTTTCCAACACGTACGTATGCATTCATGCACCGTATATTACTACAGGTATAAGGCCATAGCGAAGAAAACCGAACCCTGAATTATTCATGGACGATCTCATCCTGCGAAGCGAGCGAGCAAACTGCCTGGCGTTCGTCGTTTTCTTTAACAGGAAGCATTCAGGCGACACATCGGACAGACCGATGTAAAGCGGCGTAGCACCGGATGTTCAGAGGCGTCGATTTGCGTTCTAAGGGTATAGAGAGAGAAGGAAGGAAGGGGTCGGGAAGTGTGCGAGGGGGAAAGAGAGAAGAAGAGGCAAAGCAAAGTGACGACGGCCGGACTGTTTGCAGCGCCGCGACGCCTGAATGGGAAGAAGCACGGTGATGAGGCTTCGAATGTACGCGTAAGAGACGCGCGATCGGTCGAAAAAGCGTAGCTCGAAGGCAGCGCCTCCGTGGCGTAACCCCGAGTACTAATCGAAGACATGCAGGACCACGGGGATGGACCCGCTTGTCAATCGATGTGATTTTATTCCCGCAACCAGATTTCCGGCAACCGCGCGCATCGTCCCTAATTTACATAAACGATACGCGTTTTTATTCGTTTATCACGGCGACACGCTGCAGGATTTCCATTGTTATACAATTACTACGAGGGGGAAATATGAATGGTCAAAAGAAGAAAACGTCGAAGAATCCATGTTGGGTTTATCTTGAAAGTTGCAGAGTTTAACCACGATGTTGAAAATAATTTCAATACGTGCAGATGTTCGACGTTTTTCTTATAATTGAATTATACACGATTAATGGACCTTAATGTGAATGCGGAATTAGGAAACAAAAAATTTGAGAATTCAATGTCAAAAAAGTCAGTAAAAGTCGCTGACGAATCTCTCGAATTGTTTTTAAAACTTGCAGAATGACAAAATCTTGACAATTATTATTAATTTGTCGTTCAATCGATAACTACACTTGTTTGTACTATACTTTTTTTTTTATCGACTAGTTACTATTTACAATACGATGACTATGAATGCAAAATTGTCTCTATTTCTTAAGTGGAAAATTTTTAATATTATAGTAAGTAGATCGAATATTTCCTTGTTTGATATTGATCTCGATCCTCATCGATCATCGCTAAATACCTACGTGTGAAATTTCAATTCCCAATTTTCGGAAAATATTTACCAAAACCGTTCCTAACTAATTCTAGGCGCAAACTTGAAAATCACTCAACGCTCGAAACGGTTCAATTAATAATGTAATAATAAATACAGAACGATCGCACGATGATTCTACAAGTGAGTGAAAAAATAACAAGGAGGCAAGCCTGCTGCAGTAGGTATGTAATTTAAGGTTTTATTATTACCCCGTTGTACGCGTCTATCAGCAACGACGTCCCCGACAACGATCCATCAACATTACCCACATATCGCCTGGCATTTTTATCCATCACTTATTAATTATACCCACCCCGTCCCTCGCCGTTCTTCTTCCACAGCTCCGTCGCAGCCCGCATAACGTTTTATCGTATAATTACATCTAATAACACAGTCGCCGATGGGCTACATGCATATTAGTGTTGGGACACACGGGATTCTGAACGATGCAAGAGATAGGGTGTTGGGGAGGGGAAGGGGAGATGGGAAGTGTTTCGTGTGCGCATACGATGAGGTAGAGAGAGACAGATTTTCCCCTCGGTTGTTCGTACTTACGTGTAATAACACGAATGTACCTCCTGCTCGTATACCTACCTATACGTACGTACATGCACATCCAAGTTCGCCTTATTTTACCGCGAGGCACGTCACGATCTCAACGTAATGAGTAGAAATACACCTGACACGGTAGGCACATGTATACGTATACGTGTAAAAGGTATATAGATATGAGGAAACAACGTGGGTACCTATATAAACGTACAGGCGATCATCAGCGATAAAACCGGACGGCCGTTTAACCCGCCGCTGTGCTCGGCAATTAAAGCGATACAATCGTTTTATAGAACATAATGAAAGGTACGAGAAGCCGCGACTAGTCTATCCACACCTAGACACATGACTGTTCTATACAGGCACCTCGTGTTTCTTAATAATATGCGTACAGATAGAGAGAGAAAGAGAGAGAGCGGTAAACGATCACTTACAAGGCACATGCGGTGTAGTATATACTATACATTATCTATACATACCGTCTGACATTATAAGTCTCTGAGAATCGATCGAACCGAGTAATCGTAAATCGAACGGTACACATTGTCTGTGTATTTCATTCTTGTGTAATGAGCTACTTGATTGAAAGAGGAAGACTGTTAACTTGTGGCGATGCAGTTATACGTAACATTAGCGCTGTAACAGGTACACAGCTTCGACTGTTTATAATATTGATGTCTCTGTAAAGTGAATAATATGAAGAAAACGTAGTTCGTGTATTTAAACCCTATTTATATATTTAAACCCTATATATGAATATTTTGGTAAAAATTAGTATTAGTTCACACACTGAGAAAAATTTCATTTGTTATAGTAACTAGAAGAATGCAGTAAAACAGGTATCGTTAAAAAAAAAACTGTTTGAATATTGTTGGAATTACTCTTCGCAACTGACAGTCACAAGAAAATATAGTAACAGTGATCGCGATGAGAAAGAATAGTAACAGATACTAGACTTTCCGGTAACAGCTAGAAAACTAATTTTCATTTTCTACCTAGAACTATATTTTCCGATTGTTAAAACAATTAAAATAGTTGAGGACTGAGCGGTAACCGAAACTAAAAATTTCTTTCAGTGCAACTAGGCCGTTAATTATATATCATCTGAATTGTTTTGAGAAAAAAATATGATTGCTTATAACACCTATCGAATTTATCATCAAACGCCTGAGACTTCAAATAGTTAGGATGCACATAGGCTCACGTATTGAAAGCATATATCATGTATATATATATATTAGGTTGACTCGAAAAAACTTTTTTTTATTTTATTCTCCCACCGGCTAAAACTTAAGTTTGAGACCTCCAAATACACCATGAATTTTTGTAGAACCGTAAAAAAATTCTTAGAGGTCGCAAAATTACATTTTCAATTTCCCATTTAAATAACATGGGAAGCAGCCTGTTTGTTCTGTCTGTATTTGATAAGTCACGAATCCGAAATCTTACAACAATGACCAATATATAAGGTGTAGGAATACGAAATTACGAAAACAGTTGGATCAGCTTTAAAACTAGTTTAATCTACTATCGCGAAATTTTTCAGATACAGGATAAAAAATTAAATATTCCGCGCAGCACATCATTTTTTCCGCCATATGGGTAAAATATAACATAAAGGTGATGTTAGCATGCCTTATTTTTCTTTCTCTTATCCATCTTATTCTTTTGTTTAGATATTGTTCAATCGCACGGGGGAAAAGTTGAAAAATCTGCCTCTCGTCATCCCGCGTGCTTCTTTTTGGTCCACACAAAGGCAACCGGCATGAACGATACATCCCCCCCCCCCCAACAAAGACCGCAACGCGTCGTCGATTGGGGTCCGTATCTGAGTAATATAACACACGCACCCGTGTCGAGAGGAAAGAAAGGAGGGTGTTAGGGAGCCACTAAAGCGCTCTGTAGGAGGATAAAAAAAAAATTATATAAATGGCGATGAGGGGAACGGCGGAAGCAATAAGGGTCGAGCGATGCCCTCCATCCAGATAGTTGCATGTAATCGTGACACGTGAACCCGAAGTCTCGGATAAGTATGCAAATATGTTTTCGAACCCGCCGCGCTAATCCATCCGGGAATTTACAAATCCCTGCCGCTCATCCATAACGCGAACCGAATTGCAGCGCGTCTAGTTTCGTGCATTTGCGATGCAGTTGTAGAGATGAGTGTACCGCCAAAAATTCAATTGGCCATGGTTACGATAGTAGATATATATATAGGGCCGATTCTGCGTACAGATTCCGATACCGACATTTTACCGACATTCTTAACCACTTCACAGCTCAGATACAAACCCTTTCTTCAGGTGAAGGTGTTTTATCCCCACGCTGGTCGACTTTATCGATCATCGATAAAGTTCGTGGATATGATCGATCAAGTTGACGAGTGTGGAGATAACTTCCACCCGAAAAAAAGGTCTATGTCTGAGCTGTGAAGCGGCTAATAATGTCGGTAAGATGTCGGTATCGGAATCTGTACGCAGAACCGGCCAACTTACGACGAAATTTTTGGTAGAATGGGAATCGTTGCGACAATCATTCAAGTAATAATGAAATCAAGTGACAAGTGAATCAAGTAATTATTTACTTCAAATATAGCTGCCAATGCGATTTTTTCTGGTAGTTGCAAAATGTATACAACCATTTTTTGAGTAAAGCAATGCTTCAACGTGAATTCGTTGTTGCGGCACCATCGAACTATCGCATTTGTTCCAAGAAAATAATGTACGAGTAACCGTAAGCAACAAAAACGATAACTTAGACTAGATTTTCCAGTTACAGCTATAAAAAACCTTGAGATATGATCTCTCTCGGTGTGATTCAACCGTTTGCATTTCGATATGTTCTTTTCAGTGTAATAAATAATTCACTACCGACGGTTCACAACCAATCTGTAACCAAATTTTTCCACGTCCACGCACTTGGTACAAGGAAAGACAGACCGACGTGACCCGGGTTGCATGCCGGTAGGGCGTTTGGTCGTAGTCTGTGCGTTTATAATACCTCTATACATAATACGTAGTTGCTGGACGACAGCTGTCTTGATACTAGAATTTCATCTGAGCAAAGCGTGCGAGTTACAACGACCTACCCACCCACACAACCAGCCAAGTTGAGTGGATAAATGAGATTACACGTGTGCATATCGCCTTGTTACACCAATGCGCAGGGAGGGCGCTCAGTTTCAATCGGTCTGCACGTCTGCGCAGCTGCTCTGCGGTCACATGAGATACCGGATAATATGCCGACGCAAGAAGTATTTCCAGAATTTATCGCGCTTGCATACAAGCTGGTATTCACCGATGTCCGTGGACGTTGATCAAATATTGTATTCGATAACGCTCAAAATCGACGCTGAGAATATGAAAATAAAATAATACGCAAATTAAAGAACTTCGGATACAACTCGGAAACTCAAAATTTAAGTTTAAACTCAAAATGTTGTGACGCGACACTCGATATCACAGATCGATGAGGTCCAAACGCGACTTCGTGATTTCTTTATAACCGCCATTTTCCCATCAAACAGCTATAAAACTGTAATTTAGCGCAAAGGATAACATTTTGAATTGACTTTATTTTCAAAAAGCCGCCGATTGAATAACCTAAATTCAAATGAGATATGGGACCTCGTGCCTTGTGCAGAGACTTTCGTAAAACAAATTTTATTTTCAAATCATAATCACGAACTCTTGACTATTGTTTCATAAGCACTTTTAAGACTTGTAATTTAGCACTTTTTGAAGAATCGGATGCCATTATAATGGAATAAAAATATTACCAAGTAAAATAAACGAGAATAGGGAAACAGCCCGAAATTATTATTACGAGTAGCGTGAAATATTTGACACTATGTCAGCGAGATTGTAATAAACAGGAGAGTCACTTACTCAAAACGGAGCATGAGGGGTAAAATTCTCCCGTGTCAAGTGGCGAATTGAAATTATATTGTTACGCTGATTCGGAGCAGTCATCAGTTATCATCCGGTTAAGAATAAGACTTTTCCGAGCCTTCCCGAAACACCAATAAACTGTTTGAGACCTGCTTAACCTAAAAAACAATTTCCATCGCTATATATAATCTCCAAAATCCGCAAATCCCATTGAGGTAATCAGCCTGCATTGAAATCCAACAAAGTTTGCGCATGCTCGATCAGCGTCGTTTCCGCTCGGTACTACGGTGTCAGAGGATTTCGCTGTACCTACGCCAATGGCAAAAGGGGGTTGCGAACATAAAGAGAGAGAGAGAAAGAGAGTAGCAGCAGTGGTGGGAGGACGAGTATACGGAGGCCTTTAGTAGCACAAAAGAGCTCAAATATCGGCCAACTGTCGTGCATCGTTGGCGCGCCCTCGACTCTCGAACCAGCGGCCCTCCCTCCGTCCATCGGAGCAAGCGATGTGCCCAACAAAAACAGAGACGAGCAAATAACAAAAGCTATGATAATAGGACGAGGCGATGGAAAAAGAGAGATACGCGCGGGGCGTTTAGAGCTGCGCGGAGATAAAGTGAGTGAGAGAGAAAGAGAGAGAGAGGGAGGGAGGGACGAGCCGTGGACGACCTAATCTGTTACAGTCATCACACCCCGTTTTTGCCCCTTTATCTGCCGCCCCTTCGCTTCCCTCGGGTTCCCGCCACGCCAAGTCGGCCGACGGGAGAACCGGGAGAACCGGGAGAACCGGGAGAACCGCGCTAACCGCTAGCGCCAGCCAACCCGGCCAAGTCGGAATCCCGACTTGAAGAACGTCGCCGTCGAGCCCGTTTCGTCGCCATGCTGAAACCCGAGGGAGAGGGCGGGAAAAACCGAGGGGTTAAACACCGCAGGCGTCCCTAAACTTTGGACAGTTATCCCGGAGGGAAGCGGACGAGGGGCTTGTTCCTGCACCACTCTTGCTTGCGCTGGCATTATAGTGACTGTGCGAAAAATAGTCCCGGCCCCGTCTTGATCCCGTTTGGTCGGGAATACCGATTCCAGAAACCCTCGAACACGGGTCGAAGCTCGCAGTGCAGAGAATATTCCAGAAAAGAACTTTTTTTCTACTCCAAGTTTCTCTTCGTAACGGAATCACAATTTATACTTTTTGTATTTTGTATTTAGAGTGAAATAAAACAGAAGTTTCATAATTTGGATTAGCGGGTAGGTATCTCATTTTTTTGCAAGAACAATATCATCGGTTTTTTTTTTTTTTTTATACCATATTTATCATTTGTAATTTACTAACTGTAATTTTGCCCGTTACCGTCTCAGACCATTGACGGCTTTTAGGTCTTTTGGTGGAATCTGCGACGACCGATTCCCATCACCAAAAACATCGTTTACATTAGTATACGACAGATAATACCGACTTTTGATATGCTGCAGCTGTCATTCACAGGGATTGATGTTTTCAGACGAGAACGTGTTCTCGTTTTTTTCATGCTACAAGCTGCCGATGGATTTTAAGGTGATTATTCGAGTCGTCGCTTTTTTTGCAGGTCTTAGAAAAGCCTCTTAATTTTATTTAATAATTTTAGAACACGCTGAAAAGATCATTTGACTGCCTGGAATGACGCAGCACTTTCGATTTTCTTATTGTTGGAGATGATTAGGAAATTATGCGATATAACTTCAATTATTATCTTAAAAATTGAATTTATTTTCAAAACGTCTGTCAAACCAATGTATTTCCGTATTCGATTACTTACAATCCACATATTCTACGAAATCTAACTAGATAAAGGATTTGTTGAAATCACCAAGTATGGAGAAAGAATTTCTTTGTTAAATCAGAGACAATGCATTTGATTAAACAAACAAGTGATCAGAGAAACCACAATTTGGGTTGTTCAGTAAATCAATATTCATTTGATCAAGAAACAATTTACTTCACCATATCTCTTCGCCGTATTTATAAAATTCGAACATTTTATTCTTAGGCTGCGATAGGGTAATCGAAAATGTTGACGTTATTCAACCAAAATATTTCAAAAGCGAGTTTGCCATAAAGTTGTGTGTTTAATATTTAAATTTTCAAATCATTTCCCTACCTTACTTGGCTCAAGCGAACTTACTGTCGAATGACTTGGCTGCAATCTAAGTGACGCGAAATAACTTCCAATGACTTCGAACGAATACAGAAGACTTTTCTAAAAGTTTTTCCTACTGCTACTACTACATCCACCTCTGTTACTGTACAAGACATAGATATTGTGGTTGGGTGAACATTTTAAAGAAGAGTCTCTTCATCTGGAGAGAGACCATCGTTAATGCATGATCATTCTTCTACGCCCAGCTCGTGTTCCAGACTTGTTTCGTGACTGCGTTTTTTGTTCAGTCTTTTTCTCTCCGCGGACTTCCTTTCAACTCCCGCGCCAGTGGTATATTCACCGTCAAAAGTTGAAGCCCCCCCCGGACTTTAAATACGACTCTTTATTTAACCGAGTGTTCAACGTATGGACGTAATTTCAATCGATTCGCCAAGGTTCAATTTAATGCGAATTCATTTCGCTTTATATTTTGAGAATCAACGCAAAAAACCTCAAGTTCGATATTTTATTGCACCCACGTGAAACGACGATTATTTCTTCGATTAACTGACAATAAGCGATTTTCGCGACAATTCTCCGCTTCTTGCTTCATGGCACGATTAGGGCGATTATTCAAACGCCTTTATTCTGAGTGAATTTTACCGACGTTTTTACAGGACAACCGCCCAGTTCCTTCGAGATGAATTTTACACAGGCATATAATTACACCGGTTTAGAGGCATCGAACTAGTTTATACAACACTTTTTATTGTCCATCTTTCTTACGTTTTTTTTCAGCACGATGTTTGCGTGAGTGATAATTGTACGTATTTTATTGCACGAAGAAATTGATTATGCACGCTTAAGAAAAAACACAAATGATCACTAGCGGCTTACATCGTTATAAAAGAACGACACGTCTGATTTGTGTTCAAAAATCACTATCGTCTGCACGATTGCTCTCGAATCGAAGTCAATAAAAAGTGACGTCGCAGAAACAATAACGACGAATTTACCGGACCGTAACTGGCTATTCGATCGACTTGGAATTTTTACAACAGTTGATAATTGATTATTTGATGGCCAGGTAAACGGATGTACCTGACGGTGCGTTATAAAAGTAAGACAAAAATCGTTATTGTTCTCTCTATCTCAGTCTCCGTAACACACCGAGATCCCACCTAAATTCATCGTTGAAGGTATCGAGCTTAAGAAAACGAGTCGAATTTTTTTCAAACAACCAACAACGCTCAAAATAATTCTATAGTAAAATCTACATCGTTGGTACGACTAGTTTCCCACAAAAAATCGATAACAGCAAATGTGGACATCCGGGATACTAAAAGGATTTAACAGTGGCTTTCTAAGATCACCTTTGTTGTTTAAACTTTTGTTTAGTACTTCGATAGATGTGCTCGCTGGGATGCAGAGAGACGAGCCAAATTAAATCCATGGTATGATCAGATATTCTGTATCCTTCTTATTGTCAGTAGACAAATTGTGGATAAAATCTAAAAATAAAATATAAGCGAAGGCTGCCAGATTAACGGATGTTATAATATAAAATAATAAATAAATAAATCTAATACGAGAAGAATGGACTTTATTATTACGAGAACGTATACGCTCTATTCAGCGCCGCTTTATCGGTTCTACAGATAGATCGTCGCGTTGCCGCGCGGGTTCTCGTAATTATAGAATGAGCAAGCATGATGTATTATTATGCATATAATACGGAGACGAGAATAATTTACGACTCTGCGGGATCATCCGTAGGCACAGCACAGATCTTCGAAGACCCGTTAGTTAGTTCGCGATGTTTTTTTGGCTGAATTTTTATTTCTACATATGTTTGATAATCGTCTTTTCTATTTATTTTTCTTTTTACATTTTCTCTTTCGTTGAAATTATTTACGAGCCTTGGCGAAGGGGGCGAGCATTAATAAGAGGATTAAACTGAACGCTGTCTTATACGCACGCACCGTTTTGCCTGCTTGAGAAAACAAACGGGGTGGCCTGAGAAAATAATCTTCCGCCGGTAGGTCATGTTATGTGTATTACATACACCTATGTGAGCATAATGCGAGGAGTGTAGGTGACGTTGCATTAAACCGCAGGCACCGTTTTTACTATGTTGGTTTGTCTGTTTTCTTTCTTCCTTTTTTCCCCTCATACTATTTTTTGTTCGTTTTTTTTGCTTTGCCGTTTTTCCTTCCTTTCTATTTCAACTTCGCTTGGATAATACGTATTATTAAATATTGCGCTGCAAGTATCACGCGACGAGTTGCTCGACGTCTATCACAAAAATAATTTATACGCTTCGACTATATCGGAATATACAAAGTTCGTGCACATTTTTATTCATTTATTCTCTCTTATTGATTTATCATTTGTTACTTCAATCTATGGACTCTCATCGTCATAATGTATCTTTCTTCGCAATTTGACAATATACGTATTATAGATCTACTTTATAACGGTTATAAGTTAAATCAATTTTATTCGACATGTTAACACAATATTTCAAATCGTCATCATATTCTAAACAGGCAATCACGATCTATCCTACAAACACTAAGCGCATACATATATATAATGCACACACGCGTATGTATAATATTGTATATTTATTACAATGATTCCAAGAGAGGTGGAACGAATTTTCTCGTTAAAAAACCAATTTCAATTTCCTTCGGTATTTTTTGCTTTACCGGTAAAAAAAACATGTGCAAACTACACCTGGTTTAATACATAACACTTAATAATTACTCGTGACGGCCATTAAATATTTTTGTAATGACATCATCACAGTACCGAAGCAATATTTGATTAGGATTTAAATAATTTATAATTTCAGCTTTGTACGTAAGAGTAGCAGAGAATTTTACTACAGTTCGCCTAATAATGTGAAACGATTTGACTACACGCATGACCTAAAACGTCAATATCCCTATAATTTTAACGATGCCATTAACGAAAGTTTTGAACTAAATAATTCATAAATCTTGTCGAGTTACAATCTGTGTAAATATCACATGTTTCAAGCATTCCGGAAACTACTAAAAAATTTACTGAAATGGGACAATTATTCAGTATTTTTCAAACATTCCATAAATATTTTCTCTGAAATTCCATCAGAATCTTTTGACGAGAAGATTTTCATAATTATTCCAAAAAATAATCGGAACACTCCGAGTAGATACCGAAACGAGAATATCAGCAGAAATACGCATTCCTTTTTTTAGCATAACTGTATTCTGAACCGAGTAATTTTTTTAATTAGTAGAAAAACTTCGCGAACATTTCCAAAAGCAGTTTATTTGAGTGTGAATTTTTCATCACGTAACAGGTATAATAATAAACAATGAGGAAAACCCCTGAGACGTATTTAAAATTGCATCACCGTTCTTACAAAAATATTCAATAAATTGCAAAATCTGAAAAAGAATTTCACAAAATCAAGAAAACTTCATCATGGCTATCAGCAGTGAGTAGCGATTGATCAAGGATAATAAGTAATATCTAAAATTGTTACAACAAAGATCAGAGTCTATGTCCGACGTTAGGTACACGATAGCAAGTTTACATGTACATACACACGTACACGTAAGGATACCAAGAGGTGATACAACACGAGTTGTTCCGATCGGGTCGTATACAAGTAATCGTTGAAAACTACTCCTCGGTTGTATATATAACACGACGGGAGACGATCTACCGACGATACCGTAGCAGCACACTCGCAATACGGAGGAACTCGGAGCAAGCAAGCAAGGAGACAAGCAAGTGAGTTGCTGCATGCAACGGAGCACCGGGGGTACAAGATAGTGAGAGAGACGGATAAAGTACAAGCAGCCACCGCCAGAGGCGCAGGCAGGCAGTCGGGCAGCAGCAGCGGCAGCGGCGGATGAGATCAAGCCTGCAGTATACGGTAGCCCATGTATATCATTAACCTCAGCCTCGGTGTCTTTCCTCCGCGCACAGACACCTACCTCTCCCTCTCCCTCTCCCTCTCGCTCTCTTGTCGCGCTCGTCGACGTCGAAACGGAATGACGTTCGGTCCCCGTCGTCGCGCCACCCGGAGATAGTCGTCCCGTGCACGGTTGCCTCCCCCTGCCCTTCCTCTTCCTCTTCCCCTTCCCGCCGCCGCTCGCCCCGCCGACCAAACGAGTAATTAACTATCCGCGTGTGGAAGAGACACGTGTACGATTCTCCCTCGTGCGCCGCTGCGCTGCTGCTGTGTTTGCACACAGGCTCTTATGTTAATTTACCTTGACGCCGCTGCTCGAGTCCCCCTGCAGCTTCTCGTCGTGTGCTCATCGTCGCCGTCACCCCGGCAGCCCCGAGGGCGAGACGAAGATCGGAGGGGATGGAAGAATTTATTACCACCCCCCCCCCTTCCTACTTCCTTTCTTTGCCTTTTAGCGTATAGTACTTTTTTTCTTTCTTTTTTCTTTCATACCTTTTTCGGTTTATTCAATTTCCCTATATTCTTTTTCTGTTCGTTTATACCCGCACGGTTTATACTACGGTATTATGTACGCGTATAGGTAGGTATGTTTTGTCATTGGGAATACTTATATAATGTGACGAGAAACGGTGAAACTTGGCAGGCTGACGGACCGAACGCACATGTGCGAAATAATTGTATTCCATTGATCGGCGAAGTCATAGCCTGGCCATGTGTTCGTCTGCTAGGCAGGCGAGCCAACCTCCTCGAAACGGGTCGTGAGGTGTCAAACTCTCCCGCTTCAAGTGTCGAATTGAAATGATGTTGTTACGACGATTTCAAGCAGTTATTAGTCGTGAGTCGATTAAGAATTAAAGTCTGCCAAGCCTTAACGGATCACTGCATCGGCTATTCGAGATCTGCTTAGCTCAAAATAATTCGCATGAATATACGTAACCTCCGCAAGGCCCAATTTACAGCCAAGGTTGCCACCTCTCCGGGTTTTGGCTACTTTACTCCGGGTTCCGGATGGACAATTAAATCTCCGGGTAAAACGTATGACCCATTGCGTTTTCAGTTTTATTGTCGCCGTTAACAGCCGCAAGGCCCGTAAGTCGCAAAATATGATTTGCAATGTTAACGGCAATAACGGCTCAAATGTTTTGCCACCCCCCCCCCCCCTTCCTCGATCACCGGATCAGTAGTTGACGTGAGGTGGCAACCCTGTTTACAGCTGAATTTAGTGTGGCCAACCTTTGTGATGAAATAACAAAGCTCGCAAATGCTCAGTCAGAAGTACCATCTGTTAAATTTCGCCATTTCCTGTCGACACTTTACCTACTGTAAGAGTAAATAGTGAGGATTTGTAATAATGTAATGAAATATTCGTGACGGTGTGATAATATAGGCATAAAAACCATCATCCTCGGTACGTGGTAAACTTTGAAATAAGTCAATAAGAATCAACACGGTACAGTTGTAAGATTGCGAGGTATAATCGTGTCTGCGAAAATGAAAATCAGACGGGGGCAGCTAATTAATAGATGAAGACAAATACCTAAATGACGCTGTTAACCCCTGTAACTATACAAATATTTGACTTTGCCAATTCTGTAATTCCGCGTTTTCCTACGGAGGGTCTTTCTACTCGACAATACCTCATACTTGTACAGTTAGTTATACGGATACCTCCGTATGTATAAGTTGACGGTAATAAAAGATCCGTCGGTGATAGTTTGTAAGTAATTTGTCTTTCGGCGTGTTCGGAGGCCCGTTCGAGGCGGCCGTCGCCTTGGCGATGCGGCGATGCGAAAATTGAAAATTTACGATACCTATTTCAACCAACCCACGTTCCGTAGTTATTGTTGTCGGCGTGTCCGAGCTCTCCGGCGTTCCGCCGTTAACAGTTAAAACGAATCGTTTCGGTACGCGGTACAGGAGTGGCTGTACCAGCCGACGTTGATTTGTGCCAACTGAATAGCATCCAACGAATCAATTTCAAATTTCGACGCGGTGTATTCAAGACTCAACTGTACGAACTGTCAAACAGACGGAACGTCGGACTGACGGATCGTGGATTGCGAATTTGCTGACACACGATGATACACCGTCAGATGCTGTAGTTCGTGAAAATGTTATAATTATTGCTCGCAACAATTTAGGAATGGAAACTCCGTTTTCTACATAAAAATATCGAGAGGAGTTCGAAACTCAAAAACGGAATTTTTTTTCTTTCTAAAATTCGAATCTCTCCGAGTTGTTGGAATTCCTGAAAAAAATAGGGACGTGCAATTTGATCGTGAGATGAAACTCTGCAGCGATCATACTATTCATGTGTTATACGTGAATAGTATGAATACATACATACAGAGACGTAGCTCGGTAAGTAACGACCGCCAATTCCGTCCCAAGAATCGAGGAACGCGAGAGAATATTTATCTTTGACATTGATACCGTCGGCCATTGGTACCACTGGGTTATTTGTATGGGTGTGTTGTGGGTGATCGAGTGAATTATTCCGAAACGTTTATACCGCGATTTAAATTTCTATATACATAGATGTACGGTATATATCGGGTGCTGACAAACCGTGTTGTACAATGATTGTAATGTTATTACAGCGCTGGGCACCTACGGCAAAAGTATAAAACGCTATTCTTATTTGCGTAAGTATGCAGATGTGTACACGCCTATATGTGTTACATGCTTTATAGATATATACATTGAATATATATACTTGTGTATTATACGCTTCTCGCGGCTCGATTCATCGTTCTCAAACTCCCTCGAGCAACTTCTTCTTTGATCCGGAAAATTGGAAAAGCGTGTTGGAAAAAGAACGAAAGAAACTTGAGAGAAAAAAGAACCAAGCAATTTCAGAATATTTGCCAGGCGGTAAACCAGCATAAATTTAAGGAGGAGGGGGGTTCGAATTGTAACATTGGAAAAGCATAAGGATACCATGAATAGACGTTGATCGAACTCAATTTGAAAAAATAAGGAACTTCTTGTTGCGAAAGTTCAAGCAGATAGCAAAGATCATATAGTGAAAAGTGATTATGGAAAGATTACACTTTTCACATGGTTGTAATTAAAAAATTAAGCCTAGTAACATCAACGTCGTGCGATCGATTATTGATATGTATTATGTTACAATTTCATTGGATTGCTAAACGGGTTCGTAGATTTTCGACCAGTCATTTAATACGAATTTATTGCTTCGTTCATGATTTATAGAAAAAATGATGTAAGTCAAAGTATTGGTGCCAAAACGAGTATTTAAGTTACACAAGACTCGATTAAGACCAGGATAAGCATAACAATTTAATCGATATGCCAACTAAAATTGGAACAAGAAATTGGACTATTAGTTTTGGAATGCAGATAAATATTACGAACACCGAGGAGAGTGAAGTTTCGCATTCTGACGCTAATAGTCCGAAACATTCGGTACAATGTCACCTAAATTATTTCGGCATTAAATCGTAGTCGAGTAATTCAATAGGGAATGAACAGTATTTTTTTGAATCAAAGAGTAGCTTTGTGAATTGTTAATAGTAGTCGACAATAATTTATTATCAATGCACCCGAAAATTAGATAATTGTGTCAGTACTCCTAAACGTGTTTAAAAAAATATCCGTTACCTTTTAATTTGTAAAGTATATACGTATAAATTTATTGATATTTGTCAATGATCCTAGGTTATAGGCATAATATTCGCAATCTTTTTGCACTCTCAGACATTCTGGAAAAAACTGAATTCGCATTTTAAAAGGTCGTCTTTGAAAAATTATCGAATAGGCATCAAGTCAAAGTTGACGATGTTTATAATACCAAACAGCGTGTTTTGAGTTTAAAAATTCGTGTAAACGTTCTTCTTCGAGTAATAATTATCGTCGGCAGAACTGTGCGAAATTTGCTAACCTGCCCGGTGACGAAGGAATTTCGTCAAGGTGTACGCAACACCCATTACGCAGGTAGGTACGTTGGTGGTATACAATAGTCGTCTACAAGTGATTAAATAACAACGAACAAAACCGGGCGCTGTTCCAGTGGTCGGCAGACAGGCATATTTCATTACCGCGGTAGCTACCCTCGCCGTTCCAACGTAGACGACTATTACACACCGAGAACCACACGCGTGTCTCATCCTTTGGACGTCTTGAACCTGTCCGACGACGGACGTTACACGGATGCTGCTGCGGTCTGGAAACGGGAGGTGGGGTAGAAGACAGGAAGGAAGGCAAAGAATGAATCACCGAGCTGATCGTAAGCGACTCTTCCACCGAGAGACGACGAGGCGAAGTGCCAACCCTAATGCCAATTAGTGCCATTCTAGGGAACCAGGCCTCTTATTTAACGAGGAGAAGAGAAGCCCACTGTTGTGCAGGCAGAGACCGGGACACCAGGGGCAACGATCCAATACCCCGTCGGTCGACGAGAGAAGAAACATGTCGTCCATTCGACGCCCCTTTTCCTTCTCCGCTTTGAGAGCGCAGAAATACCTACCTACCTCCACTCGAATCTTGGTAGGTAGGTACTTGTGTTCACTTGTGTGAGTTTGGCAGCTATCCGCTCGGTTCGGAAGAATTGTGTAGGT
The DNA here is from genome assembly GCF_021155785.1 of Neodiprion fabricii. Classification (NCBI taxonomy): domain Eukaryota; kingdom Metazoa; phylum Arthropoda; class Insecta; order Hymenoptera; family Diprionidae; genus Neodiprion; species Neodiprion fabricii. The sequence goes on from NC_060244.1 coordinate 16,371,551, forward strand.
AACCGTCCGTTCGAAGTTTAACGGTTAATTTCACCAAATTCTACAAGTTTCAGATTGATACGCGAAAAAAGTTTAGATGTACCATAAGGTGTGTGTGTGCGCGTGCGTAGAATTTCATTCGTTTCAACGTCAAGACTCATTCCCTTCGCGCAACACTGTGCAAAATTAAATAGCTTTGAATTTCTACCAATTTTTCGAACACGTTTCTGGTGAAATGAAAAATATTTTTTCATAGATTTTTCTTCAGGGTACTTTCGCAATAATTTAGATAAGCTTGTCGCGTTACAATAGGTAACACTGCACTAATTTCCATACACACCACATTGAACCCATCGAAGATTCAAGTACTACGTGAAAAAAAAAGAAAAATCTTTTGCCGGGAAATTCAAACAGCTTCGGCAAGAGAACAAAAACAATGTATGACTCGAGCGTCTGCAATTCGATAGTTGCGCTGTATAAATGCACAATGATGCTCGAAGAATAGGAACACAACCGCGACGACAAGAAAAGAATGAAGAACGAACGAACAACCGACTATTCATCTTTAAGCAAGCGGCGCAGACGTTAATGGTGCCACACAACACTTGTGACGGTGACACCGGACGAGCACAAACGTTGCCCCCAGTAGAAGTCTCAGGTATGATTGCGTGAACACAGGGTATATATGTGCAATGGTGATTCCCTCCGCAAGTGTCGTACGGCCAGGATCGACCCTCTGCCTGGATGCCGGAGCGATCGGCTCGTCGAATTAGGGGCTTGAAAGATTAGAAAAAGAAAGAAAAAAGGTGAGGACGATCAGAATAGGGAGCCTTGCTGTGCTACCGAGAGGCACGGCGAAGAAGAATAATAACGTACCTATGTATGTATGTATGTATGTACATACTGAACCCCAATAGAAAAGGAGAGAGATGAAAAACGGGTCGAGTTGCTTGGCGGCAGGGGAAATGGTGAGGGAAAAAAATAAATGGAAATGAAAGGTCCATTGGAGGAGACAAAAACATCGAGTTTTCGAAAAGGACCAATTTGCAACACCCTGTGTTGTAATAAGGGTCGCATCGTTGGGCGGGGCGCGGTCCTCTTCTGTTATGGCTATCATGCATGCCGCCCATAGACCCTAGGGATTATTGTTCGGCTTCGGGCTCCTAGGCCTGGAGAGCTGCTGGGGAACCCAAGGGAGGGAAACCCCCGCTTGCCACCATGGACCTTTAGACGCAACACACCACCATGGCACCCGGAACGGCTACGCGCGCTTACGCGAGGCTCTCAGGTTTGGGGGGCTCGCTGCCGTTGCTTATTGTGTTACAGTTTCAGGGGACGGATGGAAACCACCCCATGCAGCGGAGCTTAATGTTGTTACCAACATAATAGAATTATAATTCAGGGGCTGACTTCTGAAGCCCCCATAAGTATGCCTCTAACCCTACCTGACCTGACCTGACCTAACCTAACCTAACCTAACCTAACCTAACTGTGCGCCTATGAAGTTTGTTATAACTGTGTAAGCGATCGTGTTTTTTAATTCATTTAAACCAAATTTTCAGACTTAGCGAAAAGTCGCACTTGATTTTCTTAATTATCTTAAACTAACCTAAACTAACCTAATCGTGTGCCCGTAAAGCTTATTATAATTATCTGAGCGATCGTATTCTTTAATTTATCTAAACCAAGTTTTCAGATTTACCCCAAAGTCGCACTTGATTTTGTCCATTTAATTTTTTATACTTTTGATAATTTCTCGTCTCGTCAGTTGTTCAAAGTATGCCATGCGCTTAAAGTTTCGATCGATCAAGCTTGATCAAGAAAAGTTTGAACGATGAACGGATATACGAATGCAATATTTACTATTTTATGCTAATCTCAAATATTAAAAATTTAACTATCGAAACTAAACTGTATTATACCAGAAATTTGAGTACTCGATAAAAATTGATCAATTTCAATTTTACGTACATATTTTTACGTACTACACTGTGCAAGATCTGGAAATAACTCGTTCTGCGTTATAACAATCGAATAACAGAACATTTAAAGTCTGCCGAAACTCAGATTCGAATGAAGTTTCAAACTTCTCATGAAATTCATCGTTCGACACGTTTCACGGAAGAATTCACGTATGTCTATAAAATGAATAAGACAAACTTTGAAACTGTATCAATTTCAAACAAACACAGGACAAGTTCCTCATTCAGACAAAATAATAATAGAATCCAACCGCGAAGCGCACCTATACACAAAAAACGGTCAACCGTTCGTCTTGTGAACTGTATAATCACATCAGCTGATCCGATGAGGCTGAAGATAACAGCCAGAGTTAGCAGCCAAACGTGTAAAACTTTGTGGTAATAGCAAAAATAAAGTTCAGTTTTATCCTCGTAATTCTATAAAAGTATCGGGGATGCGAGGTATTTAACAATATTTAAATTCTTCCACTTAATTACCTTATGCGAATGAATATTAAAACGTTTGACTGCTAATTCTGGCTGCCAGCTTCTGCCTCCTGCTGAGCCGTATGTGTGTCGATATACAAAGAAACAGGCAGCGACGACTATCTATAAATCGAAATAAGCTGCGCTACTAATTAGTCAAACACCCCTAATCACTAGAGACTATTAGGTATGTGTATAGTATGTGAATACACCTCTATGTATGCATGTCCTGTGCGTGTTTGTGTGTATTTATATAATATACCGAAGCAGCGGTGTAACTTCTCGAGGCTCGAGCAACCAAGATCTAAAATTATCAAACGCTCTCTTTCTCTCTCTTTCTCTCTCTTCCGCTTCTCCGGCTTAGCTCTCCTTCCCGTCGCTCAAGTTCGTTGATCGATCGTTCATCACCGTGATCTTGGTATCTAGTACATGTATAGGGCCATGTTTAACTCGACTACGAAACTGGTAGAGATCAATTTGGTAAACTCTGAGCTCCCTCTCAACGTTTACACGCGGTAAAATTATTGCCGCCAATCGATGAGCCTCCGTCGTCACAACTTTATACTGCAGCGATTATACGCACGTATTTACATTTCTGTGCAAGAGTTTTTAGCTGCGTTATGTATATACATTTTACGCGGAGGGCGTAGACGCACACGTACGAATGATTTCCTGCGTAACCGACGACGCCATGAATAACGCAGACTCGAATGTGCACCCAATCATTATTGCCACACGGTGTGCCAGAGTACACACATATATGTGTACAATAATAGCTGACATGTGTGATTACTGGTAAATTAGGTTAATCGCACTGCCGATCGAAGACACGATCAATGATTAAATCACACAAAGCAAATTTCTCCAAAAAGAGATATTATTCATACCTATGCCTTTTTCGTGAGAATTTGAAAATTACACCCAGTAAGTACATAAAACATGATAAAAAAACCTGCACTTTACAGGAAAAATCAGTTTTCTTCTGCTTGACGTAGCTTTTTTCTTTTTGTTCTTCATTTGCAAAATGAATTCTTTCACATAATCCGCCGTACGTTTAAAAATGCCGATTTTTGGCCCAACTTTGCTGAAATTGTCATTGAATTTTCGAACATGATGTAAAATACATGCCGGTATTTCCATGTTGGATTTTCTACACCTGCATAATTATATCAAATCCGAAGTGAACAATGACACTTCGCCTCAGTAAAAATTTCGTCGTAAAATAGTACGTGGATTAGAGAGAGAGAGACAAGAAAACTGCCGGTAGTAGAAGACTAACTATAGTTTTAAATAATGTAAATCAGTGTCTTGTAAAATTATCACTCAATTATACTGACACGCATTTTATATTCCAATGATTTTTCTTTTCTTATTCTCTTCTCTTTTCACCGGAGACTTTATCCTTCAGAAGATCGAAAGGTCGCAGGCAAGCGGGCTGGTGTTTCTCGTGAATAATTCCAGTCAAGAACAAAAGTTGACTTGACTTGAGTTGAGTCGAGTCGAGTCGAGTCCTCGGGCCAACCAGCCAGCTAGCAGCTGGTACTTAAAACGAAACTAACAAGGGAAGAAAAACACGACGACGAGCTCGGTATTAAGCTAATTTTTAATCGCGTTTTCATCGGCTTATTCACGTCTACGACGAGGAGGAGAGCGGGGAAACGGAGGATGGGACAACGTGAAGCGAAGCGAGACGACGAAGCTTCGCATGTATAATAAAATGCTAGTTATGTAGTTGGTTAGTTGGGTAATTTCGTTTGTTCGATTCCTCGAACGGCGGCGGCGTCGAAAAGTGTCGACAAATACTACCGACGACGATGATATTTTTTCAGTTGTTCAAATTCACGTTATCACGTACAGACGCACGTACGAAAAAAAACCACCTTTAGTTATTGTTTTGTGCGCAACCATTTGCGGGATAAATAAAAAATAAAAAATAAAAAATTCAGTTCACGTGGAGGATAAAATCTGTAAACCAAATGTAGAAAAAATTACACATGGTTTTTCACATTATTCCTCGCGTTATTGCAAATTCAGTACGAGTCTCCGAATGTTATATTACAAGAACGCTTTAGTATGGGAAGATGACAACTTGTGCAATGATCCGTTCGACAAAAACTTATTAGCGTGATTACCTAATAACCAATCTCGAGTTGAAAATGAATCTAAGACGATTTGTTATTCTCATTTAATGGACGGACAATACGTTTACGAATAAGATAAGCGATATGTTTTACAGGGTTTAAAAAGTCGTAAGGATACAACGAATGTAATCGCTTCGAATGCATTGGGCATACAATCGGATTTTTTCACTTCGATCTTCACATCTATTCATTTTTCCAATTTTTCTTCCTCGTGCGTTGAAAAGGTATCGTTTGGATAGAATTGGTGATGCACGTCGTACCTGAAGATCCAATCAATCAAACTTGATCGAAAACTCAGGTTACCAGAAGCACCAAGTATAACGAGGCTGAAGTTAGTAACGTTAACATAACGAAGCGTCAGAAAAGGAATCATTATTCCACAATTTTTGTATGACTTTCAAGGAGTTGACTATTTGAAATATATAAGTATATTTTGTTTATCATGGTTTACTAAACTTCAGACAATCTTAAATGTGCGAAGTAACGATTTTTCCTGAAACATGCATCATTACCTTAACGTTATTAACTTCGTCCCCATCAGTTCAAACGATAAATATTTCCGAAGAATTCAATCCATCCCGGTTAATCATTCGACAGCACGATGTCGTGAAATTACGACTGAATATTGTATCGATTTCTTTCCGGTCCAGCTTGATCGAACCTCGGGCTCGTGAATCTCCTTTAATTGGACCCTTCCTCGATGATCAGATCGTACGTCCGATGCATCGTCGAAACGTTTATAAAGAGGCAAACAAACGAGGTTGGGGTGCAATGAAATGCAGAAAAGCCCCTGAAGGTGCGCGTTGGGTACTTCGTGCGCGTACACGCGTGCGCTCGCACGCACGCACGCACGCACGCGGAGGGGCGAAATGCTCGCCCCTCGCTCCGGTTCGGCGCACCCCGTTGTCCTAGTTCATTGTCGGGGAGCCGAGGCCCCTAACCTCGGCACGTTGCACCCCTCCTCCTCCATTTCGCAACCAGTTCCCATCGTCCCCACGTGCTGCCACGCCGCTGGATAACGCACGGCACGCCGCAACGGCACGCAGCGCGCGTTCAGAGACAGACAGCATTATTTAACTAACCGCTGATTAGCTCGAAACCGAGAGTCCGTCGATATCGCGACTCTGCGATTCAGGACGGATTGTTGACGCTGGCTTTGCGCACGAGTCAAGTTCGCATCCCACTTCGCATTCGATTATTTGTTGTAACGAATGACGGATGAATACTATCCGGTACAGGGGTTCGGTAATCGGTCCTCTGTTTGCGAGTTGCTCCATCCTGCTGTAGGATTGCCGTCATTTTCTTGTCTCCAGATATATATGCGAAACTCGACGTTTCTCTTTCCTTCTGTCCATATATTCGCCGCTTAGAGCTCCAGAACTACCGAAGCGATCTTGATTTCATCTTTTCTACGGATAGCTACACCGTCTGGACAGATTTTAGGCTATATTTCGTTATAGACAGATCAATGGTCTTGGAGATATATAGATATTCGTAAACCAAGTCGAAACGGGATCACACACTTATGCGAACACCGACCAAACTCTTACAGATATAGAAAAGTTATGCTCAAGGGGTTTCAACGTCTCGACGAGTTCTACAAAAAAAGTCCAGGAGAGCATATGGCTATGGCTGATAGTTTTGCCACAAGAAACATTTGAAAATATTCGCGGGCGTAACGGCAACGAGCTGCTAGTTTCTTTCACAAACAATTCACCCCGATTTTACTTAGTTTTTCAGTATCAAAATGATACTACAGATTTGGAGATTTCAATTTTCTGTAAAATGCGTCTCGATCGCGACATTTTTGAATCGAAACATGTGTATTTGTTGACGAAATACTTCTCTGCAAGGTTGCAGACGCGCATAAATGACTAGGAGGATAATAATCTAGTAAATCGTTATTGCTGACAAGCAAATAGCATAAATTACAAGTTTTTCGAACCATATGCTTGGTTTAAATCCATACAAACTTCTTCAGCAGTTTGTACAAAATAAACGGCAATCTTCAATGAGTGAAATTTTTTTTTCTCTGTTTCAATTAACATCTTACCGTCCCTTTGCAAACGTACGAGCGATGGAAGGAAATTGAATTTCAGGATTGTGTTTACAAATGGTTTGAAAAACTTTATTACGGATAATTACACCGCAAGGTTCAAGATTTTTCACCACTTCAAAATCAAATAATTCACAATATCTGATTGAATTTTGTTAAATTCCATTTCTCTACGCTACGGTACCTGGTACAAATCGACTGTTTTGTCCGATATACAAATCAAACTGTATAATACGTAATTTGGTTTGACGGCTCACTGATTAATTAAATTTTCACAATATAATGAAATCGAATTCCCCTCTTCAACACTCAGAGACTGCGTAGAATAATAAGCTCCGGTTCAAGTATACAGGCTTTTGAAAACTGGAGCAACAACATTGTTTCGAATATTCATATAAATACCCCAAAGTGCTTCGAAGTTCAACACGACATGGTTATTATCTATAATAAAATGGATTAGGTTAGGTCAGATTGGGACGCGCCAAGTTAGATCAACATAGGTTGGTTCACCGTAGGTCGAGTTGGGTCATGTTAGCTTGCGCCAGGTTAAGTTAGGTTAGGTTAGGTTGGGTTACTCAGTTTCAGCCAAGGTATTCAATGCCTGTGAAATTTCATATAATCTCATGATGAAAAAGCCACGTTTAAAAATGCGACGGTAAATTCATTTGTACGCCTATTGCGTTATCCAAATAAAAACCGGAACAAAAATTTAAATATTAGATTTTCGCGCCATTAGTTTTGATCCAACCTTACCTAACCCACTTCGACTTCTTATTGAAATATTCGTTCTGCAAGATTCGGTCCGAATAAGACGATATCAACAAAATCGAAACAACATGTACTACGGTTGAAGGAAACTATCATGTCTGTAAAGGTTTCGGTATGGCCGAAGATCGTAATTTCAGGGCTTTCTTTCTTTTCCTCTCACTCTCCGCGGAAGCCGAATGCGGACAAACAACCGTAACAACAAACAAGCAAGTTTTAATCCGATCGGGGAGAGTCTGGTAGATTAAAAAGCTGGTGGCGCGAAACGTTTCGACCTCCGATAGGCAGGCAGGCAGGCAGGCAGGAAGAAAGAAAGGAGGAAGAAACCGCGGCGGTTTTTCAGGCACTCCCAGCGACGAAGCAAAGGTGTGAGCGACGGCTGGGCGACGCGACGCGGCGGTTCGTGTTAATATACCTACGCGCGAGGAGCTTGACGTCAGTGAGGCGGTAAACTCGGGATTACGAGACGCGCGTCGTTAAAGGCTCGCGAATAATTACCACGCAACGAGCACAACGCTGTCGGTGGGACAGCGACGGAACCGATGAATAATAAAGATGATACTCACTGGATGTCTGGCGGCGGCAGCTGCGACGACTGCAGCGGCGTTTATTCCAGCACTTGGATACATCTTCCAGGTTTTTAACAATCGTAAAAAACACTCCCGTCTCTCTGCCCCGCCCCAGGGAATCGCTAATCCTGTGTCTCACAGAACTGGCATCACCACTCGCACCGCACTTTAATTTATATATCACACTAAAATCCAAACGGAGGATCCTGCTTTTCTCGTTGTTACTCTTATGCCCCTGCGAGCCATTCACACAGCCGAAAACACTCTTTCCCTCCTCTGCCTGGTTATTTACATCCGGTGTAATCCCTATCTCTCCTCCGATCCGTCTTCGGGTTTAAACGCGACCGGTAGTATTCTTACGAGGCACTCCAGTATTCGCGGTACGTCATCTCGGACGCGGAACGACGGAACCGAATCAAATAAAGAAACAACAGACGATCGCACTCGCCTCACTTACCTCGCGTCGGCGTAAATAACAAAAGACGCGCGCGCATCAAATATTCGTCGACGAGTATAATCGTCATTCGATCAACCACCACCACCGACAACGATATCAATCAATTCATCTCGCACCGGCTTAACGCGCCTCGTTCGTTTTGTCGAGCATGATAGACTGACTGGCTCGGAGCGTAAAACGCGCGAGAATCAACCTCTCGCTGGGACAACTTCGGAGCAACTGACGGTTAACCGAGTGGTGGGGATAACCCCCTCCCCCTCGGCCGTCACTCCGCGCTCCCCGCGCCCCTCGCCCACCGTCATCGCGACGAACCCTTCGCTCCGCTGTTGCTTCTCAACCGTGGTTTTCCCTCGTTCCCCTCCAGCACTTGCTCGGAAGCGGTGCTCGTATTAACCGCCCGATACCTACCTACCTTCTTTAGTCGCGGTATTAAATTAAAAACTAAAAACCTTGCCATGCCGTATGCAACGACCCGCGTCCGCGGTACCGAGGACGGATAAAAGTTGAATAATATCGACTCGGTTTTATTCTCTTCTTTCCATCTCTCTCTCTCTCTCTCTCTCTCTCTCTCTCTCACTCTATCTTTCTCTATCCCTGATTACGATTCGTCAACATCAATCATCATAAATTTCAATCTCTCCTTCCACACATTTGTCCCACACCGGCGAGCGGCACCGCGCGCCGTGTTTATATATCGATTGTTCTTACCACTCGTGTTTATTTGGTTTATTATTTGTTTATTTATTCTTTATATTTTGATGCACACACTTGTTTCACCTCCGTCCCTCTGTCTCGGCCGTTATCTTAATTGGAAATTTTTACCGCCGAAATGACCTGATAGTCAGGAATCTGCAACAATCATTGTCTTCTTTCCAGTTACAGTTTCTCACAGGCGAGCATGTAGTAATGTACACCTCGCTAATGGCCAAACGTTGGCGTGTCCCAGGTAGATATGTACAGGATCATGGTAGGTATAGGGAAGATACATAATTATAATAATCAGAAATTTTTACACGGTGTAGCGTAAACTGCGAGGTTGGTTGATTTCGAATCGTGATTAAAAATGAAGAAAAAAAAACGGAGCGCGGGGAGAGGAAAAAGGGAAAGAAAAAATACCGACGGCGGGGGTTTTCGGTAACGCGCACATATTAGCGCAGCGAGCCGCGCAAACAAATCGAAGTTTTTCGCAAAATGGCCGTCACCAGCCTGACACGGATGCCCGCATAAACTCTCTCCACTCGTGATTTCCCTCACTTCCCCCATACCCTCCGCAAATATGGCGCCTCCTCTCCGCCCGTTTTACTCAACCCCTGCTGCCGCCGCTACAACCCCCGTGTAGGATGGGGCCGCGGCGATATGCGCGCGCGCGCTAAGCGGACCTGTGTGCGTCAGCGCGTGTAGAAACGGGTAGTAGGTAGGTATGTACGTACATACGTGTACGATGGTGGTACATACCTATCTACCTACCTACCTACCAACGCGAGTATCACGCTACACAGGGAGACCCGAGCAGTTTCCTACTTGATTGCCGCTATCGTCTGCTCGCTCGTAAAGGAACTCCACGCGGACTCCGATGCTGCTTCGACCAACCGTTTCGCTCCCTCGACTCTCTTGGCCAATTGGATACGTCCATGCCCCACTCTCGGCTGTGGGGACTCGCTTCCGCTGGCAAAGAGTCGAATGAAAACTCACCGGCGGCCAATGGGACCCTGCCTTTTTCCATAACGGAGTGACAGCCGCGTGTTCGGTCCGCGCGGACCGAGCCCGCTATATACACGGACGGAATGAAGGTGCCATGCGAAGCCGCAGCGAAACATGAAAAATAGGGGGCTACACGGGGAAAAACACGGCCAGGGGCTTCGCCCGACTCCGACGAGCCGCGGCTGAGGCGAAGCTACCCGGTGAGTGAGTGGGCCGGGGATGGATTCCCCGATTCTCCGGGGCGGGAGATGGGGTTGGAAAAGCAACATAACGAAACGTCGATCGCATTATCTAGGTTAGGTGGGCGGCAGACAGGTAGAGTATATCCCCGGCGTATACTCGACCCTTAATCTGAGACGGATTTTAAGCTCCATTGTCACGATTCACGGAAGTTGGCAGACGCGGCGAGGCGACGCCGAGGCGCGGAACAAAGCTCTTCGCCTGCAACAGTCGGTGGTTAGCACCGAGGGGAGTGTTGGTCTTGCCGACTTGAACATGATCTTCGACGGGCGCGGATGATTCGACGTCCGTTGCACTGCCGCGCATTGCATTCTCTGCGCGCATGCGGCGTGTGCGTGTTGGCCTCATCCGCGCGTGTGTTTAAGCCACGGGGAGGTGTTTTGTTTATTGCAAACGCTTTTCATTGCTCGTTTCTTGCCGCGTACCACCTTTCGCCTCGCGGTCGGTTCCCTCTTTTTCGCCTTGTTTCGCGGTAGGACAAGCAAAGATGCGCGGCCATGCGGGCAGAGTCGAGTGTTGGCGAAGCTGTCGGTTGTGGTTGTATGGAGCTGCCGCCGCCGCCGCCGCCGCCGCTGCCGCTGCCGCGAGTCGGTGTGCACGACGCCGTGTTCGCTCCTCGGTATAGAGGTACATACATAGATGCGTGTCTCCTTCGTTCTCGAGCGCGGTACGGGAGCGAGAGCCGGAGAACGTGGAGATGGAGAGAAAACCCGATGCGGTCTGGTGGCTAACCGCACAGCGGTTCTCAACTCGCGGAGGCCTTGAGAAGGCTCACGGCGTACTGCCGCACAGTCAGAGGTTCTTGCCATCCTTGTAAGACTCACTTGTTGTTGGAAAATTTATCGCGAACGGTCGATTTTTTTTTCTTTACCGCTGGCTTATACCGTCTATACCGAGAGGAAATGGTGAATCTTTACAGTCATAGTGATCTACTGCGCACGCGCAAGATACTTGAACACTGTAATTGGCTGGCAATATCGTTGTTTCAGAGTTCGCCGGACCTACCCAAATCACTACATAAACCATAGGAAATCTGATTAGCCGAAAAAAAATCCTATCGCCAACGTAAACTTCATAATCCGCGTTTGATAGTTAAAGCTTGAGTCGGCCAGCCAGCGTGAAAGAACAACAATGCTCGCGCATGCGCAGTCTGTCAAGTCTCACCATTTTCAGTCGATGTACAAGAAAAAAAAAAATTTTGTCGACTTCGTCGGATGTGGCCATCAAATGTGGCGGAAGAAATTTTTTATTCATTCAAATAAATCATATTTTAGTTTATAACTGCGCACAAATTCCAGTTATAAAGTTCCTTTTCAATCATATCAAATAAAAAAATATTTCGTTTCAATTTGATCGTCATATTTGATAATATCAACAAATACTCTCTATGTATGTATACCTATATGTATATACATCGATAATCAATGGTAAAACTGGTGGTTCTTTCATCGATTCATTACTTTCAATTGAAATTACCGATTTTAATAAATACCTAACCCAAGAATAGAGACATATGGAATAGATATCAAATACAACAGTGATAAATATCATGTGGAAAATGCGCAAAAATTTTTTTGATTGATTTGGAAAACTACGTAAACGTAATATAATATCTAATATTAAACTTAGATCAAGATTTCAGCAACAAATATGATTGTAAAGAGATTATTTTATGACCATGATCAAAGAAAAATCAAAATAAGCGAGTTCAGTTTTGTTGATTATGTTTTCGTAATGTGAATCGAAATAGGGCGAAAAAAACCAGAAAAAATTTTTGGTCGAGCAATTGAGAGCCTAAGTGTGTTACGACGTACGCCGAGAACCCGTTTAAAGAGTTTCTCGTAGGTTCCGCGCCATTGATGATTACCGCGGTACGATAGGTCGCATTTTTTTTTTTTGAACACACTCAAATATCGTGCGATCGACCATCGTGCACAGTCGCCTCTTGAACAGTCCTTGGAAAACAGCGGTGAGAGACCTTCTTTCGGCTGTCGAGTTTCTCTGTGACGTCGTGAAAATAGCTCGGAAAATAGTGGGTTTGCAATTTGTCAAAACGGCGGTTATACTACCTTGCTCCGCCCCTATTTCGAACAAGCCAACTCCACGTTGAATGACGCCGTGTCATGTGCATGTTTATACATGTGCGTTATACGTACCTGTGCAGGTATATTTTTTCACACAAGGGGTGTCGTGTTTCGGAAGAGTCGGTCAATTTCTAAGCACAGAGAGAGGTGTGGGAGTTTCGTAATAAAATTCTATGGCTTCGCGTCGAGCAAAAAATATGTTATAAGTCTCACTTGACGTAATACGATTTCTGTAAAATGTCCAAAATGCGAGTTTAGTTTGAAATCTAATTGGTAATTAATGTTGTAATCATTATTGGATTTATAGATTATTTTTACTATCCACGTCAACGCTTTGATTTTACTCGAAAAAAAGCAAAGAGTTATCTGATTGCGATTTCTCAAAAACAACGAATGATGAGTTGGTGTTATCGAGGTTGGCCGTCGAACGAGTAAAACAAAAGTAAGTAAACCTACTGGTTGAAGAAAAAAATCGCGGTAGTTTAAGTTCAGTGAAAACAACACGAATTTTATATCTTTACTCTTTCTGAAACAATAAAACTTGTGCGTTACAGGTATGAACATGGTTTTATAACTCTCTTTATATTTTTCGAGTTATTCACAATGTTCGATTGAAACAGAACACCCGGTACATGTATAGCGACGTATTCTTACAGGTCGGCTGGTTTATCGGGTAGTAAAATTCTGCAAACTACCCAACGGCAGACTTTTAGCTTACCTTAAATTCCCCTGCGAAACCGGTGCTATTGCAAGGTATATGTACACACACAGATACGAGTATATAGACGGGTAAAGGCGGACAGGTGCAGGTGCTCCATTGTTACCATAAACTCACTACCAGCTAAAATGCATTATACATATATACGTGTATTACCCACCAAATATTGTAAAATCAGTTGTATACTACCTGTGGCGAGGAAGATTCCATTGTTGCCTCAGGTAAATGCGGAAGGCATCACCGATTGATATTTAAGAAACTAAAATTAAGCCGCAGTGTATTTAATTATGCAGTAAAAAATGAAATAAAGAATATAACTTTTATCACATGTGGTTATATTTATTGAATTGTATTATTTTTTTAACTGTGTGAATTGTGCGAAATGAATTGAAAAAAACATATAAATCTTCGGATTTCTTTTCTTCTGCCAATTTCCGCCATCATTTTCTTCGACTTACGAGAGAGGAGAGTTGACACGAATTTATCGACATTTTATCGGTGAATAAAAAATACCACCACAAGTCAGCAACAAACGTCCACCAGAAATTGAATTATAAAGTATCCCTTGCACTAAATTTTTTAAATCAGAATCCATAACCGACTGTACGAACTTTAATAGAGATAGAACCTCCCCGAGTGTGGAAAATCAGTCTCGAATAAGGCCTCAGTAAATTCAACTAATTAAAAAAGCAACAAAAGATTTTTCAAGTCAGATTTAAATACTACGTCCGAAAATGTATGTACACATCTTTTGTAATCCAAAACAATGACAAACTATCGACTTGTTTAAAGTGCGTGCTCAATTATTACCCCTTGCTTAACCCAAGGTAGCCAACTCAAATGACCGTGCCTTGTTTCAAGCGTAGGACACGGATAAGGTACCTACAAGCATACGCAAGGTCAGTATTACGAGTACAGAAATATCGCTTCATCTCTCTCTCTCTCTCTCTCTCTTTCTCTCTCGTTCTCTCTCCTTGAAAGCACACTGCACAATGACCGCGGTGTCACGAGGCATATTATACACCTCGTATAGTGTATGTGTACACCAAAGCGTTAATTGAATTAGTCGGTCCTTTCCACCCCCCTCCGTCCCGCAAGCCCTCAACCCCAGCCCCACGCAATTCCCACCTCCTAGAAATTTTTAACGGACGATTTGCCTCGGGTCTCCCTTCAGACCGAGTCACTTATCCAGTTAGTTACCCTCGCTCGGCTGTTCGACATTTCGTCACACCGAGGGTGGCCTTCGCGGGCCAAGACGAGGAACGGGTGACCCTGGGATGCGTCTCCGGGTCCCTCGCCCTCCTTCGCCGTCGAATTCCCCACCTCTTCTGCCACTCTGGCCAGGCCAGGATTCGAGTCGACCCTGCAGCACTCGGGTTTGGTATCACCGGGAAGCGGCAAACTGCCCGCAGATGTCGGTCGTAAACCCTCCACGTTCTGCATTGTATCTCTAGCTGAATACACGCCCTTAAATAAATCTATCGCCGAGATGGAGAGAGACAGGGATGGGGGAACCGCTCCTCACACTCTTACACGGGGTCGGCACCTTCGCACCATCTTCCCTATTCATCGCTGTGGCAACGGTGTATTTGGACTGTTGGAGGAAAGTCGCTTAATATAGGGAGCATCTTTGGATACTTTTTGCTTTCTTTTCTTTTTCACGCTTGAAAAACGTGGCGATTGTTAAACCGCAGGTTGTCTTACGCTTACTCATGTTGTGGGACAATGACGAAACGTACAGAGGGGTGCTGGGCTTAGTGTTTCAACGTTTGATCGTAAAATCAACATTTTAGATCTTTGTATTCATTCCGCGTCAACTTGTCGCAGGAATTGTGACGAGCTCGTAAAAGAACTATTTCTGACTATTCCCCAGACTTGGAAAAAACGTTATAAAAACTGCGGAATAACGTAAGAAGATATTATATCCGTCCTACCGCAGAAAAACAACAAATGTTGAATTTATATATCAGTTCAAAGCGTGAACAGGACCACAAACAGAGTGGAATATTAGCCACTTATCGGTTCAATTTTTTCTCGCACTTGTAAGACAGATAAGAATCTCCAGCTGAAGCACCGCGGAGTTTGTGGTGTGTGTCTTTCTGTGGTTTGTAAATTCAATACAGGGATTTGAAATTTCTCCCTTTATTCTGACGGAAGATATATGTAGTACTAGAGTCCATGTTGGAAACTCTTATACTGCTACTCGTGATAGCCATAATCGCACAGTGTCCATCATTTCACATCGAAGAAAAGTGCGGAGCAAGTAGCGCGAGATAGGAAACGTCTCTCACCGTCTACGTTATTGTACTTATGTTTTTCTGCCAGTGCGACGGACTTCTTGGAAGTCGGTATAAATGCCTCAGTATAAGCATCAAATCGGAGAAATGAATAAAAACACACGTCTGGCTATGACGGTAAAACATTCAACACCAAGTAAGGATCAAACCTAACTAGTTGGCAGGGTGAAAGAGAAATTATGATACGGTTTTGAGATAAAGAAGAAGTAAGCGTTAGAAGAATTTACCAATTATCAAAATCGTCAAAACTTTAGCTTCAAATAGCGATATGAGTGGAGTGGTATATTTTTAGTCTGCATCTGTTGCTTTGCCAAATCATGCGATTGGGCTTCGTACGTAAAGTAGCATGATCAAGTTCTTACATTGATTCAATCCAGATAGATCAGTATCGAAAAGTTGAATCCATTTATTTCAAATCATGAATCATGAATGCTTTTAAGCGCGAAGAAAGCTATAGCGATATTCGGGATGCAGTGAACCGAAGTCCTCATATCGGCGAAGCTTTAAAAAAATTAAGCCAGTTGATTTGGTCCTTTTCTCTGAATACCACTCCATTTTCAATCCTTAACGTTTTATCATCAAAATACCTAAATTCATACATCGTGTGATCATAAATTGAACTCTTTAGTTAGAATTTGAAACGGGGTGGAAATCAATGTAGCCCTCTTCTCCGTGCAGACCCTTCCTCCAAATCCCTGCACCTTTTCAGATTAAGTCACTATTTTGTCTACTCACGAAACCAATCCGCTTAACACTTTCAGGCCGTAAGAAAATAAAAATTTAAATATGTTAGGTTATACGTATTCTCTATTCTTCGGTTACACATGAGGGACAAAAAATATCTTGTCCCTTGCAGGCCTGGAGATCGGGAGCGATATACTCCGATTACCAAGAGTAGATGGGTATTAAGTGAGAAGACGACCGTATTGAGGAGGTTGTAGAATTGAAAATCAATGTTTTTTGGTAATTTATTACGAGATGGTCACGGGTCTATTGTTTATTAAATTATTACATTCATAAGCTACTCTTTTTGCCTTAGTGAAAAAGACTGTAATTATGAACATGAGCTTTGATATTAATTTTTCATTTCAAAACTGTTTAACCCGTTCACTTTAAAATAAAAGCAGCAACTCAAGATACCTTTATTTGAGTAAAAAAACACTTTTTGAACAATTTCGAGACGTTCTGGACGTGTTTCAGAAATTGATTTTTTTCTTTAAACTTTGCGTTTTTCTGGCAATGTGAGAATAATTCTACAAAATAAATAGCGGCAATCTATTTGTCAGAAAATCTTACCCCTATTTCATATACTTAACAATTATTTAATACACAATATATCGCGAGAAAATCGTACAAAACGAAAATCAATGTTGTACACTATGGTGTACAAAAAAGCGAATGGGTTAAAAATGGTTGAAAATTTAGTGGAACCGCTCAATTTCACTTCCCGATAGCTCAGTTGGTTTGGAAAACTGTTTTTCAAAAATTCACTACACCAAATTTTTTTTCTTTCAATAGTCAATTCAGTATTTGTTGATCAAAATCGATATCAGTGCAATATTGGAAAATTAAATATTCAACGATACTAATACGACCAAAAAGTTGTCATTGTGAGATTGTAGAAAATTTATTTTTTCAGTAAAATGATTCCTCACTGACAACGAGTGAAATCGAACGAGTCTACTGAATTTTTCATCGTTCTAAAGCTGTTTGAAATAAATATTCGATATCGAAGTACTTGTTGATAATTGTAGATTGCTTTTTTTTTCTAATCATTAAGGGAAACATTGCAGTTGACGAACGTAATAATTTGATAAATATTTGAGGTGCGAGCGTCTTGCAATCAAATTACCAAACAAGTATTGGTCTTCAACTGTACAATCTTTTTAAATTGACGCAGAGTATATATTTAGTTAAAAAAATTCAAAGCATCGAATTAATCCAGTACAACGCTATGCCCGTACGTATACACCTTGCAATCTCGATTCAGTCATTGGGGAAAATCTTAAATATCGTTAGCAATACCGAACCTCATTCGGCACGGGGCTCACTTGTAGAATAACGAAGGCTTACACGATGGTCGAAAGGATAAATCTACGAAAAGTTTTACAGATTTCGAGCGGTTGACTTGTACTGTGCCTCTAATCTCGGGTCTAATCTTTCAGATACGTGAACTATCCGTTCTTTGTATATTCAGAAGGGAAGGCAATAAGCGGTTACAGAGTCAGTAGGACGACGCTCTTTGTTCGAGTATCGTCCGGACCGGCCGACTCAACCTGGTTGAGCGTATCCCCATCGGTGAGGTCTGAGTGGTTTTCGTTGGCGGTACCCGTATCTGGATCAGCTTATTTTGTCATTTATTTTCACACCTTCCTCCGGCAAGCCCCGGCCAGGCGGACGGTGCCAATTTCGTGTAGATCAGACGCTCTCTACCCGAGGGGATTCTCGGTTGAGCGACTAAACTGTCGCGAAAGAAACCCGCGTGGTTTATAAACCATTGCATAGGTAGAGCCATGGTTATTTCAAAAGCGTTTCTACTCCAGTGGATATAAATCGTTGTAGAACGCATTAGGCGGCCAGGAAACTCCCGACTTTGCTCGGTGCAAGGAGGGTCTGATATTTTTACCACACCACTACGCCAATGCGTTAAGACGCGCTTCGCTTCGCTTCGCCTCGCCTCGCCTCGCTTTGTCCGCTTCGTAAATCTCTCTCATCGCTCTCCTCGCCGTTGCGTCCTTCTATCACGAGCCGAACCACCGGCACAAACCAGCTACCTATCCGGACGTGTAGTCCACGGCTCCTCGGTCTGTACGATGTGCGTGCCAGCTTGGCGCGGACAAGCATTTATCCGTGAACGAATGGAAGATGGTTTCTCCGCGCGTAAGCTTCACAGACAGATTTTACGCCAATGCTGTACAATTTCTTCCGCCGTGGAGTTGAAAAGCTTACGCTTGGCACTCCGGCTCCTCTCCGCTAGAGGAGTTCGAAGATGTAAACATCCACGGCGACAAGAAGTGATTACCGGCCGATGTTGTTGGCTCTGCCAGAGGGCGCTTACCCCGTCTCTCTCGTCCCTCTATCTTCGGCGTTCCATCCCGTTCTATCCGGTTGATATAGCGATAGCTCGTGCTAGCCATAAGCCAACCGATTAAGGGGCGGCATCCGCAGTGAATAATTGTTCATTTGTACCAGAATTGAGTGCGACTGCGGTCACCGCGTATAAGGGAACCGTATATAGAGGGAGAGGGAGAGGGGGAGAGAGAGAGTGAGAGAGAGAGAGAGAGGCTGACTGCAGGTGAACTGGCATGAGCTCGAGACGTGGAGGTTACGGCGCCCGGTGCGTACCGGATATTCCTCATTTGTTTATAAACGCCGTTGCGTTTCTACTGTACTTTCCAAGCTCGCCTAACGCATTTATTTTACGCCACCGTTCATCATGACCCGCCATTGTGCCTTTTTTTTTCAATCGTTTTCGTTCTCTTCTCTATTCTTGCACTCATTTTTGCACTTTCATTATACTCGCGCAAGGGGCATTCCGTGTCAACTCGATCCTTTGCCAACCCTTGTCAGCTTGGATTTCTTCGTCCTACCGCAGTTACAGCTGTACGTTGTAAAGCTCCTGAGGTCGGAGCAACGCGTGCAAATTTTAAGATTTTTCTAACAATTGGTTATTACCTTCTAGCTTCGTTGCCTTGAATTTTTAGTTTTTTGTACAATCTGGTACAGTAAAAATCCGACACTCGTATCACGAAAGATCTTTCGGAGGAAAAAAGTCACTTGTGGAAATCAAATTTAAAACCGAACGTTATCAATCCTTTTCGCGAATTTTTACTCTTCCACAAAGTATGCGTACATTGTTCTCTGAGATGACGGAAGTTTCGTAAAACAGATTCGTCGGTACGAATGACTGCAGATTTTTTCAACCGTTAAAAATTCGGGGAAAAAAAAACAGAAGTCACGAATCGCAAAGACAACCGCCACGGGCGCCTCGAGTTCCTGGAAAAATCTAAATATCCTTACGTTTCTTTTCGAGGCACGCTATACGAAACATTCCAGTTGCAAGGAAAAAAACAGAAAATGGCAAGGGCCAGAGGCAGGTTGAGTCGGCATGGAATGCCCGGGATAATAGGTACATTGGATAAGCGACGGTGGAAAGGGGGGGGAGGGAGGCGCTGCCAGAAAGGCGAGGCTTATGCCTCTGCGCACCGGCTTCTCCTCGGCGATCCCACGGTGACTTAATAACATAGTTTATTACATTAGACTAATGGGAGCCGGCCAGCATACGTCACTAATTCGGTTTTTAATACTGGTTTTTTTCAAATCAGTTTCACAGTCTTTCTCATCTCTCTCTCTCTCTCTCTCCCTCGTTCCATGCACAATGTGGGCATGGGCTCGATTTATCAAGCACGCGCGTTGTTGTTGCGGCCACGGAGCCGATAAAGGCTTACGTCAACCAAACAATTTCGGTGTATAAATTATGGCATAATCTGTACACACGCGCTTGCACGAGGGGCGGCAGGTATCCCCAACCTATTAGGCCGACTTCTATTTTATTTAGTCGATCAGACGGCCGGCCTGTAACAGGAACTCGCGACCACCGACCGACGCATGTCCCGATCGGGTAGATTGATTATTGACAACTTTTTTGTTCAACGTATCACGTAGGTCTACCTCGGTATACCTTGTTCCGTACACACGATGGACTTTTTCTGTACTTATAAGAATATCGGTGATTACTTTTTGACCACTGTACAAATAATATAATACCACAGAGCTATGCACATACGAAACCGTATATTATGGGTTTAGGTTATACGAGAATTTATATTGCATGTATATACAACGGTGTGTATATATGTGTACTTTAATGAAACGTTTTCTAAATATTGTATCGTATATGCAAAGTGTCGGTATGTACATAAGCGAGAAAATACCGTGGATCACCATTACTTGCCAGAAATAAATATCCGAGTAACGTAATACGTTTTTTTTCGTTTTTTTTTTCTCAACTCGCGGTTCTCCTCTCTTCGCTCCTGATCCTCGCTTCACCAAATGCTTAGAAGCTTTTTGTATTCGTGTTACACTGATGCAGCATAAAATCCTCAAGAGTTACTGCAGGCGGACAGAGCTTCTAACAAGTCTGGCCTGTTTTCAGTTCGTGGTACTATAAACTGAAAGTGGTTTAGTCCGGACAAAAATGGCAAGGGACTGTTTTTCGTTTCTTTCTTTTTTTCCCCAACCGTGATTTACGAGAAAAGTATTTCACCAGTTTAGCTTGTATGATTCGTCGTGAAACTGCATTTTTCAACTTTAAACCATGTCTATTCTGTAAATAAATGACTCATTGTCCTGTTTTTTTTTAAGGATCAGTACTTTCTTTGCGAAATCACATCCCACCTCAGGGGTGAAAATATTTTATACGGAGTGAGTAAATTAAAGAAAAAAACATCTTTTTTTTAACCATTTCGATTCAAGACAATCTATTACCTAACCTAATCGTAGGTAATTTAGTCGAAATTGGCATCAATTGAATAACCATATGGCCTCTGGACGTATTATTTTTTAGGAAATAAGCTTGGAATCAACTTAATTTACAAAGATTGCTGGTTCTCTTAAATTGAATAAATTATCGAATCCGAAAAATTTTAATAAATACTTGATTATAGTAACCAAAGGACGATTTATTGATTTGTTCAACAAAATTAGTTTTTTATTTGACAAGCCTAAAAACGTTATTCAAATGTGAAGAACTCTTCTATCCCGCATAGGTTGTACTGTAATAATTTATGGATTAAAAAAGAAATCTTATACTTTGTGAGTGTGAAATCGTTATTTAACAGTGATAAAATACAACTAAACCAAGCATAATAGGAAGGTGTTACCGAGGATCCTGAACAAAAATTAAAAATATACGTTGCGTTAAAAGTTTTTTCCTTGGGAGAAAAGTACCAAAAATAAATTATCAACGATACAAGTTTCGAAATAAAATAATGAATTCACTAATACAGGCGTAGAGTGTAATTGACGTTTGAAAAAAAAGTTTTGTTTCACGCAACAGCAGCAATTCCAAGCAATGTATTCTTATAAGTGAATTACGACTTATTATTGCAGGAATACATTTCTGGTAGTTATTTTCGTATAAAACCACAAACTCTTTCAATAATCTTGTTAAGCATTGTACGTAGAATGGCGCCGACTGCGATATTTTTGCATCAGTGCAACGTAGGCTTTGATAATAGTCAGAATGAGCGACGCTTACTCTGTCGGTAAGGATCGATTGTAGCGTTATCCAAATCGACTGATGACAGTTGACTGCTACGAGTCATCACACAACAACATAATTTCAATCCGCCACTTGACGCGGTAGAGTTTTACATCTTTCTAGTAAGTTGGCTCCCCTGCCAAGCAGACGAAAATATTGCCGCGGTAAGATCTCGCCGGCTGATCGAGCTCACGATCAGTTATTTTGCGCATGCGCTGCCGGTCATTATGCCTGGGAAGTTTCACCATTTCCTCTTTATACCTATGTAAGTGTACCTCGCGTATAGATTGCTCGCTACAAATTGGATCATGGATCACTTGCGTGGCTTGCAGTACAGCTGCGCGACGTATACATACTTTTTTGTTTATACGTGTGCGTTTACTACGTAGTAGTATGTACTTATAATCCACGAAGCGGCAGCTTACGAAGAGTTGAGCCTCGTTGTAGTTGCGCCGAAGAAACGCTCGTATAACTTATCACAATGCGTGGAGGCGATTACACAAAAGCGGGTTCGCAATAACAGAGTAAAATTGTTAAGTCGCTTCACTTTCAGGATTCTTTCTCTTCCGTTTTTCGCTAATTTTTTCAAATGCCCGTCGCTTCTCCGTGATTCTTTCTTCTCGGAATTTCCTCTTGTTCGTTTTTTCCGTTCGTATACTCAGCTCAGGTTTGCGTACCGGACTGAGATCTGCGGAGAATCGAGGAATTAGTCACGCCAAATTTGATTTTTCTCTTCGTTTTTCTTGCTTTAGCGTTTTCGCCCGAGGGATCACTTTGTAATTCCAGGTATGCTCTGCATATGATTACACAGTGCAGCATGGACGCTGTGAATTTCGGTGGGGAGAGGGAAATGGCCTCTAAGCAAGCGGAGCACGTGAACGCGGGCAGAGGTTCGTAAACGAAAATGTGCTGTTGAAACACGCGCTATAATGAGCTTTTCCTCGCTTCTTCCTTTTTGTATCTTGTACTCCCTCAGAGATTATATTAATAGCGTTACTCGGTGCGGGCAATTAATGAACGAGAAAAGAAAATAAGAAATGAAACGTCAACCGAGGTAATTACCCTGTATTATATTTCACTAATCAGATCACCATTTATCACGGTAACCCGCGCGCGAAGTGCGGTGGGAACGCTTTGGGGGTTCGCAATATATAGTTATACTATATTCCTGACCGTAGAAAAAAGAAACGATATTCGAAAATAGAGGGATAATCGCACCGCGGCACCCGAGGCGCCGATTAATTCCGCCCTCTCCGCGTTCGATTTGATTAAATTTAAGGCGCACTCCGAGATTGGGGCCCATTAGTCTTCCGCGGTATGAACGGCACTGGTGCAGGGTCAAAATTAGCGTATGGGTATTCGGGTGTTTCGTGTGGTAATAACAATTTTTACACTTCCGTCAAAAAATTTTGTTGTACACACCCAAATATGAAAATACTTGCGAAAGGATATCTCATGAGGTTGGTAGGCAAAAATCGACGCTTTGTCTTAATTTTATCATGAAATCGTCTTACATTATGCACTTATGAAATCATTATATTCGTAAGTTACAGAGATTTCCGTGCAAATACTAGAATTATAAAAAAAAACTTTGATATCGGCACTTCATTTCAAATCGCTTAAAAGTGATCAAAAATCTAATAAATTGATTCGATTTCACTTTGCAGTGGTTCATTTTATTTGTAAGACTGTTTTCTACAAAATTACTGAAACGGAATTTCTTTTATTCGATCATCAATTTAATATTGCCAAAAAAGGACTTCAATGGATTTGTAGAAGATAGTATTCTGAATATGATAAGCCATCGTAGAGTGCAATCGAATGAATTTAGTTGCTTTTTAACAGTTTGGACACGATTTAAAATGAAATATAATATTCCTAATAATTCCTATACTTCTTGTTTTGGTATTTATGGAGAGATCTTTACAGCTTACCAATATAATAATTTGATAAATACACAATGTACGACTATCTCGCAATAAAATTAATTAACGAATACCATCGATTTCTGGTAAACCAACAGCTTTCCTAACTCTATACCACTTAGTCGAATTTAATGACACGGACTTGAACCGGTAAGCATTTTACAGAGACTTCAGCTCCCTACAAAATTCTCTCCCGAGCGAATCCCTCTGAAAACCCGAGTAGTAAGATTACTATAATACATCACATCTTAACCACGTTATTCAAAAGGGAAACTTCAAATTCCGAGAACGACCTTTCGAACATAAATTTAAGAGATATCCTTCCACGAGGACTTTTTTTCACTTTGTATGTAGGTACAAGTTTTCCAGGTGGAAGCACTGAAGAAAAAAAAATGTTGCTTCCGAACGAAACACCCTGTCGGGTATGTACAATGTACATTTCAGGTGCGCGGTACACGCGTGTGCGTGAATGTGCGCGATCCGCACACGAGTGTTCGTGTAGACGGTCTGTAACATTCTTCGAAAGCACCGCAGCACGGCCGCCTGAACTGGCGGTAATTATCATCAGTTTCTTACACGCTTGTTAACATTTCTTGCGTGTACAACCCGCGACCGTGTGCCGATTCTTCGTAGTGGCTATATAATACGCTGCTTCGTCGTGCACACGAGGATGGAGATTTCTTGCACTCGCCTTCGGCTTTCACTCTCTCTCTCTCTCTCTCTCCCCTATCTCTCTCCTTTTTCCTTCACTTTTTTGCTCCCTCGCCTCCGCAAACTCTGGTTATTTTGCACTTTGCCAGTTTTTTTGTTTTCAATTTTTTATCCGAAGCATTCGCCGTGTGTTGATTGAACGAACTTTATCGAACGTTTATTGCCGTTTTCCGTATTTTTTTTGGGGGGGGGGTGGTTGATTTGCTACTGGAGTATCGTCACTCGTTGTGTGCTATTCGAAACATGAGCGCATAGTTAGGTATGTATGTACATCTTAAAGAACTTGGTATATTTTCCCGTGCACAATGTAATGTAATGAAGTGAAAGTTTCAGAAAGTTTTGCCACGCGTTATGAGGATTTTCCGTTTTCATTCTCATGCATCAATTAGGAGAGAAACGCCATTATTCGTCGGAGCTTGCAATAGTATGAAACTGTAACGTGTGCTTCGTTTTTTTACCGGAGGCAACCTCGAAATATTTAACGAAAATTTATTCATTTAATGTGAGAAGAGACTCGAGGGGATGCTATATTCGATTCCGATGCGTAGGTACTTCCATATCTCCGAATATTCAAGTCCGTAATCGTGATCTCTTATTTTTCATGCCATTTATAAATTTTTTTATTCTTAAGTGAAACCTATATATATTGGTGTATTTTTGGTCATAATCGTTTGTTGAATATGGTTGTTATGCTCTTTTTTGTGCCGCGATGCACAGCCTTTAATAATAGCGCAAATAGAAGATATTTACCGCAGTCGGCAAGGACTGACTATAGCATCCCCTTAAGACGTTCGATCCTGCTCCTTACCCTAACCGCGCCTGAGAACTGATTGTGCCATACGATTGACAGGGCAATTAGAATTTCTGTTTCCGCTCTGATTTACTGGGGAGAATGGCGAATTAAATTGATCATTCTGGTGAAAAGACAAGAACATCTAACTCTGTTGATTCTCCGTTATGTGTATACATATGTGTGTATAGGTATACGTAAGTAAATAATTACATCTTTACTTACAGAAACTGTAGTCGGTATAACAGTTGTAATAGTGACAAAAATTTTTGGACTCACGTTTTACTGAAAACAATATAAAAATAAAGGGTATAAAGGATGAAAATGTGGAAAGATCAAAAAATGAAAGGATAAGAAAATTGCATTTTCAAATACATAATATAGAATTTCAAAATTTCCAATGTTGAAATATATAGAAAGGTCTTATAGAAGCCCAAAACAGAATCGACAAAGTGAGTATCAAATATAGCAAGTCAAAACACTGCATCGTCAGTATTTTGACAATTCTATACTTTATATTTTTCACATTTTGACTTTTTAATATTTCGAATTTCTATATTTTGAAGTTCTTTAAAATAGATTTTCACGTTTTGGAAAATTCGATATCGCGACATTTCTATTCTCTGATCTTTCGACACTTTTATCCCCACCGAAAATAAGTTTTGTTACGCACGAGCATCATCGCGCAATCCAACCTTATGTCACGTAAAATTTTTCACGCGAGACGCACAAACTAACCGAGATTCACATTACGCAAACTGGAGACACCGCAGAAACAGCGGCAACTGGAAAACGAAAAGCGGTGTTTGATAACCGCTGAAAATTTTGAAGAAAATCTTTCGCCGAAAAGTTTTCAAAAAATCGTGACCAAACATCACCACACATTAACATAAATTTGACAGACCAGTGAAGCTATAAAAAGCACAATCGCACTTGATTGCAGTGTCACGTCAAGTATGCGAGTACAACGATGATTCGCGGTGAAACAGCCATTTCAAACCTAATCAAATTTCTCGTTCAAAGAACCCAGTTAAGGGATGAAAAAATATTACGGACGGTAGATCGAGGGAAGGAAACAAGTCAGCGAAACGATCTCGTCCGCGCAAGCGGCTAAGAAAAATGATGAAACTGCAGGTCAATTCCCGAAATGACGCGAAATATACGAATTCCACGTCGACGATACGCGAGGAATTCCATAGCGGCCTTGCGACGAAGGAGATGGAGGAAAATAGGATAGATTTGTACGGAGGGTTGTTGGGAGGAGGTAGGAGGCGGAGAATCAGGGCGGGCAGGTTACTCGTATCTGTAGGTGGCAAAGTGCGGGACACTTATCCGCCGGAGTTATACTTGGCGGTTTATTTTACCGATGACGAGGGTCCCTACAGATTAGAGTCAAATCAATATTGGGCAGCAGGGCGAGGCTTTTATCGGCTGAAAGAAACCCTCCCCCGTTACCCCGTCCGATCCTCTTCCTCTTCGCCTCTTTTCGCCCTCGGCTAACCTCCTCGACTCGAACCTCATTCCACCGCCTGAACAACGCCGCTCGCCTCTCCTTCAGGCTTCGCCGTAACCCAGAAGAGAACCCACTCTTTCTCACCCTCTCTCTATCTCTCCTTCTCCCGGCGTTCGGGCAACTCCACCGGACTTGTACGTTCTGCGCTCCGCAGCTGAGGATTTACAGATTACGCGAGAGAGCCGGGCGGCGGCGAGGGAGCGCCTATAATATACGTATATACGTGTATACGTGCGCCCATATACACCTGTATGTGTGTGCAGAGGTAGGCGTGTATATATATACATACGTAGCGTGTTGCTGGCTGGTGGCAGCGGCTGTTGAACGAGGAAGAGATCGGAGAGCCGAGTCCGCGCGGACGGCGAAACCGCGTCCCTACCGACGAATCGGAGCGCGGGAATATCGGCCTCTCCTCGAATCGGGTTCACCGAATCGCTTTCATACCGCGTTATTACACGTTTATTATCGCTCGAGAAAGAAATGACTGTTTATAAATAATTAGAGAGGTTTTAATTAACTCTCGAGACGCTCGCTCGCTCGCCGGCTCGCCTCGCGGCATTCCTCTTTTAATCACCCTGCCTGCCCCCCCCCCCCCCCTGCCCTTGCTCACCATCGCTCTCTCTCTCTCTCTCTTTCTTTCCCTTTTTCTCGCTTTGTAGGCGCTATTTGTAAAACTAACCTATCGATCGGCGGCATTAATCGCCGGCTCGTCGTGGTCTAATTTTATCCACGCACGACGATCATGCGAATGCTGGTGCAGCAGACCGCGCGTTAATCGAGCCAAGTATGTATTTCGTCCGAACGCGATTATGAATGTGTATCACGTAATTCGCGTGAATGAACGTTCGCCAATTGTCGGGTATGTATGGATGTATGTGTGTGTGTGTGTATGCATGTACGTACGTACGTACAGCGATACGGTTTAAATTATTCTTATAACCCCGCGCGATCCGCGCGAGGTTTCTTTTATTGCTATGCATGCATCTCGTTTACACGTGTTTCGAAAACAGATCATCCATACGCGCTCGTAAACAGGTACAGGTATATGAAACGTACGATACACCTGCACAGCAGATATTGCTTCACCCGCCAAAGGCGGCCAAGGTTTTGCGGATACCTAAGCGTTGAAAAATTGTTGAAGAATGAACGAGAGGAAGAAAAAAAGCGCCAAGGCGGGAAGAGGAAAAATCGATAAATTTTATTGGCAATCGTTGATGCGTCGCTGTTCGATTGGCCGATCGCGAAACTCAGACGGAGGAATTAATCAACTGTTTAAACACGACGTTGAACTCTTTCCAACGAACCGAAACCGACGCAGTGTACGGCAGAATATACAACCACGATCACCTCTCTACACGCCCGTTTCCGAACCAGTTTGTGAACGAGTATCGTGCTCCCGCTGTTCGGTATGTTTATCGTTACCAAAGAATAAACAAACTCTGCATATGATGGTAGATTATTTTTATTAAAATATCCACGCGCGGATCTTATGTTTGGAAAATAAATAAAATGAAGGAAAACATCGTCTTTTGAAAATATGTTGACGGTACGAGGCTCCCCTGTATTTTACAATTTTATCTCTTGAGTGATTATTCCCTCGAGATTCGGAATTGAATTCAGATGCATTCACTCGAACATGGCTTGATGTATGTAATAATTCAGGGACAGGTGTTTTTTTTACAACAGACGTTCACAAAATTCACGATAATATCTTTCATTGTTTTTACTGTATACATTTTTTTTCAATTCTCTCGACTGAATTTCTCGTATGTTAAAAATTGGATCAAATAAAAAAAAACGTTATGCGTATAACAGCAATGCTAACTGCAGTGAGGTAGATAATATTTTGATTAATCACTGAAGCAATTAAAAGAACCGCAAAATTTCAATTGCAAATAACTTGACAAAATTTAATTACAACGTTTGGCAACACTGTATTATACCCGAGTATTTGGCCGAAAAATCCAATTTCTCACGAGGACTGTCGGCATGCAAATTCAATCTCCCGCGACGAGCTCTGTATATCAAATATGACACAATTCGACTCTTTTATGAAACAAATAATAATACAGAACCACAAATTCAAACTTTGCAATAAAAGTACTGCAGAAAAGTAGAAACAAGGCGTGATCCAACGCGATTTCTTTTACCATTTTTGATTATTATCTGATGTGTCAGAGATGTCAATATGGGGGCTGAAATTTCGAACGATTCTAGGAAAAGTATCCAAGAACTCGTTGAAACAGAAGAAAACGATAAACATTACCAAAAAATCTACACGCCGCAAAGAAAAGATAACAACCAAAGCTGTGAACAAATTCTTGATACTGTAATACGAGTACTTAATTGCTATTTAAACTCACAGTCCTTGTAGCATGTGCGAAAGTATTTCTTTTTATTAAAATCAGACCCCATATTTCAGTGAAAAATTCTGGTAATCGTACGAAGCACGAGACTTTGGAAAATCCTGACATTCTTATGCAATGACAACGTTGAAACATGTAATATAACATCGTGAATACCTTATCCAGTTAGCGATCTCGAAACTGTAATCAAAACGAATACATTCTACGAGTATTCGTTTCATGTGAAACGGTAGGATTTATAATATGATATATATAGGCGTTTCGTTAGCATTACAAATAACGTGTTTTATAAACTTTTCGATCACTTTGATACAGGCATAGTACTAGGTAGATAGACGCATAGACGCTTACGCGGATATATCACCCGCGTATACAAGTATCGCCGAAAGGCATTCCAGCACGGAATTGGTAAAAATTTGTTATCTATACGTGACCATGCGCTAGCTCGTTTGCACGGCAGCGTTATTAATCTCTGCCCTCGTATTTTGCTTATCCATTTGCCACCGCCGCGGAGTGCGTGATCGCACGCAAGAACTTGACGCAACGACGGAAAGACAACGCGAAACGCTGAAAAAAAAACAAAAACAAACTAAAAGAACGCGTAAAAAAAAAAAAAAAAAGAAGAAAAAAGAAATACTAAAGAAAGAAAGAGAAACAAGCGAGGAAACTAGAGATAAAAGCAGAGAAGAAAGTTATAACAAGGCGGGGCAAAATAAACAAAAGCACGAATTAACCGCAACCTCGTCTTATCTCGAGTAAACTTCGCTAATATTCGACAACTCGGCGGATTTCCCGCGGCATTAAACACGTCGGTTGCTTCCTGCAAGTTCCAGCCGGCCGCCTCTCTTCGCTTGGCATCGGTTGACTCCGTTTTAGCGACGGACAGGGAGTCGTTAGATATTCGATCGGCGACCGAGCCTGCGACTGCTTTTGTTTTCAACGCCTCACTTCCGTGCAACTAGGTTGGCAGGAGTGCGTGGAGTAGCCAGCAGGCGTGCCAACCCTCGAATGTAGGGAGACACGCGGGTGGGCGTGTGTACGAATTCCGTTTCCAGTTCGCCGATTCTACGAAAGGATTTATTATTATTCCCGGCAGCGTATAAAACGTACTCGGGCGTGACTAAGGCCATCAGTCGACGTATTCCTGTATTGCCGACCGAGTTTATTCGGCACGGTACGAGCCCGCATATTCGCCTCCTCCGTATTACTACTTTGTCCACGGTTAAACCGGATTGAAAATGTACTTTTCTATTACGAGCGGGAGATGGGCGAGCCTCTCTTCTCTGGGGATGAGCTCGCTCTACCGAATCGTACTCCGCACTCCGGCATATCGTCCCGTGCTTAGCGCGGTTCTGACTGTATTCCGTCCGGCGGAGGTTAGGTTAGATTGTGCCGATAAACTGGGAATTTATGCGCCTCGACAAACTGTTCTCCGGCCAAAGCCGGAGATTCCCGCGTCCCGATCGTAAACCTGACGGATGAGAAATAAGATGGAAAATCGAGACGAACAGAGATTGTTTTTATTTATACTTATTTTACGTCTTGTTTTAACTGCGGCTTTGAACAAATATACACTGTCGTCTTAACGCATTTTCACTGTTTACATCAACGATATATTTCACAAAATCCATCAACGTCGTCGCGGTTGCTCGGATGGTAAGGATTTTGTGACTTCTTCACAGAATCGGGCGCAATATTTACGGTGTTACGGTTTCTCTTCCAACCAATCTATGGAAAACATCTACTTTATTGACGAAATTAGTTTTGATAAATACGCAATTACAATTCGTCATTTGCAGACTTTAGAATTGATAAATCTTGTTCAAATGTAACGCACCGACGTTGTATAAGACTTTCATAAAAAACTGAAATTTTCACGATTACTACGTTATATATCATACGATATGTTATATAAAATTATATCGTACTTTCGGATTGGTTCCAATCAATACAAAGAATCGATATAGGTTGGTATTTTGTTTACTGTTGATGTGTAAGGTATTTATTTATCTAGAAAAGGTGTCCCAGAAAAACTTTGTCTGCATTGGTAGGTTGTATTCGTTCTCATTCAATAATTCCCGCTCAAGCGACTCGAACTAAATCTGCGTTTCGAATATAATAGGCCGTATGTCTTTTGACGCAGGAAATACGTTCATGGTGACAATTACCTAAGCTTAGGTATTTATCATTGTGACTGAGCGACAACGTGAGTCAGCCATTCCCACATACGTGTGTACCAAATACTTACCTGATTCTGCGATAAACGAACTAAATTTAACCGAACAACGAATTTTCGAAATAAATATTATAAGAATCTCGATTGTTATTCGATTGTACGTCAAATCTGTATCGTTAAAGATATTTATCATTTTTCTGATAATTATCATAATTATCTAAGACAGCTTAATCAATTCGACGATGTTACTTAAATGAAACATCGACACCAGCTGCTAAACTATCATATTTACAGTTTCGAACATTTAATTATATATTCTGTATTATATTATAAAGTGAATGATTGGTTTAAATTTAATTCGTTATAAAGAGGAATTGTCCTCTCCTATCCGAATAAATTATGCAACTGATTTAAATTATCATCACCATTTAATTTTTGTAACACTAGCAGAAGAGTAGACTGTAATCAATAAAATGTCTTTGGGAGATTATTGAAATACCATCCTTGCATAATAGGCATGACAATTTTTCAGGTTCACCCAATTATCCTCGTCGATAACGTAATTGCGTAAATTACACGTATTTGACCTACTTAAAAGTAAGTAAGTAATTAATTAGTTTATTTCTTCAATGTATCCGGTATAAATAATTACGCGAAAAATTTCCCAAGTAGTGCTATTTTCAAGTTCAGTTTAAAAATCGCCCGTGTATCGAGGTTTGTCCCATGTTTCCTGAGATGCCCGCAGATACAGTCGAAGGCCCTTATGCATAGGTATAATACACTGCGGGCCCCGGCGGACATCTCAGGAGTCGACGCGGACTTCTTCAATGAGTTTGTAAATTGAAAGGATTTTTTCTTCCTCCGTGTTACGAGGGCTGCGGAGCCGCGGGCGAAATGCTCGAGGGCGACGAGGAGCCCTCGGTTATACCGACCCTCGACCCTTTCTTAATTAAGAAGAAGACGGTCGTCGAGGCGAACTGTCCGCCCTGCGAGCGGCATTCGCGGGTAGCTATAAGATTTTCGGACGGGTGTATATAAAAGGAGGTGCGGGCAAATTCTCGGCATCGCTGTCGTTTCCTTGGCGACGAGGACGAAGATGTCATAACACGAGGCGGGAAGAGGAACTCGGCTGTGTGCGGCCTTTGTGCCTCGGAAACGTTTATTGTGCTCGATGGAGATAAATGGCTTTTTCTCGGGCGTCGCACCGGCTGCAAAGGGCTTCATGCCGGATTTTTTCGTTACACACGGAGGCTCCGTGCCGTTGCCATACCCGTCGACGTCCCGACGTCGTCCTGCGCAAATACACTGGAAAGTCCTTGGCAACGGTTCTTGAGCCGCAACTGTTTGTGCATACGATTGTGTTTACTCACTGTAAATATTGTTATAATGTGGCGGGCAACGTGGAGAGGCGTATGTATGTACATACGTATGAATTACTCTTTGAGCAAATGTTGTCTCGGAAAATATACCCACGTTGTACCTGTGTGACCGTATAGGACTACAGGCGTATGAATTTACCCGCAACCACGATCCGCTTCTCATCCGCGTTCCAACTGCAGCTACTGGAAGAAAATTCCGTTGATCATTTTCCAGTCTATCCTCAAGCTATCATTTTTCGATTGTCCAAAACACAGCGTGTTGTGAAGCGGAGAAAGGTAGCCATGTGCCGAAAAGAAACGTTGAAACACCTGGCTGTTTGAAACACCTACTACGCATGCGCGAAATGACTGAACTTTATTGGATGCCGAAATGGCGTCGCGGCAACATATTCGTCTGGAAGGCAAGGGTGCCAACTTACTGGAAATTGAGCGTCAGGTACCAAACTCCGCCGCGTCGAATGGCGAATCGATGTTATGTTGTTGTTATAACTCCTATCGGTCATAATTGATCTGTTAGTAAGGAAATCTTCTTACCCTTGAAACATTCACGTCAATTTCATAACCTCCAGAAGGTCCCGTTTGATAACTGAAGTTTGAGATGGCCAGCCTGTGTAAGAAGACGACGCAGAACGCGCAGGCATTCGGGCGCTCAATCTGCCAAGTATCGCCGTTTCTTTTTGGTGCAACAAACTCTTTTCCGAAAATATCTAAATGCCTGAACTTCAAGCTGCTGTAGTTACAGATTCTTCACAGCTTGCTGGTAGATAGAGAACCACTGCTCTGAATGATAATCTACGGAAAGTCTGCTTTACGTGCTTATTATACCAGAGAAACATCTGCAGAAGAAGTTCTATAGTCGGCTTGGTAGTTAAACCAAGAAAATTTGCTGTATATGAATGTAGAACGTATAAATATCCGTACAAGCGTATAATTGAGAACAAATTGGCTGTTGCATAATACACAGAGGAGAATTGAGCGGTTTGAATTTCACCAAGGATCGAAGAGTCGATCTTACAATTAGCTTCGAAGCGTAGCATATGAAGCATGTAATAAAGAGCGTATGTACGTACTTAGTAAATAGGGGAATAGATTACGCAATTGGTACCAATTGCTTTTTATGAAAGCGGCAGCTTGTTACTGGGCATCAGTCGTGACGATATTCATCCCAATAAACGTGATATCGCATTCGCGAATCGACTGTTAATAAGCCCGCAGTAGGTTCAGTTATGTTCATTAATGCCTTGGGCTTCCGGCTAACTTGTTTTCGGTCCGAAACAAAATGCGAGTTCGATTCTACACGAATTATGTGACAATGACTCCCAATCTCTCACGGCGGCTGTATCGCTAGTCATTATCACGTAATTCGTATGGAATCAAGCTTGCATTTTTTTTCGAACCGAAAACAAGTTAGCCGGAAGCCCAAGGCATTAATGAACGTTACTGCAGAGAAATATATAGCCGTGTCGAAGATGCCACCGTTCGCTTATCATCCCGAGACTACAAAGCGAATGAAAGAACTGAGTGGAAAAAAGAATAGTGAAAAGAAAATGGTGAGACAATAATACCGTAAACGTTTGCCTGACATTCTGTCACGTGCATAAATAAATCCTATAACGGAGACAAAAGCTTATCTGTCATCTGGTAGGTGGTATAAGGCGGCCGTCCGCGATGAGATTGGCGAAGAGTAATGCGTCTCCAGTCCGGGTAATTGACACGTTCGACTGGCTTTTGCGTCCAATTTCCTCGAACTACCAAATAGCCCTTCCATTACGAAAGCCTGCCGAGAGTGGAAGAGCGATGGAGAATGCCGGGGGCGCGGAGGACGGAACCCGATGGGACGGAGAGAGGCTTTACAGAATTACTGGCCGAATTGATATTATCTCCGGATAATGTACCGTTGTCGCTCCTCATCCCAGGGCGCATCGAGCCCTCCCTCCCCCCCCACCCCACTTTCCCCGCGACCTAGGTCAGGGTTGGGAACCCGGAAAGCTCGAAGCACGTACCTACTCGGCGTTGAGTGTCTGCGGGGGCGGAGATGGCCCGCCGCTTTGCCGCCCTCTAAGCTGCCTTATTGCCGAAGGTTATAGCCGTCTAATGACATTCTAATTTCCCAGGGAATGAAGAGATGCGTGTGCGCGGGTGGTGAAAAGTCCTCAAGTTTATTTCACCCGAGAAAATACCATTCTCGCAAGTTTTTACCTTTCCCATTCGAAAGGGGGTCGAGTCAACAGCGGCTGAACCCGTAAGATAAAATCGGTTCTTTATATTCAGAGTTTTAGTACGGACTTGGGTTTTATATCCCGGTAATGAGTGTTACACGGAAAGCTGTGGGATGAGCGACAGCTTTGCAGACTTCTAAATTTCACGAAGAAATCGAACCGTAGAATCTATGTACAGACGAAGAGGAAATCGTCAAAGTTCTGGTACTATTCACCCAACGAATTATTCCGGAGGGATGTGGGACGTAGCAAAAACAGATTTGTCCAAGGTGCGAAAGTCTGCGTTGAGGTCAATTCTGACGAAATTTTCACTCAGAGTTTGCTGGATCCTCAAAGTTTCCGGGCTAAGATTTTTCAGTTGGTGGAAATGAAATTTTGTCACAGAAGGCATATCAATTTCTGCACTATGACTCCGACAAACGTAACTATATATTGGTTTGTCAGATGATCTGAATAAATTTTCCCTTCCGAAACACCGATTATATTTCTTTGCACATCCGAGGTGTCGGTGAATTCTTAAGTAAATTCATTTCTACCGAATACCGCACAAGAAGCGTTCATCGACGTGTGAAATGCTCTTGGATAACTCATCGCGGTTGTGTATTCTGCCGTTTAGTGTAACTATAGATGTGTCACGCCCACCATAAGGATCCGTTCTCAGACACGACTCGATTTCCTACTTTGGAAAAAATATTCCTGATGTGTGAGAGAGAGAGAGAGAGAGAGAAGTACGCGGAGTTCGGGTACTGTTAAACTCCGAAAAAAGTTGTCATTTAATACACGGTCGTATACCAAGATGAAACGGTGAAAGTTAGCAGACTGCGCATGCGCATGAGACGATTGAACTCTACTGGTCCAGTGTGACCTCGCCACAATATATTCGCCTGCAAAGCAGAGGAGCCAACTTGCTCGAAACGGGGCATGAGATGTCGAACTCTTGCGCGTCGCGTGGCGAATTGAGGTTATGTTGTTACAGTGACTCGTAGCAGTCATCGGTAATCGATTAGTTGAGAATAAAAGTTCTCCAAACCATCTCGAAACACTGCTTCGATCACGTGGGATCTACTTAACCTAGAAAAAATTGCGTCGTATACATGAATGCCACAAGGCGCGTTTGACTTGCTGTGGCCAGCCTGCTTGAGAAAACGTTGAAGGTGGCGCATGCGCAGTTAGTCGCTTACGATCACCTTGCCAACTTTTACAATTTTCTCTCTGTATAGTGTAGGTAGGATTTATGGAGATGAAGGTTATTTGACTGGATTTTAGTCACACGCACAGTTGAACGTGCCGATAGTATCCAAAGGCTACCTGAAAATCAAAGAAATGCGATGTATTTTTCTAGAGAGAGAACTCTTGCGCATCAAGTCGATCTCTTTTTTTCCTCATCTGTTCCTGATAATAACGTCACGGCACAGAGATATCACGAACTAACTTGAATCGCCGATAAGTGTTCTACTAAAAACTAAACGGCCTACTCGTTCCATTAAACAAATTAAACGAATGCTGCAATCTACGTCAAACCTAAGAAATAATCGTTGCTCATTTGCATCAAAGAAAACAGCGAGATTTTTCACAGTTAAAATGCCCGCAGTTAACCTTGCAGAAATTATACGTTCGCGCTGATGTTTGTAAAAAACAAACTAGAAATAAACCGTACGTTTTTTCCAACTCAGGATATACGTTTGTGTTGTAATGACGAGGCTGTATTACACTTGTTCAGGAGAATGTTGCGGCACGATACAATAATTGCAGTGAGTGAAAATACTTTACTCCTCTGTTGCGCTGACCAGAGAGATCCAGTGACTTTTACAATCTTGAAAAATATTTTAAAATGCCAAGCGATTTTTTTGAAACAGCAAAAATACTGATCGTTGAGGTATTTCAACGATTCAAATTATAGGTCCCGGATTCAAGGTATAAGGTGCCCGAAACCGGGATTGGAAATAAGATATATACATTTAAAAACGTGCGGGAGAAATCTGGAAATAATTTGTGCAACGCCTTCGGTAGTAAATTCAGATTCAAATACGCCGCGAGTTTTGGGAGGTGATAGTTTAACTGCAGTCGTATAGCGCCGGGTCGTAAAATTAAAATGTATACGACCCACCCAACGTGAATTTCCATCCACAACCGATTGAAATTTTGTCTCTTTGTAGCCGTCTGATGACGCGTCGAGCTGTGTCGACAATTTCGAGCTGAAGAAGACACTTGAACGATCCTCTGGGCTCCTAGCTCATAATCGCTTCATTCTCTTACACTCAATGCCGCGCATTATGCAGAGGAAAATTTCAGGATGACAGAAGTTGAAGTGCCACTACAGAACTGTTGTAAGTGTCATGTCGAAAGTGGCAATCGACGGATTCCAGTGGAGAAGTTGCAAGCTCGTCCTTTTCGAAGAATCTACGTAAATTTATGTTAGAGTCTGATTCAATTCAAGAGTGCTATATGGGGCATTCCACGTCGACCATTTTAGGTTTTGATAAAAAATTTGTATGCAGTTATTTCAACACCAAAACAGTACCCCGAATTTTTTCATATTTTTTGGGTTAAATTTATTTTACTTATGATTTTTGAAAATCAACAAGTCTCACCGTAACTTAAAAATCTGAACAAATTTTCTAAAATAATGTATCAGAAATGAAAATTTTTCTAACCCAGGTCCAGGGTGGGCTAGAGTTACGTTCTTATTTTTTTTGATTTGTTTTCGGAAGAAAAAATTTTATTGAAAAAAAATTAGAGTAAGAGTCAGTTTACTATGCACGGCTGCTCCAACATTTTCATATTTAATACGAATTTGAGAATTATTTCAGATTTTTCCAAAACAAATTATTGGCAATTATTCATCACGGAAAAAAAAAACTTTTTGGAAAAATCTGAAAAAATGGCGCACGTATAAAAATGTTTGAGCAGCGGCCCACAAAAGATTGACAATCGCTTCTATTTTTTTCAGTTTTAAATATTTTACATCTGATGCAAAATTTTTGAGAGTTAAAAAAAATTTTTAATTTACGATCAAAGATATGCTGATTTTCAAAAAGCACAAATCAATCAGATTTCGTCAAAAAAATCTATACCGGGATTGGGACAATTGTATAAAATTTTTTTAACAAAGTTGAAAATGGCGAGCGTCCGACGTTGGTTGAGTTGGCAGGCAATGCCTCATAAATATCATCGCGAGTTTTATGTACAGCGATTCGGAGCTTGATAGCTGGCCCGTTAGTTCCGTGAAACCGAACATTGAGAATTCACTGAAATTGTCGAAATCTCAAGAGTTTATACCTCAAGTTTCACAGTCTCAGGTATTCAAGCAAGGCATGGAGATATGGAAAACGAGCATCTCCTTGTAAAAGAACGAAAGCTGCAAGAAGCTGTCGCGTTCTTTTTCCTTTACACGGATCCACCATCCGTCCGTACGGTCGTTGTCTGGCGTCAGTGCGGAAAGGTCGGTATTCGGAGGCGAGTCACGAACTCGAGTAGGTACCTACCCACTGCATACATAGGCTGCGGAAGGTTTTCTTATTGTTAGCCTCGAAAATGGGCGCGGGTACTCTTAGTT
This sequence comes from Neodiprion fabricii, assembly GCF_021155785.1. Taxonomy (NCBI): domain Eukaryota; kingdom Metazoa; phylum Arthropoda; class Insecta; order Hymenoptera; family Diprionidae; genus Neodiprion; species Neodiprion fabricii. The sequence goes on from NC_060244.1 coordinate 16,409,902, forward strand.
TTAAAACTACCTGCAGAGAAACAGCAAATAACTGGAGTCCCATGGTGAAGTGCCGGAGTGTGTAACGCTTGTCGCCAGCGAGAATCACGTATATAGAGATGCGCGTGTACCCGAGAGGCACGTTAATGTGTAATATACGCTGGCAGAAGTGAGGCGGAGAGTGGAACGGGCCGGAGTTACAATGCTCGTAACGTAACACCTTATACTTTTATCAACTCGGAAAACAACGGGGCTGAAATATACAACGAGCTAAAAGGGGTGTCATTAAGTACACGGAGTTAATCCTCGCAGTAACCCGTGGCACGACCTCTCCTCCCGGCGCCGACACGCCGGCGACGTAATAAACCCCTGACTGCCTCTCGGGATCAAGTATAGTTTTGAGGGAGACGCCCCGCTCCCTCATCCCGTTACGAATTACGACAACCCCGGAGCAGCTTCAAGATGCTTTTCGCCAAGTAGCAATTAGCTATGTTTATACTTACGTGTCGCTCGAGGGATGCTAACGACGAATGTTCAACACATCTGATACCATTCCCGGACCGCACGGTGCAAATTAATACTCGTATCTAACGAAACTCGCCATTCGGCTTCGATAAGTAAATATATCTTAGTTTAAGGAAAAACGAACTACGACCTTCTATTTCTTGGCGATGAATGGGTCGCACCGGCTGAATCGATAGTGAATAAAATAGGAGAAACCCGTTTGACAAACATGAGAACGTCCCTGCGATTTAACAGAAAATAATATGAACAAATTCGAATGCCGCAGGCCTAAATGTCAAGAATTTGAGGGAAACTTGGATAATAAGAACGTTCAAAATGATTAAACCCCTGTTTTTTTCAGCCGAATGTAACGTTTTTAAATTCATTCTGCTCGCTGACCAGATCTCCATAAATCTTTTAAAAAACACTTGAGAAATCTTACATCATGGTATAACACGCAAATGTACGCTGCACCGTACTTTCCTAAATCTATTTTTATTTACCCTGAAAAAGACTATACGCAAAAAAAAAAAAAATCCAAGCGATTCTAGAGATCTCTGTGGTGCAAAAGCCAGTTATGAAAATGAACAGTCACGAATGCACAATGTTTCTTTTTCTCGTGGTTGAGACTTTCAGGTATTTGAAACGTATTTTTTATTTGAGATTCAACATATTTTTATCAATACCTTCAAATTACTCGATGAGAATTATTACTTTGAGAAATGATGGTTCAAGTCACACTATACGATTGCTTTAACAGTCGTGACATCAGTCGTACGAGGTGATCAGACGATTTAAAAACACCGTGTAACAGTGGTTGACTAATTCTCGCCCAAGGGTAGAAGCTTAAACACAGTTTTGCACTTTAAAGCAATAAAATACGCTTACAAAGGTAGAGAATGAGAAATTAGTAAATACGACCTATTTAATCTCAAACCGAAGCAATCACTCCTGTCGGGTAAAAGTCAAAATATGGGTCGAATTAGTCGATTGAAACATTTTATACTAAAATCGGCTTTTTCTGTTTTCCAAACTCGAATAACCGAAACAGGTATTTGTTATGCGAAATATTGAAATTGTACTCCACGGATAATTGCGGTTGTACTCCAAGTAAAAAGTAAAAGCTAAACAGCGAGCAATTATCCGGATATTTTTTTCACCGATGAGCATCTCTCACATATCTGATGCCTGTAAAAGAACATTTGTAATAAGATACAGTGAATTGTTATTATCGTTTACCATAAAACTTAATTTCACCGTACATAAAACTCAGCGCTTACGTTGCTCCGAACAGAAAAGTAATTGAAGACCTTTTTTCACCTCCACTTTTTAAAAACGAAGAGGCCGGTAAAAGGTAAAGGAACTTGCAAGATCGGCAAGGGAGAACGATCCTGAAACTTCACCACGCACGAACATGCAATGGGAGCAGCCGTACCGCAACTACACGTAATTATACCTCCGTTCACATCTTTGTAAAAAAGTTCTAAGCCCATCCAACAATTCTAACGATAAGACCCATCCACCTATTCTCTAATTGGTTAATCGAGTTCTCGCGTTTACCGGTTACAGTACACGCAACTTAAACCCGCTTCAGGCATTTTTCCAAGAGGCTCGCAACTATGACGCGATGCTGGATATTTTTTACCGGGATTCGCCGCGAACCTGAAGATTGGGTGGGCAATAATCGAGAGCTCCATCTGGACTCGCGGATGGGTTACAACTCTCGAGAGTCGCAAAAGACGGCCAAAAGCGGATGCGACCATTTCTTGCCCGCATGGCTGCCGACTTATCCACGTAGGCAGAGGATCCAGGACGCGAAGAGCGCGAGCGTTCTTGTGAACCGTTCTGCTCTTCCTCGGACGATTTATTGCCGGGTATCGCCGCCGTTCCAGACTCCGTCCATTCTGTTTTTATCCCCGTAAAGCGACATTCACCCGGCAACGATAGCCGCAGATCCCTGATCATTCAACAGCGGGACGCGAAGACTGTTCGCAATAATCTCTGGGATGTCGAGTTTTTCCCAGAGTAGAAATTTTGCCATCGTTATTAACATGTTTTCACGTTAAGGAGGTTCAAGACGAAAATCAATACTTCGTACTAATTTTATAACGAGTCGTAGTCGTAGATTTGAGATCTATCAAATTATTGTATGCCACGTAAGAATTCTTTAAAAATATACAAAAATATGAAAAATGCTGTAACTGTAAACAAAAATTTACTATTAGGTATCGGTGTTTTGTTTTGAATCGCTTCGAAGTGGTTACTAGTCTAAAAAGTTTATTCGATTTCACTCTATAATCGCTTTTTTTTTATTCAGTAGAGTATTTTTCACGAGGTCAGTGAAGCAGACTTATTTTTGTACGAGTCAATCTAAGATTAGAATTTGCCGATCATATTCAATACCATCGTGATGTTTGGAATTAAAATATTTAGTGATAACATCGTGATAAAACAGAGTATTTCAGAGAATTTGTAGAAAATGGTCTTTTGAATAAAAGGAGACATCGCGGATTGCAATGGAACAAATCAACTAGATTTTTCAATATTTTACAGCAATTTGAAATGATGTATCGATATATCTAAGCTTTGGTTTATAATTCTAGTATTTTCTATTATTTTGTTTTTAAAGAGCCATTCGTAGCTTATGAGTACAATAATTTGTTGAACATTCAATGTATAAATATTGCGTGGTAAAATTAATGAAAAGTATCGATTTTTTTCCAGCTAACCTCTTTAAGGTATATTAAACAAAATGTTCACGGAATTAAATTTGCCTTAATGTATTCCTACGTGTTGTTAAAAAATATCGAGTTTGTGTTGATTGATTCAGAGAACACGAATTACGTAAATTAGTACTGGCACGATACAGCACCGTAGTTGTCTATATCCTGGCACGTTTAACCGTCTAACAACAAGCGTAATTAGGAATTGTGACTCAAGTCTTCAAAATCCCCCCTGATCTCAGAAGCCGAAATCTATTTGTCGTAAAGCAAGTTTTTCACAAAAGCAATTTGATCACATTTGACTGAGTGTAGAGATGGGGAAAAGGGTCCGTTGATCCGTTGACAAAGTTTTCTTCCACTCGATAAAATCTTTTCCTCACGAGCAAATAACTACAGTAGCGCTCAAAAATATTCCGACAGTATGAAATTCGTTATTATTTTGATCCATCGTTTTTTTCTTATTTTTCTTTATTTTAACTTCATTTTTTAGCCAACGAGATTCAATTCTCTATAATTATATTGAACAACAAATTTCCTTCAGTAAAAAATACTATTAATTTTTATATTTTATATCTTTTTATAACCAACTACGATTACGATATTTGTGATAATACTTTTGAGCGCTACTGTAAATATATACTTGTCGTTGAAGAAAACCATTACTTCGACTTTCTTGGCATCAAGAGAATATGAACTGCGATCAAAAACACGTATACATACTTACCTGTCACTTGATTGCCTGGGGAACGATAAAATTTTTTCCTGTTCAGTTACACTTTTCAGCGCAGATTTTTGACAATTTTTACAAATTTTTCGCAACAGTTATTTTTCTTCAGAGTGGAAAAATTGGAAATAAATAATTGGTTCGGAAAACAATGTGAATATTTTCCAAGACTACTTTTTACATGTAAAAATGTTTGTTCAACGTTTTTTTCAACGTTGCCTTCGAAACGAAAACTCGAAAAAATGATAAGTAATCGCTGGCCTACGTCAGCTCAAAGCATAAAAAATTTCGTACCTGACGCAGGATTTTTCAAATTTTTGAATTGTGCCCACCTCTATGTTCGCTTTTAAGAATTGTTGATGATTTGAATCCATTCTACAAAATGTTAAAAAAAAGACTAAACGTCTTCGAGAGTCAGAACAATTGTACTAAATAAAAAAAAAAAACCGCTGGCCTGATCCGAGAGGTTAAGGGAGCTTTCCAGTGTGAAATTTTCAAAAAATCGATTTTTTTTTTTTTTGCTTTATCGAATAGTATACACTCTTCCGAATATTCCCTGAAATTTTCATGCCGAAATTCAGATTATTTCGGTTACTGTACAGCATTTTTTGGAAGAAGGCAACGGAGCGCTACAGCTGCCGCGTCGGCCGTCTGCCCGTGCGACTGTTATTTCTATTGTCTCGTTCCTACCTGCACGTACATGAACTTGGCTCGCCAATTGTCGAAAATGCGAATTCGGACTATTGCATAATTTGCCGTTAATTAGCCGTAAATTAGTCGCGCGACTTATTTTTTTGTCGCACTCAATTTTCAAAAAAAAACCTGATGGCGTGCTAAATTCTTGAAAATCAATCAATCACTGTGTGTGGCAACTAGCCCCAAAGCACGTATTCTGCGGCAAGCAGATAGTAGAAATCGCTACGCAGTGTGCTGTGTGCACCTTCAATGAAGGTTACGACCCAATTTTAAAAATTTTGAAGACGATGGGATGCACGATAGGGCCGAGCGCCGCAGATTTCGCCGCTAAGTACAAGAATGCGCGCATCATCCAAGCAAACCGCCGGGCGTCCCTGGATAGCAAAGAGGCGAGGACAGCTCGTCGGACTGAACAATCCATTGAGCACGATCTTTTCGAAGAAGCAGAAGGGATATTGTACGGACCTGGCATCGCTGATTGACCGTAAGTAAACGATTTACCTAAAATTTCCTCACTTGAAACTTTGAACGCGTTTTTCTCGAAACAGCATTTTTCAAAACGGTGTCCAACTTGGAGGGCAGAGTTTTAAAGCTATCGAGTTGAATTTTTTACACAATATTCTTAACGTCATTGTTTATCGTGCTATGGAAGCTTTTTTTTTTTTTTTGACATCTTCCTATTTTTTTGTAAAAAAAACTGCCAAAAAAAATGCTAAAATCGATACTTTTTTTTCAAACCGGCGCCATTTTTGCAAAAAAAAAAAAAAAGAAAAAAGCCTCCATAGCACGAAAGCCAATTATATACCGATCAATAATCTTTTTGTGTTTTTTGTTTCAGATCAAAATTGTGACCCCCAACGTGGACACCACATCCGAGTGCATTTTCTGCAACAATTGTTTCATCATTTTTATAGATATTAATTAATAAATAAATCGATCTTTAAAAAATTGTTTTGTATTCTTCAATACCCAATTGATATACAAAAAAAAAACCAGACCGATTAGACTATTTTTTCTTTAAAAAAAAAAATCGCGAAAAACAGCGATTTTTGGGGCTGTCACACTGGAAAGCTCCCTTAAAGCTCAGACCCAGGTCAAATTGGCATGGAATGCCCCGCGTGTATCAGGCGCTTGCATATGCACACGTGTATCATATATCGCTGCGAAAACACGGAAGCGCGAAAACGTGAAAGGACTTTGGTTAATTAAACTCTGCTGCTCCGATACTTTCCCTCGGCAACAAGCACCTACGCGAGTTTGGGGAATTGGAGGGATTTCGTGTTTGGATGTACATGGGATACGCGTACCTCCGCAATTATTTACACGTTCTCAAAGCAGTGTAAATATGAGGCTTCGCTAGGAGATCTTCAGTACCTGGTACTTCAAGATCTCTCAGTCGATATTTATCTTACAATTAGATGAATATTTTCCAAATTGACCAAGTCATTTGGCTGGTTGGCATCCCGGTGGAAAAAAAATTGTATACCAAATTTCGTGGGAATTCGTGAAATACTGTAGCTATGAACGAATTATTGCTAATTTTCATTTTCCGACAACGCCATTCTGCAGATGCAATTTCACGTTGTAAATTTGAACAATTATAGGCAATTTGGCGATTTTTCAAATCACGTTTCTACAGCACTCAGGAAACAAAATTTATCTCGCATGTTATCACTAAAACATCTTTCGAAGTTGCGAAACACAATTTTTTTTTAAGCAATGATTTTCAGAACAACCTAATTAATTACGCAGTATCTGTCTCGAATATGATCGCGTTGCTCGAAAATATTTGATTTTGCAAATTCTTCGTTTAATAGCAATTCACGAAGAGCTAAATTTTTCATATTTTCATACTGGGAACATTGGGCAACGCTGAATATGACTGAGATACTTGAAGGCAATGCTTTAATATACGATCCATTCGCCCGCACGAACAAATTTATACAAATTACAATTGAGTCTGTCTTACACGTGAAAATAAAATCATCTGATGCAAACATCGTTCTCTTTCCGCGCATACTTGGGTACACGATGAGTAAAGATCGAATAGTCAAGAATAAAATGTTTGACAGATCAGTATCCGTGATTTTTAACTCGAAGAATTTCTCCATCAACAAAGCGTTAGTGATTTCTCAAGGAGTGGATTCCTTTCGAACGAAGCTGATCATAATTGCGGCGTAACGACCGAGGACAAACCTCGTCCGGCATTTGATCTTACCTTATCCGACAGTGACAAAGTTCATCGATCCATCGATTCACGACTCCTCATATTATCAGTTAGCGCACTTCCGACTTCACTACGCCATCAAGCGGTGAGAATAATTCCTGGAACAGAAAGACACAAAGATACATACGAGTTTGAAATTATCATAGCTATGCAAATGCAATAGTCCGATTCGTACCTAGAGCTAAAAGGGTTACCCGAGAGATTCGTTATCGGCAAAGAAACGAGTCGGCATATATAATACATGTGCGCGATTCGTTTATGCAGATTAAAAGCGCGCGGGGACTGCGACCATATACGGATGTTTGCGCGGTTGCGATGCTCGGCACGCGAATATTTCTGCCGAAGGCATATATGCTCGGGGATTCAGTCGTATAGGTGGACAGGTATGCGCACACGTATATCCCTCAGGCATTCGTGGCACTCTCGTACGCCTTCCTTGTTGCAGTAATGCGTTTAAACGTCTCATTTCCCCGTTGGTGGAATTTTAGAGCTCGCGTGTATGCTCGCCGCCTTCTCTGTCGAGTTCGGAACCTGTTTTCTCATCGATCTCTTGAAGCCGTTGTACAATTTTCGCGTAGATACTGGTTTGATAAAACAACTTGTGAGATTTTTCGCGAAAAAGACTTAAAAATACTTGGTACAAGTTTTAGAGACGAAATGGTCTTCGTGACATGCACTGTTTATAAATGACGTTTGTCGGACTGCTTCGATGAGTTCCGTCGCTGCACTGCTGATAAATCGCCGCAGTTCGCCGAGCAGGAATTTCCGATATGTAGAGACGAATAATCAGGAACCGAGGTGGAGCCGATCGTGATGAAGACGAGACGAACGCTTTGTAAACACAGCTGAATTCATGCCCGGCAGGTGGTTATACAGAGACTCGCTAATTGTAGGCAAGCGTAGCTGCGCCATAGGAGCTGGATTTAAAGAGCAAACATTGTAAAACGGATAATTGAAGTCTCCGGTGTCGATTCAATACGCCGCGTCCGTACGAGGAGCTGCGCCATTACAACGAGCACATACATTAATATGTAGCACAGGCACTGTGCAGAGGATACATGCTAATTGCAGTCGGATGGAGGGTACGGAGGACGAAGCCGAGGTAGAACAACCTGCAGGCGAATTACAAGGTGGCGGTGCGCCCGGGCGATTTGCTCGCTGCAGCGCAGCCAGGAAATGACGTCCGCAAGCTCGCGGGTGGATGAAGCCGGGAGCACGGGACCAAATTACCAGCTATAGACTATCACGGTGAGAGAACCGGAGAATGCGGTCGGCCACGGACTATAATGCCTTGCTGGGGGGGCCTCGAGGTACACGGATATGCATCTATGCACTGGACGGCTGCGATACGTGTGTACCTTACACGTCCGTGCAGATTGTGCCGGCGCGCAGCCGAGGGATACCATACCTGATACATACCTGCGGTGCATGATCTACGATTATACCTCGCCGCGTCCGATCGTATGGCCGAAAATTTAATCACACCGAAACAGACTTCCTATCGCTTCTGATCGTAATTAGCGTCTAATAACGATACGGCAATACGGCACGGAGAAATGTGTCGCGTAGTACGGGAAGAGTGCAACGGAGGTGCATTGAGTTCGATTTTAATGACCAATTTCGTTGCTATCGTGACATCCGGGGACCACTTGTTCCTTGGACTAAAAACAAAACTTAGCAGTTTGCAACCGTGCAAAGATGTCGCTTAAAAGCGTAACTGCATTGGGATTTGAGGATAAATTTACCATTCGCGCACATTATTTCCAACTGTGTGCAGTCTGGTGTATGGAACAAATTTTTCGTACAACTGAACAGAGTCGGGAATTAAATTTTTGTGTGAAAATAGGACGAGTAGCACTTGTCTGTTCGGTCGGGCTTGCATTCCGTGGTACGAAACTCCGGCTAGATAACTAGAGTTCCGACTTTGAAATAAAATGCAAATTTGCTGAGCGTCGAAGGGATATTTGTGTATGTATATATATATATATACATACATATATACGTATACGTTCAGATATGTAGAGAGATGCGGCAACATCGTGGGACTCCCTGTTATGAATATTTCAATTCCACGTCAAATTTGGTCTCGCAAGGCCGTTTGGCGACAGCCCCGGGTACATACACATACAGACAAGTCCGTATGCATGCAAACGTATTTCCATCTACGTGAAGATGTATGTAGAGGAGATCCTTTCATACGGCTTTACCGTATCGGTTTAGGCGTACGTCGCGGGAAGATATCTGCTCGCTTCTATTGCATACGTAAAATATACAATAGAATTTATACGCGGAAGAAAAATATCTACACGTGTATCTTGGTACCTCCTTTCTTGCCGAGCTCTTTGTCTGAATACTCACCCTGCCCTCCTTCACATCGAATCACACAAGGATACCGTCATCCTTGTCGAATCTGTTACCATCTCTCTCTCTCTCTCTCTCTCTCACTCACTCTCGCCCTCTCTGTTTCACCGCCGTTGAACTTCAGCTACGTTATGCTTACCAAATTTAAGAACTCTTTGACACTAGTTTCTCGATAAAAGTCCGCCCTTGGAAATGTAGAGGAGATGTGATATCAGAGTCAAACTATTGACGGGAGCTTAACCCGAGAGGATGCTCAATTCAAGGTTGGATGTATGAGTCACTGCCAACTTCCAAGAACTTCCAAAGATTTCCAAAAGCTTCCAAAGGCTTCCAAAGACTTTCAACAACTTCCAAAGACTTCTAAAGACTTCCAAAGATTTCCAAAGACTTCCGAAGACGTCCCAAGACTTCCAAGTTTCCAAAGGCCTTCAAAGACTTCCAACAACTTCCAAAGACTTCCAAAGGCTTCCGAAGACGTCCAACGACTTCCAAAGACTTCCAACGACTTCTAAAGACTTTGAAAGACTTGGGGTATCAACATACAGAGGACTTCTCTAGTGAATAAGTCCTCGGCTTAACCCCTCATTATGTCGTACGCAATTGTTCAAGAATCCAACTGAACGACTAAACCAACAAACCAACAAACGCGACTTATGGAGGTTATGTAGATGATGTAAGTTTTTTTAGGTTAAGCGGATCTCAAGTTGGGTTAACGTAATGATTCGAGAAGGCCTGATAAACTATTATCGTTAACTGACTGTTCACTGATTATTGCTACGAGTCAACGTCAACGTAGCAACGTAAATTGAAACCGTCATTCTGATGATACCGATTCATCACTTAATCAAGAAAAAATAGAAATTTCGGAACGTGCATAATTGCCTTTATAATTCTGGTAAAATGTTAGAATGCCTGTTGAATTCATGATATGATTTTTGAGAAGACTTTACCCTCAGAGTCCACCATTTTTTTTCATCATCTTTTTTCACTTTTTACCAATTTCATATAGTTGGATTTGCACATGCAAAATTCAAGGCCTAAACTCTCTTCAAGCCAGTTTCATCAAATGATCAAGATGTTGACTTCTCAACTAGCTCGAAATTCTTTAGTACGGATGACGAGTATGCAGAGTGCAGCACCGAATTATATCGTCATTGTACGAGTTACAGATTTGGGGATTTAACACACCGGTAAGGGAGCGTTCGTAAAGTACGTAATTGGATTGGGGGAGGTGGACGTACAGAAATTATGACGCCATATGCAAAAAGCGAAATTCACAAATAAAAAACACTTTTATTAGCGCGGTCTCGCTGAGGCGCTGAAGCTCGGGACTAGTGTGGCTCTTATCACAGGTAATAGATAAAGTTTCTGCAATGCATATCCTTTATTTCATTCCGCTAGCTTCAAAAAATTTTTATTCGAGAAATTGTAAGGGGGGAGGGAGGGGGGGCTCAGCAATTTTTCTTATGGCATTTGGAGGGGGTGGGGTCTTTATATCTGACAGAAGATGACAAAGGGGGGGATTCAAAAACCCAAAAAATTCGATGGCATAATTTATGGACGCTCCCTAAGAGGCGATACTTCATTACCCCGATAAACATTTGGCCAACAAACATCCGAAGAAGAAAATTACTGTTAGCTGAACCAGCAGACGTAGACAAAAATTCACATACTCGGTAGAGTTGTATATTCAAGATGGATAAATTGAAGAAAGCGAGACTTATAGATTATCCCAAGATTGGAAAAGTATATAGTAAATAGTAATTTACCGTGTGTTTCAGAAAGCTAAAAGATAGAATCATTTGCCGAGCTGTCACAAAGTTTTTTTTTTTGTAACGGTATCTGAGACACTTACAATCTCCTGCATTGCGATATTTAGAAAAGAATGACTTGTCTACATTTCATTAACCTCTGTAAAACACAATTTATAGAATTTATGTGAAAAATCTTCCACACAATGGATAAAAATTACCGTCAAAATAGATAGACACCATTTACGATACTTCAAATTTCGCTCATTTATAAAGGCCTATAAAAGATAACGGTGATTATAATAATTTCAATTCCGTGTTAAAAGTGCTGGGAATACTTTTAAATGCCTCCATATGAAATGCATATATTATATCTGCAACCTAATCTCTTTTCCTAACTAAACAACCACGATCTATCGTCAGCTTATGGTTAATTACAGTTGCACACTTAACGATAGTACGTATACCTCAAGTCTGCGCTGAACTAAGTTCGAGTAGCAAATTTTGTTTGTAAATCAGAAGATGAAGATTTGATCTCGTACTTTTTATTTTCAAAAGAGATTTCTAGGGATACTCCAAGTTCTGGCGAATTGCACGGCAGAAATTTGCACCATGTGAGCTACGTAATTAGCGACACAACGTATCAACGGCTTTGTTGTGTTACACTTTTTGTCAGCAACAAGTCGACATCTCTTACAGTTAGTCACGTCTATGCGTTCACTGTAACGAATTAAGTTCTATATGTAAGTATTATTTTTATGAATTGGGGTCAATTAGATGAGTTATTATTTTATCTCCATCTCTGTAACATGGGGCATTTAGTGTACTTACCTAGACAATTACAACGTGTTAGCTCATTGTATCGTTTGAATTAAGTTGTTTATTTTTCTATAGCATTATCGCATTGTACATCACAGTTGAACAACGCTCCAGACAGCGTTCTAAGAAGAAAAAATTCTGCTCTTTATTCATTTCGCGCGCTATGAGAAAAAAGAAACGTTGCGATATGCCGCCACAAAGAACTTGATTCGAGTGACGTTCGATATTTTTACATTTCCATTAGGTTGTAGTTAGTAACGTTAGCGTAACGATGCATGCTTGGGATAAATTGTTTCTTAGAAATTTTAGGACTGTCCAAAATTCAGTAAACCGTAATGAAGTAGAACGTGCTCATATTTTGAGAACCCAATTCTTTCGAAATCATTGTAAAATTGCAAAGAAGTGATTATTTTCCTAATGTTCCCTTATGCTAACGTTACTAACTTCAAGCTCTTCATTTTCCCGGAAGTAGGTAGGCAAGAGTTTTAAAAATATCAAATTCTTCCGTCCATGCAGATATTCAATTGCGACAATGGAAGCGTATGTTTAATTGCACTTTGATCTTATCGGAACTCGATTATACAACCTCATATATATTCTCGATTTATTACTCGTGTCGATGTTACGAGTAAAGCATATCAACACGAAACCGTTCTTCATTTTACTAAAATAAGTAAGAAGAAAAGTGTAGCGTTTTTTTTTTTTTTTTGACTTTGAAAAAGAACACAACAAAAAAGCACTTTCGCGATGCTCGATAATTTGCACCTCCGACTTGAACTCGATCGATTATTGATCGAGGAAATAATACATTCCGTTCTCTCCGGAATAGACATAAAAATATTTTGCAAATTGAAGCGAAAGGTGCAGGCAAAAGGATCTCCTCCGACAATGAGTCACCGACTCCGCACCGGGGGAAGCAACCCTCCGTATTATCCGTGCCAAGGTGTCGTCGTCGAGTCGAGATAGCACGGAGACATCTATTCTCATTCGGTGGTGCTATTGGTGCGCCCGATCAAAGGCATATTATATATGTGTCTCCATTTATTCATCGTCTATTCTATTCCGACGTCGGGTGATACGGGGCAGGATGTGTGTATGGGTGGCATGACGCGCGGAGAGATTGTGCTTTTGAGATGGGAATCGGTATATCGACGTGTCGAGCATTTCTGAACAACCGCCAGATATCTCGGCTCCGACCGCTGCAGGCAGTTATCACGGTGAACGGTTGCGGTAGTTTCGTCGGTCCGCCCAGTCAGACATCTGGGTTATATTATCCTTCGATCGGGACTCGCTCCCTTCGATACATTGCCTCGAGATTGGCTCGAATAAAATTTCAGATCCGCCACCCCGACGGGACAACCTAATATGTTCCACCGCCGTCGCTGACGTCGTGATTCCGTTATTTCAACCCTGATTTCACATCCACTCCGCTGGCTCGGACCAAAGTTACCGCCAGATGCGGGCATCGAGCTTTTTCGGGAACCAGCCTGACGCTTCTCGGCTTCTTTGACATTTGCAAACAAGCTCGGGGAATCACCCGTTGACAATGAGTCCCCCAAGCTTCGTCTCTGACATTGAATTACGCCCGTTCTTCGCTCGCGTTACAGCATTTTCGATTCTCCCTGTGGGGATCGACACGTGAAATTACAGGTGTCTCGGCGTGGCATTATCGCCATGTGTTATGCACGTGTCTTCCGGCCATTTATGAACTTTATCGTTTGTCAGGCTCGTATATATACCGGTTTCTCATGTTCTCGAGGCTGTTATCTGTTTCGAATACCGAAGGCTGAAAATTTTTATTTTCTTCACAGGTACTACGAAGGTATGGTAAATTGGGTATTGCCATGAAAACGGTTCAAGTATTGTTGGAATTAACAAACCATTCTGGTACGAGTAACCAATTAGTGTGGTTATAATTGTCCATACTACATTTTTTCCTCATTGTAGCATTAAATAAATTTGTTTAACTTCGCCACATTATTGCAGTCGAACGAAACCTTAACATCAATTTCGTAGCGCCATACCAACGACTATATTTTTCGGTATCGGTAGCAATTGAAAATGGTTAAACACCGTATAGTAGCGACAACTGAAAATATCTCTCGGTGTACACTGTGTCAATGAGAATGATAAAGTTACACCTTTCTTCCGCGTCAAGTGTCGACTTATATCTCACACGCGGCGGTACGCGACGAGCATAATAAACCGGGCACAATGTGTAAGCGTTGCGTCTGGCAGATCATACGAGTGCGGATAATGGAGCCGGTATACGAGCTTGTGTGCATCAGAGGGGCGCGGAAGGGAGTCATTCGTATCGCGTAATACGTATTCCTGCAGGGAGGGGGGCGGGGGCAGAGCGTCGCGGCGGCGTTACAAGGGGCGAATTTAAGGGCACCATCAAATATAATTAGGCCCCGGAGAGCGGGCGCAGCCCTCGGGCAAAATAACCTCCTTAGAAAATCAATTCCACCCCTGCCTGTGTAGCGGGGCTAGAACGTTCAACGCAGCGAAACGATACATCACGAATACAGGCGAAGCCTCGCCCTCGCCTCGCCCTCGCCTCGCCCTTGCCGCCCCTGCACGAGCCACACACCGCGGCCCTCGAGTCTGCTTATTGCCATTAGAGGGACTACTCGCGGGTTACATCCATTGTTACATCGGCGAGGACCCTCGTCAGCGCAAGTAGGCACGTTACATTATAGGTATACGGAAGCGTAACAAGGGCTGTTCAGAATTTATTTGCTGGGCAAAAATTAATTTGCCACCCCATGCGGAACGTATGAGGCGGGGTACCTTCAACCTCGACGTCTGTACGGCTCATTGGTTTCGTCAGATCGCTTTGCACCGCGCGACCTCGATAATTGTTACGCATGTACGTAAACTCGGTAAGAATCGGATCGTGACATAACCCGGGTCGAAACTTAGCGGCAATAAACAATAAGTATTAAATTAGGTTCTATTTCAACGCTATATTAGACTCTACTTTGACGCTAAAAATGCCCGAAATTTCCCGATTTACCAAGTTTAGGCTCGAAGCAGGGTTTGTTTATAACTTCCTTCAACCCTCGAGAAGTAGCGCAATTCGATGTAATAATAAATTTTGGAATTTCGTATTCATATTAACTTGAGGCTCTTCGTTAAGAGGGTTTTTATATTCGTAAGAACGTTGAATAATTACCGTTGAAATGCGATACTTAATTTTCGAATGTTATTGAAACTTATAAAAATTATGTCGAAACAGCCCTTGGATTATTCATTGCGAACACTTGAATGTGTAAGAATCTGGACGTCACATGTATATGTCCACACATACACGTGCGGTGCCGATCATCGTGAGGCTGCGAGGATGGTCAGTCGGTCAGTATCCGTACAGTCATTTCCATCAGTCATCAATGTAACAACTCGAATTAACATATAAGCATCGAGACAGAATTTTAATCATTTATTTATTCGTTTTGTGTAATCCTTTCGAACCCTGTTGGGAAAGTTTAAGAAAATTCTAACACCAAATACCAGATTGATCGAAATATATATTATACAAGGACTGACGACTCAACATAAAGGACAAACATTACTTTTAACGTACGATGCTTCAGAAAGATAAGAGTTATTTTTTAAGTATTTATTTTTGTCTTGTTTTATTTCATCTCACATCAATATTTCTGGCCAATTTTATCTGTATAACCATTTATATAATTGTAAGATTTACATCACCACCTACCAATGTAAGAAATTCGTTACAAATGTCGCTGTATAAACATATCTATAGATGAGAAGCTGTCGGTTGAATAACGTCAGAATAGGTTCAATTGTCTACTGAGAGCGTCTAATTAGGATTTGGTACTTTAATTTTTAGAAGTTGGAGTTTCGATGTAGGGTTTGTTCTTAAATTTTTAGAGGCTAGAGGGTTGACGTAGGATTTCCGAGTTCAATTTCCTTCAAAGTAGGTTTATACGAACCTTGGTAGGGTCAAATGTAGGCGCTAAATTCCGACTCGGTAACGCTGCGACGTTGGGTACTGCTACACCTGCCCTGCCCACTGAATGCCATTCACGTCTTCTCAGACTTGTGTAGCATCCCGTGTTTCATGCATTACTGATCCCCTTGTCCGTACTTCGATTTGACCTAACATTCCCCTCGTTCTTCGGCACTCAATCATTGATCCCCGTAAAACTTCCAGGCTCCGATCTCTGAAGTCGTTCGAGTTTTACGATGGTCGGCATCTCAACCGCAGATCTTGGCCCGGCTGATTGGAAGAGCCGTTTAAGTGGAGGCTATATAATGGTGAAAAATCGATTATTCGATCCCCCATAGACGGCGGCGGCCCAATATTGTGTCTACTTGAGTCGAATTGTGTAGCAGACCATTAGTAGCCGTGGGTTCGCCTACCATTCGGTATTATTGCAGTATTTGCGTCGATGCGGCAAGTTTCGGCCTGCTTTGTACGGGCGAAATTTCGATGGGGTCATATTTGTGACGATTTAATTAAAACCTCGTTTTCAACCCAGGCCAAATATTTCAGGACAAAATAATTAGAACAATTTATTTTCTGGTCCTTCGTATATTAAGGACGGAAAAAGTCGAAAAAACCGTAATTTACGACAATTCCCGAAAACTTACCTTAAAATCAATTTCGTAAGATTAGACTCTGCTACATAGAAAATAAAGTTTCGAGATTCAAATCGTGATCAGATGGATTAAAGTGTGAACATTTTCGTATTCAAGCACAAGTAAGTTATGTCATATTTGAATTGCAGTCAGATCGAAGTTTGGACTGTGAAAAGAAAATTGACGCATCGGCTCGTTTAAGAAGTAACTGAAAGCGGAAGATGACGACTTCTCGTAAAACTTGCAAAAGGGATTCGAAGCTACGTACGCGTATACGTATATTTCAAGGTGTGTTCAAGGGTTGGTTCCGGCTGGTTGGCTCGTTGCTCGACATCGCCAGCCCTGCTTAATTAGGATTTAGTTGGGTAGGGGTCGTCCGTTGCCCTCGAAGCCGGTCGTGGTGTTAACTGCGCAAGATTATACCTAGATAAACTAATTAGGTATCTAAGATCCGTGAATTTACGCCCGACGAGCTACGCCGCCCGAGTTAGTTTTAGTTAGTTAGACTCCATCTTACACCCCTGACTAACCCTGCCTCGTTATTCCCTCCCTGAGACGGGCATTGCTCGACACGGTAGAATTCTGACATGTTCCGTTTTTTACAGTGCTTGTAGGAAGGAAAAAGGAAAATCGTTCGGCAGGATTTATCAGGCGGCCGTGTCGTATTCTTGTTGCGATATCACGACGGGTTGAAGAGGGGGTAATTTTGTTGGGAATTGTCTGATTACACCACCTTCGTTAAACCGACTCACCGGTATCTTTGAGTGGTATATATGTATATATAAACACAATCGGGCAAAAGCTAGGATTTATGAGATGTCGTCTCTCCTGCGATTAGATACATTAGTCAGAGTAAAAGCAGTTGCCGTAATTACAGCCATCATATCGTATCAAGACTCATGGCGTGATCTACATCGACTTGATTGGATTTTAGACACCTCGGTCTTACCTTAATCTGATTATTCGGAAATGTCTTCATTGGATAATTACTGATATTTCGTTCGTTAAGTTCTGGTTTCGACGAAATTTCAAATCCTTAGCATTATTATCCCCTCTGCGCTTTGCAACTTCGTGCCAGGTAGAATAATATATGTAGTGTGAAAAGTGCGAAAAGTGGGCGATTTTCTACCGGTGTGAAGTTTCAGCGTAAGCCGTATAGACGAAGTCTAGTTCTATTATTCTACACTATTGTTTTATAATATATGTACGTCATTATGCGATAATCACAACTCTTTTTTTTGTATGGATATGCGAGAAGCATTCTTCCAGTAGGTTGAATTCAATTCCAAGAATGTATGCAACGCATTCATTCACGATTATCTTCACTCCGCGGTAATAGATGGATGAATGACTTGAGCAGTCCGACTTAAATTGTAAATGACATATCTTAATCTAAGGTATTGATGAACGGGTCGAGAATGGCCGAAAAATCTGAGTCTACACCCCCACCTCGGCACGTCTACTCATTCTTACTTCAATCCGTCTAATTTTATCGCGAGACACAACAGACAGGCTGTAAAGTGCCAATGGCAATTTATAAATTGCTTAATCCCCCTCTCAATCCGTAATATATCAGTAGGCAGGTACTGATTTCCCGGTTCTATTACCGACTGTCATATGGTCGATTTACGGACCCTCCGAAATCTCACATCACGCGGAAACATGTGCGCGTCTATACATACATACATGTACGTACATACAGAGTATCGATATCCGCTGACGAGAGATAAGCCTGCTCTTCGTATCCGAGGAGCCGAGTGACAGAAGGATGTAAAAATGAAGGAAACCCACCGAGACAATATCCGATGAATTTTGTACGATCAGGAGGGGCGACTCCTCGTTCCCCGTGAAAAGAAACTCGGTGCTTGGATGACGAATCGCAGTCAAGATCGGGATCTCGGCCGGAGGCTAAAGGCGTTCACGGGATGTCGGTGATCGCGTTATCCCTCGTACTGTCCGCCGGACCTTCCGCTCAGCTTCACAAAGGTCGGGCCCGAGGGAGGAGCGCAATGGATTTGTTGAGCTATGTCAATAGTACTAAAGTTTGAGCGTCGGCCGGGCCGAGGGACGCGACTCGAATCGTCGATCGAGCCGGTCGAGAGGATCAGCGGCCACTTTGCTACCGGGTAATTAACGGATCGTCGAACACGGAGCGAAGCGTTACCCGACGGGGGATGTTAGAGCCTCGTTTGTTCGACACCCCGCCTGCGGGCCTTGATCGAGCTGCGGTGTGGAGAATAACGCGAAAAAAGAAACCGCATATCCGGCACGGATTCCACCGCTAACCATGCGCGAAGTAACGAAGCGGCAAGACCGGGATCGCGGGGCGCAAACCACCCTCGCCGTGCCTCGCAATACGTCGCTGAGAAAAGCCTCCGACGGTGCAGGGTGGTGGAGATTGATATTGCGGGGCTCTGAGATCGTGCATGCCCCGGACCGTGGAAGACAAAACGCTGTTCCACGCTCAACCCCCGCAACAAAGAGCTACTCGCGACACCGAAGGGGATGAAACGGGAGAAAATAGACGCAAAGGGCCGGGAAAGACGCTGGACCGAGAGAAAAGAGAGAAAGACGAGATCTGCTTGTGCCGTAGAGTCTGTTCCACATTTTCTTCCTTTAACAACTTTTCACGCTCGGTATTTGCGGTTTTCGAACTCTGAAGATCCGTGAACCCATTAATTCTCATGAAATTTATATTCTCCGGTGTGCACGGCTTCTGCACTTGTTAGTTTAAAGCATTCCAAGTTATTTCACAAGCTTCCATCGCCTGAATTATAAGCGGTAAAACAACGGTCAAAACGAATTTCGACTTTGCAGGAATATCATTTAGACAAAGATGCGTGACGAAACTTTTCAGGCGTGAATATTACCTCGTGACTCAGGTGTACTCGATGTAAAGGAATTATATTTAAGAAATGCGAGAACTTTGGGAGAATTTCAATGCCTGTTCCAGGTGAAAGGGAAGCAGCCTTTCCGCGAAGTGTAAATTGTGGTATCAATGAAACAGGAAGGGTACACCCAAGTTCGTTTACAGTAAAATTAGGGTAAAAGATCCTACACATGAATTTCCTTCCCAGATTTTATGCCGAAATAAACTTTTCCGTCCGTAAAAATTGAAGGGAGTTTTATTGGCACGGTTACTCGACGTCGACTTTGTCAGCCTCCATACTAGGTATCACACATCTTCATCCGGTACTAAACTGCGAACACTTATTCAGCCCATCTTGTAGGCGTACGACTGTTTCCATTGTTGTACCTAATGGCCGTATAAAATGCACTTTACGCGTATATCTTATCATCCGCACCCGCGAGTTCTGAGCGCTTAGCGTTAGCGCAGCAGAGAAAAAATTGTGATTTTTTACATCGCGAACCGGCCAAGATTTACGTACATAGCGTATTTATTTGTTTGCGTTATAGTTTAGCGCTTTATTCTTCATATTTTATGCTGCACGGTGAAACGTATTACCGCACAACGGAGGCAGCGCTGCTGGAACATCATCACCTTTGAGCCGAGGGTCCGTTGCACTATCGCCGTTCCGATATAACGTACGTGAGTGTGCGTACGTACACACAGGTCATTTAATGCGTAAGGCATGCACGGTGAAAGCGAATGACGCCGATAATGTTCTCGCACATGAAACACATTTTTAGTAAAACTATTCTCTGCGTGAAATATCATCCGCGCCTGTGTGCGATACATTTTATGATGCAGTTTTCACGCAGCGCCACGCCGCTGCGGAAAGGTGTGGTTAAAAAAAAAAAATTGCTTCATCCTCTCAAGCATGTATTTGTTACGCTGCCTGCAATATTTTCCGGCTATCTGGGCTACTCTGAATCCGCTCCATGCTGCTACTGACTCCGCGAATTTATTGCTCAACATTCATTGCGAGAGCTCAGCGTCGTTTAAACACGAAAAATCACGAATATTCACGGTTTATTACCAACCCTTCGCCCTCGCGCCATACTGCCAACGCGTCGTTACAAAACCGCGGTTACCTGCGCGATGTTCTTGTTGCGAAAAACAAATAAAAAAAAAAAAAAGACTCAACAAACATTTTTCATAGAGGTAAATTCAGTCGGCGTTACTCGGCTGACGTCTTCGTAGAGATTCTGCGATCCGGCTTCTCGCTTCAAACTTCTCTCGAGAACTTGTTGCGGCGAGATATCCTTCTACGGAAGCTAGTGTATTTCCGTATTCCTATATATCTTTACACAATATGGCTTCCAGCGCGTCCAAACTCTCACGAGAAATGACTACAGACACTAAAGTAACGGGAATACGGAAGACGAGTTTATAACTGCGAAAGACGGATTTATCTAGATTAACTTAATGCCAATATTTTTCAATCAAATGTTTCTTTAGTGTCGAAAATGTTCACTTTCATCAAAAAAATATCGATTGGTCGGAATAAATAGCTTCTAAGAATCGGAACAAGAGTGCAGCGCACTTAAGAGGACGTTCGACCTTTATAGTCCAGTCGGAGAATGACGTTTGAAATTGCAATAATTAAATACTACAATTATTTTATTTTTTTTGTAATCGTTGGGACGGATCATTGGTAGTTTGAATCCAAAATTTTGACCAGTTCTGCAGTAGCTTTGGCCGCCATCTTGAATTTATGGGGGAATTGGTTTTCGTCAAACAACTCGCCCATTTTCAACTTTTGACCACAAATGGCAATAATCAGGCTTGTAAGAAATTTAATTCCCTACGACTTTGATCATAAAAATTTTTCTGTCCAACATTGATATTTTTCGACTTAATCCTAAAAAACGTGGCTGAAAGGAAAACCACCACACCGTTAGATTTGTCGTAAGTGTAGGGCCTAAAATATTGATCCCATGAGACAAACGATACAATACAAGCCAAAATTCTTAAGTTGAAAATAAAGGAGACAATGCAATAATTTTATCTCACCCCCCTTTTGTCAAATTTCAGTTCGAAAATATGGATCATGCACAAAAAAATTTTATTACCAAGGCTGTACAAAATTAAATTTCCTACAAGTTTCGCTATTACCATTTGCGGTCAAAAGTTGAAAATGGGCTAGTTATTTGATAAAAACAAAATCCTCTTTAAAGTCAAGATGGCGGCCGAAGTTAATGCGAAATCGGGTCGAAATTCGAAATTTAGACAGGCAATAACGGCCCCCCCCCCCCAGATACTTGGAAATAGAAAATAACGGTATCAAAAAGTTGCAATTTCAAGAGTTTCTTTTTTAGTCATAAAGATTGGACTATCAAGTTTTTTTGGTAAATTCTGAAAGGTGAAATTACTTAAAAATTTTGGTAATTATAGGATTTATCGTCGTATTTATATGATCACTAAGGCATGTTCGGAAAAATTATTTAAAAAATACGGGATTTAGCAGTAGGTACAATTACAGTGTAGCATAACCTTGAAGCGAGTCAGAACCAGCAGCGGATATGTTTATGGCATCTCCGTTAATTTTCCGAACTCTTTTATCACTACGCAAGCACAAACGCCTGTGTATCAGTTCACGATTAACGATTTTCGAAAATTCGAAATTACGACATGCTCACGAGTAACAATAATTATAAAGTAGAATTTGCTTACTCGGTTGATACTCCGAGATCCCCTGAAATTCAGTGAGTGTTTTGTTCTTCATTTCTTATGACTATTACCAAAGGGTAGGAAAAAAGAGTCAAGTTTTTAAGTGCAAGATAAAGTCGGAAAGAAGAAGGGGAGTTCTTTTAAGAACTGCAGAGTTATGCGTGGGAAATTTTCTGATAAACGAGTTTTTATCAGAGCAGCTGTTTACTACGTTCGCTGAAAGCAATAATCAGTTCAAAGTCGCTGTAGGATCTCTGTGACGTCAGCTGCGATATCCGTTAGATGTACCCGAAGACTGAAAGTAAAAGCAGTTGACGCAGGGATATCAGATCCAACCACTGCTTGGAGCTTGAGCCCTTCAACTTTTTTACGGTTGAGAAAAACTTAGATATTTCTGGGTTCTACGGTTGTCAAATGACCCCAGCCTATCGAATTTAATTTAGTATTCTCGGATGGCAGACTTCACAGGCAGCGAGGAACTTGGACAACATTGTCACGTGCTTTGATGTCATATCTGCTATAAGGCGACGCGAAAGGCGATCGTTTCTTCTCAGTCGGATGAATTTCAAATTAGACGTTGCTTTCCAATTAGCTTCTTTTACGTTTCTCTGAGAACCAGAGTGATTTACCAATCAATTTACATATAACACGATACTTTGTGAAACCTGTCATCATTTCTGTTGCCATTTTTTTCAAAATTTATGCACCTTATCCACTTTTCTGATATGCGAGAACCTCTGGTGATTATCGGCCCATAAACTTGATTTACCTAACACACTGTTGGCAATTATAAATAAATTAAACATACTTGAATCGCATAGATAATAATAATCGAGAAAAGAATAACATTTTTCAGCCCGTGGAAGATTGTTGACATTTCGATTGTATCGATATTTTTTTTTATTCGACACATCATTCAACGGGTAAACACAATTACAAAACATTTTAACTGAGACGGATGATAAGGAACTTTTTTTGCGAGAAAGTCGATCATTTCGAAGTTTAGAAAAATTTTGTTGATCTGCAGTTTCAAAAAAAGTTGTTAATCCATAACGTACACGATCGCTGGTCATACATTCTTCCAATTTGAGTCAAAGCGATGAATCGTGTCAATTTCAACTCGAAAACAAAAGACTTTTTCTTTGAAAGCCGTAACGATTTCCTCGATGGCAGACAAATGAAGAATTCCGCTAATCGCGTCTACGCTAGTTTTAATATATAAATTAATTATGAAACTACGCATAGTAAAAGACAAAAATGACATCGAACAGCTTTACCCAGGCGACACGTTGCTCCAGCAAGACTATACCTATGTACGTATAGTTGGGTTAAGTTTAGGTGTAGGTACATTTACTCCGGGTATATGTGCATACCTACGCCCGTGGTAGTGGCGATGGCGACGGTGAAGACAGTGACTTCCTGGGGTCAGGATGAATGAAGATGGTACATACGGGTCGACGACGGGAGTCCATAGGTCCTGAGTGTGTGTACCCAGTCGCGCGAAGAGACGCTAACAGGGAGAATACAGAGTAGAGATATACGGAATACGAAATGTGGATGGTGCAGCTTTCAAGAGGGGGGGTTAGCAAACGCGCCGGCACCCTTTGAGGTGGCAGAGAGTACACGGGCTGGAGGACTACGGACGGACGGAGAGTGTTTCCTACCGGTTGAAGTATTTCCTATCCCTCGCCTCGTCTTTGAACCGCAAGCACGTAGCTTTAGTACCTAAATTCCACACTCCGGCCGGATACACGGTTGGGTATAGGTATACATATATCTACGGAGGAACGGTTCACGGTTGCGGAGGTGGTTGGAGGTGGATGGCGGTGAGCGCGAGAGGTTGGCGACGTGAAAATGACAACGCGATGCTCTCTCGCCTCGGCGAAAGTCCGCCGAGCCCGGAGCTGAAACGTACTCGTTCAGCCGTGATAACGGAGAACCACTGCCGCCGACATCTCCGTGGGATGAAAATATTGGACCGCATCTGCGGCGGTGAGCGGACACGATTCGTGCCGACCCCTCGTATATACCTATCTCCATCCCCATCCCCATCTCCAACTCCGAGCCCTCCCTATATTATACCTAACTTATCAATTTCCGAAGAGACGACGACGCATCGAGACCGACGATCGCTGAACTCTCGCGGACGATTAATACACGCGACATCATCTTGACCGTCAGGGCGCTAGAAATACCCCCGAGCTGTTCTGCTGGCGTTGACTGAGGGAGAAGGAGAGAGAGAGGAAAAGACAACGTGTCAATTTCGGCGGAACAGGTGCTCGACGCCTCTGTGACAGCATGTTCGACGCGTTGCCGCGAGGGTGGCGTAGGTGGGCGAAGGGGCGGGGGCGAGAGTACGCCAACATGGAATGGCGTGTTGAACATACACCCGGTTAGCGCGGCTGCTGGTACGGCGAGTACGGTAATGTTGCCCGGCCGGATGCTGGCAAGGGCTGGTAATAGCCCTCTCCCTCACCCCCGTCACCCCGAACGTTGCCGCGGCGGAGCAAAACCCCTCGTGATTGTATCAACAGCCTCATCAGCCTCATTCCAGCGCCCCGACGCTCCGGCGTCCCTACGCAATGACACCCGGCCGCGGAATTTAACATTTACAATTTAACGGGCACGGTGGATGCGCCCCTCTTCCCGCCAACCCCTTTCATCGCTGTTTACTCACGCACGTACACGGTGTAGAGGCCAAACCGGAATCATCCAGATTCTTTGCGGAATCGTATGTACGGCAAGTCGGGGCAGCTGTAAGTGCGAAAAAATGAAAGGACGTTGCTCGAAGATTGTTCACGGATTTTATGGAGGAAATTTTCGATTTGGATACCTTACCTTACCATGCTGCATGGTCTGAGATTGCTTGAAATTGCCCCAACATAGAGTTTACGAAATAATACGGATCAGATTCTTGTTGCTATCATTTACGAGCTGTCTGAGTCGAATGAATTAATACACAGAGTTTGTATACGAAATCACTTTAGATAAATGATCGTCAAGGATTGCGGATATACAGAGTTACAAATAAAAACATAAATGAGATTTCTCAATTTTTGCAGCGATTAAGTTCTTGTCGGATTTCCACGTTAGTCGGGAATGTTTATAAATGTCGGAGATAATCGCAGTTTTGTTGAAATACCGCTGAATAATTTTTGTTGTAAATTTCGTTTGTTGGTACAATTTTCCTTATCTGATCCAAGGAGTTAGGAAGAGAAATTAAAATGAATGAAACTCATCAATTTGGAACCCCACGATTATTCCGCTGAATATAATTACTCATTTAATTTCAGAAAACCATCGTCGATTTCACGGTTTACGATAAATGAACTAATGAACCTTTTTTTGAACTGCCCATTTTTCTTTCCGTAACCTGAGAATTGAGATCCATATAAAGTGATGATTGTAATTTCCTCATCAATTGTAAAGAATTAACAACACACGATAAGTTTGACTACGGACTTATGAATAGACATTCAAGCCCCATTCTTTGCGCATCTCGAGAAGTTTGCGATTGAAGTAAACAATAAAACATAGTGGGTATTAAAAAGCAACTGTCGAACACCGAATAAATAACGCTATGAATAATGCGCCCCTGATGTTATGATCGCCTCCTTCAAAACCGAGCAGATCATGACCAGTGAACGTATGTGCCTACATACGCCAGCTACACCTCGAGATGAACTGTTAATTATTGATGATTACTGACCGCAGCTACTCACCATGTTCGTCAACTGTGTCAGTTGATTGACGGCTGATGAGAAATACATTCCGTGAATAATACAGCATGTGCCATCTATCGAAGGCTCTCCGATATGTTCGTACATGCAGGATGACAACGGCCTTGAT
Source organism: Neodiprion fabricii (assembly GCF_021155785.1). Classification (NCBI taxonomy): domain Eukaryota; kingdom Metazoa; phylum Arthropoda; class Insecta; order Hymenoptera; family Diprionidae; genus Neodiprion; species Neodiprion fabricii. The sequence continues at coordinate 16,435,718 of NC_060244.1, forward strand.
TCGAAGCCTCGGCCCAGGCAGCGTGCTTTTCGCACTGTTCTATCAGCATCGTTGATGCCGATAAAAGTGCTCCTGGTATTCTGAACGCATGATAAATTGTTCCAAGCTGGCAACAGGGGTTAGACAAATACATTCCCTATTGTTACTTGAGAAAAAATCGATATTTTCATTCTACAATAATAACTTTCTCCGACACACTCTTAACGCCGAAGATGTTTCAAGATATCGATACTTCTATTTGCTTGCTTCATAGGTTCCGGACAACGGTGAAAAAATTGAGATTGAAGTAGGTACTCAGAAAATTTGTCAACCTTTCACTCGGTGTAAAAGTTAAAAGTTCGGGACATCAGCCGACGCACATACCCCGTAAAACTGCCATCTCGTCGGGTTGTATTTGGAAAATTGTTTTTCAATTCCCTCTCTCTCTCTTTCTCTTTCTTTTTCCCCCACTTGGCAGAAGAACGTAAATTCAAATTAGCGTGCTCGTGACAACGCAAGGGCGTCTCGAACGATGCCTGGCCGATAAGTCTCCGTTTACTCCAACTGAATTTTTCACCGTGAATATTTTACCACTTTTTTTCTCCCTGGAGTTCCTCGACAAAATGTCGTGGAATTTATGCACTGTCCGCGAATATCGTGCGCACCCGAATTTAACTGTGAGGTTGATGAGACTGGATGACAAAAATAATGTCACGAATTTTGCTATCCAAGTAGAAATTTTCTGACATCTTTTTTGTCATACTTAAGAAATATTCACCGCTGAAATACCTGAATTTTTCCTTTCGTATTCAGTTGCATTAACGATAGGAATGACTTGAGACCAAGGATGAACGTTTTAATACCACGTGAAAACTGTTTTTCAAACTGCGGAAAAAACCAGCGAATTTAGAATCTCAAAGCTTTTAACCACCCTGAATAAACAGTAACTAAGAATTTACGATTCTTCAGTCAGAGAATGACGTGGCCTAAATCATTCACGGTTTTATTGGATCGTTTACGATTCAGAGGCTTAAAATGAATAAACCAAAGATCAAGAAATTTTTTGTAATTTTTCAGCCGCATACCAATATTATCCGTTCATGTTTATAAGTCATTGCAATTTTATTACCCCGCAAGTGATATTCGAGTATCGTAGAAGTTTTTGCGCGCGATTCTATAACGCGACTTGTGCTGAATTCCGCGAATTTAATTTCTAGCGTATAAAAATAGCAAACACTGGAGGTGCTTGAACCCAATATATATGTATATGCAAAATATAGTTTACCGAAATATAAGTGGTGTTGGAAATAAATACGACCAAGATTAGAGCAATATGATTTATTGCTAGTTTTTACAATTGATTTGGATTGAGAACAGATTTTTTAATTAGAAACGTTCTAGAGATTTATCAAATCCTAAAATGGCAAATTTCGCTAAAAAGAAAAAGAAGTTATAGGTTGAAAAATTCAAGAGGACATAATTTTTTAATCTGAGGATAAAAAATTCCTAAACATAATTCAAAAACGTCAGCACTGACAAAAAAAGTCTCAAAGTGAATTACACCGAGGTTAATAATCCCGAGAGCTATAAATTTTTTCAAGAAATCAGCGGCCCGTCCTTTCAACGCCGGAAATCGTAGGAGTTCAGAAAGTTTTTTTTAGCGCATCTTATATTAGCTGCATGCATGAATTTAGTTTAAATCAGTCAAGACATTCGGGCCTGTAGAGGATTTCGAAAATGTTTACATAGGAGAGAAGAACTGCAAGAAGTTACGATCAATTTATACATTTCTCACGCCCAGCAAGTATTTATGGAATCTGTATTTGCGTAGTGCATTGAGATGCCGAGCCTGCGATCAAGATGTTGTTGACGTTAGAACTAGAGAAACGATGCGGTTCATAACGTACCATTGAATTATTTAACGAGGGTTGGTTTTGGTTTTAGAACACGTTTTACCACTGTTTTAAAAGAATTATAAACTTATAAAAAAGAAACTTCGTACCTCAAGGCGGCAAACTTACTTAAATGTTACGTGTGAGTCAAACGGTCCAGACAAATGGTTTCTCGGTCAAAGTTCAATTATTAGTGTAATGGACGTACAGTGAGTTCAAGAATGTGTCCAAATGAAAACATGACTAAACAAAGGTTTGAAAAGTGTAACTTAACCTCATCAAGGTACGTATGATTGAAACAGTCTGTGTGTTTTTGAAAAAATCTATTAAAAAAAAAAACGGTTCAAACACTGAATTTCAACTGCCAACATCCTGTTATTACAAACGTCGGAAAATCATGTTGCTCGTTCTTCTTTCGATTTCGGTGAACTTGTCTTATTTGTAAGTGATTATATTAAGAATTGTCTGAGACAGATATTTTATCGAGCTAGTCGATTGGTGAAAAAAAACCAATAACAATAAACATATCATTATTATCAAAAATCAACTCCGACAATTTTTGAAGAACAAGTTCACAAGCAAAATGAGCTATTGTTAATTAGAATCTGACAAGCAAAGTGAATCTTTCGGTGACAAATGATAGAATATAACGTTGTTACTCTGAAGTTGTTGACACAATGCGCTATTTATATTTAAAATTCTAGGAAACCTCTTAGCTATATTCTACGAGAATAGCTCAAGTGAGATTTCCTACAACTCCGTTTTATCAGATTTTCGTTGCAACCGCATTTTCGACTTGACTGTACGACCCATACGTGAAGGGTGGAATCGCAAATCCACGTACTCCACATATCGTCTGCAGCAAAGGCAACGTGAGTACAACGTGCCAGACGTACGGAAATTTAGATGCATATCAGCTCTTCGGATTCTTCCAAACATAAACCCGCGAACGGAAAGTGCCATAAAACGTTTCTTCGGCTGCCTTATACGTGGCTGAATAAACGTGGATGATCGTTCATAGGCAAAGCCCATCAACCTCTAACTCCGGAGGAAACGCCACTCTGCTGATCATAACCCGTATAACTCTATCCGCAAGGCGTGTGACGTCGGCACGGGAGTTTTTCCATCTCGCTTGCGAAAATCAAGTTTTTACCTTGCCATCTTTTCTTGCAGATCTATGCATACTCGAACAGGCAATTCGCGACTCAAGAAAATTTGGGCAACACGGCCTTAACTTGGCTTGTGTATTTATTTATTCATTTATTTATTTACTTATTTATGCATGAGTCGGAGCGTGCAAACTAAGTCTGACGAGTCCCTGGGCAATATTCGTTCCTCGTACATTTGCCGTGACAGTTTGAATTGTCATCGGCTTAATTTTTCGATCGAGCAAGTGCTGATAGATTTTCATGTGATTCCCGCCGAACCTTTCCTTAGATTAGTGAATATCCAATCAGTAATGTGAACAAATGAATCACAGGTTTTCTAAAGGTTGTTTTAATCCTTTTGTCATCGGCCCCCGATGATGGTTGGATAGAAGTTATAAAATGACATCTTCTCGAAATTATTGGCTGCCATTAGATCTACTTTTTCTAAAGTGGCCTAAATTTCATTTTCTGGTCTGCAACTGTTTCGAAAAGGAGCCTCTACATAACCTGCATAGTATTCCTTACACGACATTTTTGTTAAATTTCCTCCTATGTACCGGCAGTGTTAATCGTATCAAAGACACAACGAGGGGTTAATTATTGTTGTAATCTAGTGTACGCATGTTACTGTCATCCCATGTATATTTTGTAATCTTTTGTATTCGTTGTAATCTTCTACATTCTCTGTTATCTGTTATCTTTTTGCAATCTCCATTTAATCTCAGGTAATCTCTGCAACCTCCGGCAATCTTTGTAATCTCTGTAATCGTTTACTATCACTTGTAACGTGCCGTTTCAAAATGACTCATCGCAAGGCCGCACAATTGAAGGAAACTCCCGGAAAACGCGTTCCTGACGGGGTACTCCAACCGAACTCGATTCAAAATAGGTAATAACTACTAGTAACTCATTCTTTCTTTGGAAACTCTGCACTTCGCGTTTCGGCGCAAGCAAAAAAGGTACCAGGACAGCAACGATCCCGCCTATCGATGGACCAGCATCAATCCTGATGACTAATAATTATTCTCCCGATGACCTCATCTACCGACTACCTGACGTGCAAGTCCCGTTGTCCCTTACAAACCATCTGGGCCAGCATCTACAGTTTACCCCCACCTCTCGTACCACTTCGAGGGCAGATATACCCTGCCAACACGAAGCCACCGGTGGAAGCGACTCTGAGATGCGAAATGATGTCGCTCTCCGGTCGGAAAAATTTGGCCGGGAGACGTCCTGCTTGTCTTTGCCAATGGGTCACCAACAATGGGCAACCAGGGGAGTAAGTTTCGATGAAGAAGTCACCGGCCGAACATTGCGCAATATCCATCCGTAATCTCAGTAAATATGTGGCGTATTCGTAACCGATATTCACCACGAGAGAGATGACCTAAGTACGGAGGGGAACAAACGACCAACCGACAAAAAGAACCACCTCACGACAACGGCGAGATCGGCGAGCCGAACCTCCGTCTATTCTACGGTCAACTCGTCAGGAGACAGCTTCGCTATTAACTATCTCTCGTTGATCTAGATTTCCTCGAGTTACTTCATCTTCCCTCTTTCCTCTACCACTACAGTTTTTTCATAACTTCTCTATCGTTTAGCTTCTTTTCCTTTCCTCATCCGATTACCTTCTCTCTTACCTTTTTCTTTTGCTGTCGTTAAGGTTATTTTAAATTAAGTTCAGTGCCTGCATGCCCGAGTCACCAACTAAGGTAAAGCTTTTACCTTTGTATCGGATCGTTCCGAAGTTGCTCGTATTTTCTGCTTTCTCGTATCGTGATTATCTTTTTTGTTGCACCGTGTGATGCCACTATCGTTGCGAATCATGGTCCAGGGCTCTGAAGTGATTTAAGCCGTCGTGTGAATGCATGATTTCCTCGATTAAATTAATTTCGTATCGTTGAGTAACCTCCTAACTACCGAATAAGTATTTCTCTCGTATATTTGGAGTATAAGAAGAAGATAGTTTCTTCCGTACTTCACTGTATTGGACTCTAATGTGGGGCATTACTTATCTATGGATAAGAAAAAATATATATAGTGTACAGTGTACATTTTCTAAATATTGTGCTTTGATTGATTATGTTTGATTCTGATGTGATTAAAAACGTTCAACAGCAGCTAAATCGAATTATTGTTTCAAAATAATAGGATGGTAGAACTAAACTCTCGTCAAATCTAGTATGGAGGACCTTATTATTTGATCTGTATATTGAATACAAATAGATAATAGATTCGAAAAGTTAAAAAAAAAAATTGACTAATAAACTAGATTTAAAAAATCAAAATTTCGCTAATCAGAAAAAAAAATTGATAATTAAATTTAGGTTTATGGTACAGCCACGTCTTCTTCTTAACGGGCATAGCTGGGAATTTGCGTAGATTTTTTTTTATCATTTGGAACTGGTTTGGAGGGCGACGCGATCATTTTTTTTTTACCCATACCCTAATATGTATATATATGATATATATAGTGACCTAATTGGGAAGTAATGCCCCGTATATACTATATTATACTTTATTCTTTCGAAATATAATCCTATAATTATTTTACCAATCACGCGATATACCGACTTGGACCCCATAAGAGGATTATATACGAAAATCTGCGATAATTTATGTAGTAACAATTTCGACAATCCTGCGAAACCGCAGTTACCTAATCAACATCGAAAATTGTATCGCACCTGACGTAAACATTTATTTAGATAAGCGATAGACGAGTCAATAACGAGAAAAAAGTATCCAAAATGAAAGAAATTTTTTTAACGTTTTCCTCGCGTGGTACGTCTCTTTGGCGTGTTGAAAATTCCCTTTTCGATTTGAGAAAGAGCGAAAACATGTAGGCGGAGGTGGTCAAGATAATTTCCTCCGGCAAAAGCCAACCACCAAGCAAAGAAAAGTAAAAGATAAAATCAAGAAAACCTTTCATCACCAGGAACGGTTTCCCTGCATTTACGACTTCCGCAATCCCCGGTCCGTAGCTCTCAGTTTGTTGTATCGATTCGATTTCTTTTTTCTCGTTATTCCAACATTCTTTGTCGGTCAAAACAGAGCGTCGTGCTCGTTCGCGTTAGTTTTTAGCGAAACGGCGGGTGCCGGTGCGGTTGGAAAATAGATCGGTCCTCCTCTCTTTCCGGTATCAAATTCAATCAAAGGACCTTGCCAGGGGTATAAAGAATTGCAATAAACGACGCTACCGCCATCACCGTCGACGCCGACGTCGCCACCAACGATCCCCCGGACGTCCACACTTATACACACTTGCACGTCTACGTATTCACACATAGAGACTTCCGCACGGCGCTTCTTCGTTCTTTTTATTGGCCATTAACCCCCGTTTTATGATTTGGTTTAGCGCCTTTATTTTCGCTGCTTTCGCTCAACCCCTCCAGCGGCAGTATCTTGGCGAGAAGAGGGTTGGTTCATCTCTGCACGCTGCCCGTACGCCTTCCCATCCCCATCGTCCTCGACGTGGCAGCATCTCGACGCCGTTATAATACACACCTATACATACACCGTGAGAAATAAAACGACGCTGCTGCACTTTGCCCTTATTACTACCCGTTATTCATTCCGACTTCTTTTATATTTATTCCTTCGTTTATTTCAACGTTGTCTCGGCCCGGCTCGACTGGCTCTACGAGGCCAACCCCCGGCCCCCGTTTTTCACCCTTCTTTTTTTATCCCCCACGGAAGCGAAAGAAGATTAAGTGAAAAGTTGCGCTAAGTACTTACCCACCGCCAACGCCGACCGGGCAAAGTCCTCCCTCTGCAGCTCGGATTAACGCCGAACTCTGCACGAGGCTTGTATTTAGTATCGAGTAATATTTCCCGGTATATACTTCTGTGCATGTATATGTATATATACATAGAGAGGCGTGTAGGTACGGGATTTAGTCGAGGCGGCAAAATTCTGCACCACTTTTTTACTGTATTCTTCTTCGTTTTGCATCTCCCCCCTTGACTATACTTCCACTTCTTCTTATACGTTCTTCCTCTTATTTTTCATTCCCCTTTCTTATTCCCCCCTTGAGCTGCAGACGTCTCTCCAACTACCTACAGCGTAACGCGAAGAGACTCGAGGGTGATTTTTTCATTCAATACACACCTACCTCTTTGTAGGCAGGTTGGCAAACTTGCGGCGGCAGGGGAGTGTATAGATTATATATCTACCCGACGACTAATATCGAAAAATTTGAATTCACCGCCTGCGAAAATCTCCCCGAAATTTCCACGGTGTACGTATCAGACAGGCCTGTAAAGAAAAGCGGATTCGACGATTTTTTTTCCATTTATTTTCCACTCTTCTTCGTACGACGGAATTTGATAAGACGGCAGGCGTCTCATTTCTAAGCAAGACGTGACGCGAATTCAGATTACAACTGAATTAAAAATCGAAAGATGGAAACATCCGGATGCAGCTTCTTGATTGTATTTATTATCCATGTGAAAAATAAAATACTCGACTAACGTGGCTTGTAACAGCTATCATTTTGTACGATTGTTGAATTGTCAAGGTCTTAAATAATCGCTGACGCAAATGAATATTGTGCAAGTATTTATTGATTTTCGTGTCGAGTGGTTTTTTCCAAATTTAGGAAAATTGGATCAAACTTTAGATTTCAAGGACCTCAGAAGTATGGATATCGTATTTCAAAAGTCATCGAAACGATGTACGGGACGTACAGTCAGGCCAAAAATACGCTGGAACAAAAACCTGACTCAAATCAGACAAGCCGAACGAATTTGTGAGTGACCAAATGACAATTTAACATCGTTTCTTTTGTTTTTAACATAGATAATACGATGCTTAGGTACTATTCAAATTCAGTGTACTAACATTTTTATCTTCATTGCGTGAACTTTTTTAGTTGATTGTAATTAAATCAGCTCCAGTGGTACTTTTTCAACAATTCCTTTACAAAGTTCTTCTTTCAATACTTTTTGACCTGACAATACGTCCCGTATATCTGTAAAAGAAAAAGGCAGCAAACCGAAAATTTTTAAACCTGTCCCGGCTACACAAGTCGCGCAAAATATTAAGCCAGAGACTGAAAACATAAAAGTGCCAATTGCCAAGTGGAAAAGTCCGGGTCAAGTTCACGCGGATAGACTGATCGAGGTAGTAAGACCCACAAGTGTTGTGAAGGCAGAGTCGCCACTCAAAATCGCAGATCAGATTAACGTTTCTAGTAATTGTTTTAAAGTCTGGTACGGATGATTAACAATAGTCGAAGACAGTATTTGCCGCGGGGGTGCGTTAAGTTCAATTACGCACAACTGTCCTCGGCCCAATTTCCGCAACTATACGTAAATCGCGATTATGGCAGAATTGCTAGACCTAGGGTTCCGGTAATACCCTGCGGTCGTTAACAGAGACGCTTTATTCTCGCCGTTAAGACTATAAACAGGCTTCGACGTTTGTACACCGATAGTTGAATAAGATGCATATTGCACTGCGTTGAGACAGTAATTTTCATTCTTTTTTTTCTCCCCATTTACTTGACGATACAAAATGTAGTTTATTTTTAAAAACTGTACGAAAAAACGCATGAAAAGTATGGTAAAATTTAGAGCTTTCATCCCCGAAACGGCTAAATAATTACGTGATTAAAATATGTGTCCAATGTCTTTTGATGTACATCCCGCAGAATGAAGAAAATAGGTGAGGTACACCTTGGCTGCTTTCCTTTTGAGTTCATACAAAAATATGGATGGAATTCCACGAGATATGGATCAAAATCGAAAGTTGAAATTCTATTTTCCACAATTTCAAAAATATCAAAACAATCTGGTATAGTACGTACAACAAAACTTTTGACCCTTTGTCGACAACGGAGTTCGTGAAGTATATAATTGTTTTCAAAGTATAGTTAACCTATTATTGCAACGAATTTTTAATATCAAAACGAAAGTGAACCGTTTTTGGTAGTGAAGCTTGAAAAAGTCCATAAAGATATACAAAATAACAAATATATTGTGGCGTTGAAAATTCAACATTTATAAATATTACTAATTATTTTTTAAATCTATATGTTGTTGACTGCCATGAAAGCTCCATTTTCGACAGGGGCTTACGAATTTCATTGAATTTCATTAGATTCTTCGTAACGTTGTCAAATTTAAAAAAACGGACACTCGGCAAATAGAGCATTAAATCGTATCTCAGTAAAGAGAATTCTAAAATTGTAAAATAAAAAAAACCGTGCTCTGTGTTTCGATCATTGATTTCAACTCTGAACCTCCGAATGGCGAAATGCCCTATAAACATCTCTATAAACGGCACGGTGCAACTGTCCGAATACAATCGTTCAAGAAGTTGCTCCTCTTCTCGAGTTCGTATTCGCCAGCTGAGAAATAGTAAAGTAAAATGTCGGAGAGGTTGAAGGAAAGAGCTAGCTGCAAAGTAGGCAGGGGTCGTCCGCAGGTATGCGTGTCGGTATTAGCTAGCGAGTTGGGAGTACGTATAACGTCGGCGGGGGGAGGGAGGCAGAAGTAAACGTGGCGTGGATAACGACCGTGTGGAGTGAATACGAGAATCTAGATACTTGGTAATGGAAATCACAACTTTGATAGGTACCTACTCGGCGGTGGAGTGCATATACCATGCCTACGCAGTGCCCATAACCGCGGCTGTATTACAAGCTTGTTCGGTTGTGCCCCGGGGCTTCGGACGAGGGCGGAAAGCTATACACACGTGCATATACGTGTACATGTACATATACATGTATATATATATATATACATATGTGTGTACATAGCTGCGGGGATTGCAATGCCGATAGTTACCGCAAATTGTGACGAATTTGCTCCGCTTGCCGCGCGGTGCGCAACGATTTCGCGTCATCGTTATGAAGTTAATTTTAACGGTGAATTTTTATCGCCGATAGATGTATAATATACCTACATATATGTACGCGGGTCACGGTACGTGAATTACAATATGCGGAACGCTTTATCACCGTTGTTCATAATACTTTGTGGTATAGGTATACAACGTGACGCACGTATCCCAATCAACGAGATTTCAACCAGGAAATGATTATAGCAATTTGTTATCGAGTTATTATCATTATGTTACTCGTACCACTCGCGTTGCGGAATAGATAGATGGATTCGGTTGAATTGTGAGCTCGGTTTTCGACTCGTCGATCGACTCTGTTATAGTAGTAACAATAGTTATAATCGAAAATATGTGATAAGCTTGCATCTGGAAAGCGCGTGGAAAAACAGAATATTGGTCGTACTGAGAGGAGGAGAAAATTTTATTACAGGTATTCGTCAAAGAAACTCGTGACGAAATAAATATTGTGCTGTGAAAGAATTATTATTATTTTAACTCCAATATGTGTATCCTTACTTGATTTCAACAACCAGAATATTCCTACAGAGTGATTATCTAACGGCCGAATGGTCCGTCGTCAGTTGTAGTTTAACGCGCATGCGCCAAAGTTCGAGAGCAGTGTTTCCCAGGGTGAACAACCGTCATAAATTTAGACGACAGTTCGCCGCAATGCAATGTACAGTAAAATAAAAAAATTTGCCAGCTATCGGTGTTGAATACAACTCTTGGCGACAACTGCCAAAATTTTTGAGGTTACGTTCACGACGGTTGGTCGCCCTGGCAAACAACTGCTGTCGGATTGTAGCGCATGCGCATTAAGCTATAGCGGACGACAGGCCATTGTTTCGTTAGGAATTCACACCGTATATAGAAAGGCTTCTGATATCGATGAACTACGTTTTCGGTTTGAAAGAAAGAAAGAGATATTTAGGTTTCTTCGCACTTTCCTGAAATATTATACCTATAATTCATGTAACGATTCAAGCAAACGATCCACTATTTGTGGCGGATGAGTGGGCTGAGATCATATTTCAGATGGCTTTTGAAGTGAAAAAATAAATCGCTCTTAACCGGTTTTCAGATGCCAGTTCAGTTTTCGATCACTGTAACGCTTCGTGATAGCATTCTCTACACTTATGGAATATGTATGAAACAGGGTGAGAAGAGAATTTTTTATCCGAAAAAAGGGTCCAAATCGATGCAGCCCTCTTTTTCTTCCGGCCCTTCTATGGTCGCGGATGAATATTTTTTAAAGATATTTATATTTCATTCGTTCGTCACCTTGAATCCTTAAATTTTTTTTCACAATTTATGAAAACACAATAAATTATTGAAAAAACAAAAATTCGAGCGTACCAATTTCATGGTGATTCATAAACAGTAAAATAGAAAATCATCCTGGTTTTCAACGTTTGAATGGTAACCAATTTAGTAACAGGAAATGGCTAGGAATGTAAAAATTTTGGGCCACGTGGTGGATAATACACAATTTCTTACGCAAAAATTTTTCCGCATCGATGAAGCCATTTAGGGGGTGCTAATGATTACGACACAAACGCCGCATGGAAATGTGATTGAGCATGCTGACAATTGAAGGCGATTATGATTGACAAAACCTGCTTCCAAGATGAAACAGACCATTTTTCCGAAGGAATTTCCTAGGTCATTGCAGCATCGAATAAGTTTTTTTAGATTACTATAATTTTTCAGTTAAATACGGCCTCAGAAACAATCCGCTAGTGCACTGACATCGGATTATCGCAATAACAACAAGAAAAGAGAGCATAACCAAAACGAATAGAAACACGTACCAGATTTGCTGGTTATAACTACAAAATTGATTTTTATTTTGAACCCAGAACTAGATTTATCGATATCGATAAAAAATGAAAATGTATAGCTGTATAAAGAGTGCACAGGCACCATAGCTGGAAATTTCTCTCTGTATGACCGACCGATGCTGAAAATCTCGAATATTCATAAACGTAGCCATGCTTGCATAAAATACTGCCACAGCGAGCGGGGTGAAAAAATGTATTGAAATAACGAAATTGAACTCGGTTGAATGGCACGGCGTGGGGAGATGGTGAATAACTAATGAGGGAAAGAGCCGGTGTTGCGGAAAAAAATAAAAAAATTAAGCCGATGTTTTGAAAACTTAACTACCTATGTATAAGGCTTTATTAATTAATTTTCCTCAATTTTCCGTCCACCCTCTCGTACTTTCGAGTAATTCCGGTGGCATTATTCCAGGCACGTCTGGCGGTGGCCGCCTCACCCTCGCTCTCGTCCTCGTCTCTCATCCCCTTCGCCCGCTTCAACTCCGCGGCGCCCTCACGAGGGTGTGTACCCTTGTTCGTCGTTTACTTTTTATCTCCACGGCGGAAAACCCGCCCACTTTTCACCAACACTCGTTCGGTTCGTTTCACCCCCTCCTCTCCGCCTCTCCACCCACCTTTTCCCATCTTTTCTCTCATTCCATTTCGCCCGACCTTTATCCCGCTAAAACCCACCGGGATTTCGGAGATCGCACTTTCCTATGGGGGATATTATCAGATTGCGCGGAATTTTTTTTCCCCTCATCCGCACTCTTTCCAACCCCGACGGCATACCTCCGCTTATGTATTACGTATACGTTCCAGCGTGAATGTATGTGCACAGAAACACACGTACGCTTGTAACGCGATGAAACCACGTATAATACAGTGCTATCGAAGAGGATTTGTCTCCAAGGGATTCACCGCGGTGTCTGCAGCGGCGGCGCACTTCGCGTCTTCGGGAACTTACAATAACTTCATTTCCCGCTCGGGGAGCAGATCTGTAACGTTACCCAGGCAACGGAGACTGCGACGCCATACAACCAGCCAATATGCTCGTAAACGCGTATTATATTATATGCTCGCAGGTTATACATGTGTTGAAGATGCTTGCTACACCTCTTCTGCAGTGATGGAAATTGGAAACACACACACGGTCGTGAGGCGAGAGATGGTGTTTTAAGATTTTCGTCCATAGTTCTGAACGCGGCGAAGCATCTTTTATCTAATTTTTCATGCGTGTTTTTCCGTACACAAAGTATCCGTTTCTATGTCGGTATAGTGAGTCTGTGAACGCGCGTGCGCGGAGTATAGAAAAGACCACTTTTACCTCCTAGGGCTGCGCGAATGCGCTGTCGCAAACAAATTTAACCTCAATTTACAATACTCGTCTTCGGCTCACCTACGACTCATTTTGCAAGCTTACACTCGGTCCGAAAGACCGAGTTTGACTCCTTGTTACAGAATGTAATATTATCTCTCGATGAAAAAATGTTGTGCAAATTATGAACGAAAATAAAAGTTTGTAATTCGTTCATACCAGGCCGAACAATACTCGTCGCGAAGTAAGTACGTTTTGCATTGTTAGAAAATAGAGATGAATTCGAATTGTTGGAATTGCTTAACCATTTCCGTCGTGAGAACCGGTGAACGCCGGTGATATGTAGTGGCCATTTCCGGTGCCCATTACATAACCTGCATTATGCGTATTACCCTCAAAATTACGGAAAATCGTTATTGAAAAGTTGTTTGATTCGAGATTGTAAAAACTGTCGACAGATTGTACAAAATGAATATCTTTCGAGAAATTAGCGCGCCAAATTGAAGCGTCAGAATTTCGCATAACCCCTCAGTTTCACCCATGCCACGGCTTAATAAGCACATGGGCACGTGTGTTATAACGCGCGCAGAGCGTGCCCTGAAACGTGACTCGCCGTTCACGCATACAATGTACGTGATCCCGGGCTCCGTCGGGATGCCTCCTAGCTGAAGGGTGATAGGCGGTACCCGTGACGATTAGTACTTTCCGACTGGAAGCCACCGGGTAATTAACACGCGTCAAGACCCTAATTTCCAGCTTTCCTCTCATCTGCCTTCAGCCGCATTCACGTGGGTCACACGAGCAGAGAACACCACACACGCACACACACGCAACACACACTCGAGCCTAACCGAGAGCGGGCAGCGAACCGGCGCAGCAGAAGCTCAGCCTCTGAACTTTTCCCTACTCCCATATAACATGCGCCACATCCTACTGCCGGGAAGAGCTGTACCGTGCATACATAACTTAATTAATATCGCCCTGCCGCTTCAACGTGCCACGATCAGAGTCACGGAGGAATATAAAACGACGAAAAGAAAAGAAGGGGGAGCAAATGAAAAATGCAGTAAATAAAATAAGAGCACAAAAATAACGAATGAAAAAAAAAGAAGCGGAAGAAGAAGCGGCTCGAAGCGAGGGAGAAATATATCGAGGTGAGATTCGAGCCGGAGATTAAGTATTCTAATCCATCGACCGGATCGGTGCGGAGGTGAGAGTGAAAAGCGCGTGTGGGGCGTAAATCGGGAACAATATCCGATCGGGTTATAAATATTACAACACCGGCGAGCATTCGGAGTTTAACCGGGAGTTGTTAATCCTCCTCGATATAGTCGTTAATTTGATCAAAGCTGGGTGCTTTTGACGGGGGCAAACACGAAAACACGCGTCAGAGGCGGCCACAAGTGGCCTTCGTTACGTCATCACTAATACCCTTTCGCCCGACGCTCGGGACGACGCTCGCCCCCGACGACCGACGCGGCCGTGTAGCGCCTATCGCCTCTCTATCTCCCCCTCGACTCCCGGCGCTCACGCTACGCTCATGCTGAAACTTTCAGTAATTACAGTAATTAGTCCAATTAACAGACTCGCTTGAGCGCCTCCCTCCTCCCGCCCGCCACACCCCGTGACCTCGCGGGAACCGCCGCCGCATCGCACGGGGATGAGAGCGAGGAGGCGGGGAGGGAGAAAGAAAAGGAGAGCGACGTCGACGCGGGAGAGAGAGAGAGAGAGAGAGAGAGAGAGAGAGGATTGCCGGGGTAAACGCGCCGAGACTCGATCTCCCCTGAAACGGCGCTTGGTTCTCTCCACGCTTCCGTACACAGAGGAATCCGTCGACGAGAGGGGTGACGGGAGGGCGCCGCGGGTAGGAGTTACACCGCTCTTAACACCTTCTCCAGCAGCGTAGCAGTCGAGGATTTGAGCTCTGAGACGTGTAGGTATGTACCGACTCTTACCATCTATCCCTGTCGTATTGCTCGTAATCCATGCGGGTGCAGGGTATGTGATCGCCGAGGCTTCTTATACCTAGAGGAAACGGTGAAACTTAGCAGACCGAATGATCGACTGCGCATGCGGAGAGTAAGCGAACTTTATTGGTCGGCGAGAGCGTACCGTGGCGACAGTTTCGTCCGCAAGACAGGGGAACCAGTCTACTATGAACGGAATATGAGATTTCGAAATATCCCACGTCGGGTCGCGGATTGAAATTACGTTTTTATGATGAGCGGTTGGCCAAAAATAAAGTTTGCCAAGCTTTTCCAAATCCCTGGATTAACTATTTGACATCTGATTAATCTAAACAAATTCGCAACGCCTTCACACTCTTTATAAACTGTATTCGACAGATGAAACCTGAGGTGGCCAACTTGGGGAGAATCCGACAAAATTTGCGCATGCGCAGTTGAACGGTCAATCTGCCAAGTTTTACCATTTCCGGTCTGTATAAACTCAGAATACTTTGAATATTTTTTCGAAAGTTTCAGTTTATTTTCTATTGTCATAATATCGTTCGACAATTAGTACAGATCTTATACACAAACTTACGAAAATATGTTTTTAAATTAGGATTGATAGAATGTCTGGATGAAAAATACCTCTTTCAAGGATAGACTCAAAGATTCTACTTAGACACAAGCCTGTTGGGAATTCTGTCGTAAATCTTTACGATAGATTCAATGTTGTCGAATCTGCTAAAACCGTGATCAAACTATCGTGTATTTTCACTTCACACTTGAATTTGTATTTTTTATTCTGAGAATACTTGCAATTTTCCTCGCAACGAAATATCAAGAATGAATTTATAGAAGACCGATTTGCTTCGAAATTTAATTGCGAGTGGTCAGATTCGCTATACTCTGAATACGAGTTACATTTGTATAAAAAAAAAAATCCGAGTTTCCTGGTCGTAAATCAAGTCCCACAATTCCGATTGCTCTTCGGCTACTACGCAGATGATTTTCATTCTTATTCCCAAGACTCAGTGACACAGCACACGTATAATACCGCAACCGATTTCCACAGTAAAAATCGTCACGGACTAATTGAAGCGGCACCTTGCCGCGTCGGTGGGAATATTGGAATTAAAGCGCTAAGCCTGAATTTAGAGGTAAAATAACCCCTCGGAGTTTAATGTATAATTAACCGTTTGATGGGGAACAGCGAAAACAATATACCCCGGTAATTGTTCCAAGGGGTCGCCACGGTTATTACAGCACGGGGATCCGGGAAGTATCCGAAGTCGTCTGGCTCTTCGTAGGTATAGGTACGTGGGTAGAGCGAGCAAGATTGAGTTAAGTTTATCCCGGGATGAAACAAAGGAGGAAGCTCTTTCCTAGTTACTCGGGAAAATCGAGAGACGAACATCCGCGCCGTAGATGCGGCGTCTTGCACACAGCTGCAGCGCTATGCGCATAGCTGCCGTCGTGATATTATACGTTTTATATACCCGGGCACACTTAAATCGCATAATAGTCGAGCGAGCTCGGGTACATCGAGTATTATACAGTTTCCCGTCTTAGCCTCACCCTCGCGCAGTACACATCTAATATTTTAAAGATGCTGCCTGGCTCCCTCGCCGTCAGCCTCATTTGAAATTCTTTGAATACCTGTCCCGAGACGCCGGCATAAGAAATCTGCAAGCCCCGGTCGTATATTTTAATCAGGATCCACCCCCGGCCCGATCCGCCGCCGCCGCCCCCTCAGACTGCGCAGGGACTTATAAAGAGAGGGAGGAAAAAAGGGAGGGAAGGAAGAATAAAAAATAAAACGAAAAAACGAGAAGTGGAAAAAAAAAAAAAAAAAAAATGCTACGACCGGATGAAAAGAAGTGAATAACTCCGGGATAAAAGCCGAATAAATCTTTTTATTATCTCACCCCGTAGGTACGGCCGTCTATCCTCTCCGCCCCTCGGCGCGATCGCATTTGGTAGGCGCTTATGTATCTATATGGATATATGTGTAACGTCGGTAGGTACATGTATTTGATGTATGTACCTACCCACTTCTGTGTCTCGGGCAGGTAGAAATATATGTAAATATCGTTATACGTACACGCCTGGACGTATTTGTCCCGGGTGAACGGGAACGAAGGCAGTTTTCTTCCCGTCGCGACCCTTATAGGTAACATTATTTATTTCAGGTTTTATTTGCCGATACACAATCGCGAGTATCCATATTGATACCCTCCCCCCCTCGTTATTACTGATTCTCTTCGTACTGTTCGATTATATAAAAGGCTTTATCCGTCCATCCGATGCACCCGTATATCCCCGCCTGTATGTTGCAGGGTGTTCGATCGAATGAAAAAATTCACTGTAATACCGTCAGATTTTAGCAGGAAAAATACAGGGGTTGAATAACAAACATAACGAGGTGCAGAACGGGACGGAACGTTTATAAAAACGCGCGAGACGTGATGATTTTTAAAAACAGTTGAATTTTTCATATTAATTCTGAGAGCTATAATCGTACGATAAGATGTGTTGATTGTTGGATAGGTTTATTTACGAAGAACGTAATAGAAGAAAACTTTTTTCAAATGTCAAGGTTCACGTGTCGACCCAATCAATTTTTGGTCTTGAAAATATTGCCAGCAAATTCATTCATACTACTATTTTTAATTATCTATGTCATGACGAAAATTACCCTTTTATTACACACTCTACCATTGTTCAGAAATATTTTATGTTGTCGAGCATGAAATATGTATTTCGAACGAATTTGAAAAAGAGATGATTCGATTTGGCCCTTCTCTTCAAATATCATTCCTTGTCACTTTATGATGAAATTATGCATATATAGTCAATGTTTGAGATACAGCGTGAACTAAATTTTCAACCGATCTTCAATGAAGGGATATTATAAGCTGATTCAGTTCCCGTAAATACATCGTTATATACTATCTGGCGTTCTGTATTTCGAATCCCACCTTACAGGACTGAATAACTTCGAAAGAAAGTATAAATGGAAGCTGTTATCAAGGTCGTAGTCGGGAGAAGATCTTCAGCTTCACAAGGTTCTCTGAAGTTCGTTCCAAAGTATAATATTGTTTTTGCAAAACTGAACTGAAGTCTAATTAAATTGCGATTCATGTCCTTTGAAATTCCGCCCGTCGCATGAAATATCCTCGCACTTTCGCGTAATGATAACTTTCCACGATTATACGAATGCCATTCAACAAAGTGCCCCCGGCTTCGGGGCTGTATAAGTAGAAAAAAAGTTTATCTTAAAATTGCGTTGGCGAAACAGGGTGACTTAGATTGGTATAAAGGGTTGCGAAACTAGGGGAAAAACTACGGACAGAGGCCGCCGTACTCCGAAGATTGGTTTATTGAACTGCACACCCTGTATACCATCCAGATGGATTATTCTTCCCTTATGCATGTGTATATGATTCGATACCGCCTATTGTGTTTCGTACATAACGTACCTACCCGCAATGCGCCGACTCACGTCAGAATCAGTTCGGTATTATTATATACTCAGGACCCCAACCCTCAGTGGCTCGGAGTGTCGATGCCGATGGGGTAGATTTTACCCTATTATACACTTATTGACATTGTATCGTCACTGTCGCGGACGACTGTGCGTCCACGGTTATAGAGGTATGTAATTGGACTGCATGTACATACAGGTACACCTATACTGCGATATTGTAATGTATACGCGGGGTATTAACCGAACGGCAGACCTTTCGTCGAGGGGTTAGTTCGGGAAAATCAACATTCAATAATGGAATTGTTATCACCGCACGGGAAACTCTACCGAGGTTAATTATAACAGATATAGAATTAATCGATTGTTATATACACGAGTACAACTGTGTGGGTGGAAATTGTATAACTTACCTATGCGCGTACTCTCGTGTCGGATATAACTCGATCCGGGCTTTACTCTGATCAAAAGTTAATACCTTCCGTTCGTAGGATCTGTAACGATGCAAATAAATGAGATATGAATAATTTATGCGATCGATATGCGAAGATTTGTACACAATATGAAAATGAAAAACACAGACTTGATGGACGAAAAATGTATCTCGCGTTTCTGAATTGTTGAAAAAGAACAACAAAAAAGAAACCGGGAAGCATGGGCTTCGCGGAAAGATTGAATTTTTTTTTTTTTTTTATTGTTTCAATTATTTTTCATACCCAAAGAAGTCTAATCAACGAATCATCGACAAACGTTTAGAATATGGTTTATATAAATACGTGACTGCGAAATACACGACAACCATCTGCGATGAAAATGCACGAGCAAGGAACGTGATAAAGGAGTTCCTTGAATAAGCTCTTGATAACTCGGTTTTGTAAAAGATATTTTTCATCGTCAGCATATCGTTTGGTAGGAAAATGAAAATAAAAGTAAACGAATTTCATATAATATCAGCAACAGTTTTCCTCCTGCAGAAGAATCCTACAGAAAAATCATGACCACCAAACTACTGTTATAAAACGAGAGTGTTTATTCGTGTGTTACCAATGGTATTAAAAGCGATCGGACCAATATTCATGGAATTCGAACAGAAGTTGATGTCCAAAGTATCACGTATGAAAATGGGACCAATTTTCAACGGCGTAGAAATTTATTGAAGTCGTTGGGCGGCTAGCGCGTCTCACTTTTCGATCCTGCGCCAGGCGGCAGCAGCTGGAAAGTCGCTCCTGTAACCGGATCGGTATGGCCAGAATATAAACCCGGAAAGGTTATGTGGGCAAATTAATACAGATTTAATATTAGACACAGGCCATTCCTAATTCCACCTTGACAGTCTCAGACAACTGAATTTCCAAGAGCGTCAAGTTTTTCGATAGGCTATACAAGCTACTACCTCACTCTAGTTGGGCTCTTGCGCGAACTGTAAATAATAGTAATCACCACCAACATCCGCCATACTCGATAAAGTATGTCCCCATGAGCCGTTAGGCTTGTGCACAGCAAGGAAGGGGATGGATCAGTGACCATCATCATGCACGTGCAGCCGTCTTAAAAGGAAAATTGTAGAAAACCTTCTGCAGGTGTAGTTGGACCAAGTTCAAAGCTCAAGTCGTTGATTCGTCGCCTGGACGACGTGACCCGTCTTAGAATTCTTGCCAGTCGTCGCTCAGGTCCTTTTATCGTCACGCTACTACGGTTTGTCAATACGCTTGAATATTTCGAGGTTATGTTGACTTAAATGCAACTCGTCACACTGTGGCTATCTCAAATTTTCAACACAACATATCCTCGAGATGTCTGCGAATTTCGATAGGGAACTTCTGCCCGTAAGTGGTTTGGTGTCAACAAACAGACGAAAAACTCAACGCGAATGAGTAGAATTTACCAACGGAGTCAAACGATTTAGCGCATGCGCATTTGGGTGTTTGAATTCCTGATACTGTTGCGGTATATCCAAATACCGCGAGCGGAATACTCTCGTGGTTCTTCACAAAGTTGAGAGCCGCGGTTCCAGGGTGCACAATGTTTAACTCTGATTGTAGCAGCCCGCCTTCAGCCGGAGGCTGTCCCAGTCTAACCCAACCCAACATCCCTTGTTTAGGTTTATGGCTTCGCGTTTGACGATCGCGTGCTACCGACCACATCCGCAACTACAGCGATTTTCTCTCTCTCTCTCTCTCCACCCCCTTCTCTTTACGGCTCTTGCAGCGGAGGTGCAGCCGCACACCAAGTCGCGTGTCGCGCAGACCAACACAGACGTAGACGTGGGTGTTCCGAGGGGCGAATGGCAAGGGTGGCGTAGCAGGTGTGTGCAGAGACACCCGAATCCGGCTCGAGTCCCCTGCGCCAAAACCCTCGTGAAACTTAATTCGGGAATTATGCGATCCGGGCGCTGGGGGATTGGGGAGAGTTCGGCACATAAGCGAGGGCGAAAGGAAACGGGGATCCGGCATCGCCGGGGGTTCTCGCTATTTATTGCCAATTTGCTAAATGAAATGTGCCGCGGCGAGGTATGACACTCGAAGAAATAGTGGCCAATACTGTTTCCCCGCAGGAGCTCACCTCGCCTCTTCGTAATATCGATACCATTCGAGGCGATCAACGACCGGGTGCCGGTATTATTGCCGGCATTGGTAACAAAGCGTGGAAATCTGTCAGCTGCGGCAATTCGTCGGTGGCATGGACGATAAATATCCACCAGCTACCTTTGTCCAGCCAACCAACTTCTATTCGTCCGGTCCAAAGGCTGAAGTCCAAAGTCCAAACACTTTGAATCCTAAGCTGAGCGGCGTCCGCCTTCGTCGTTCCGCGTTTACCACTTAACCACGTTGATGTAACAAGGCATATTAATATCCATTAAACACATACGAGCATTCGCCACGCGTTACGCGGTATAAATATAAGTTCTCAAAACCCGCGGCTACAATCCGGAATCGTATAAGTGACATGTCGGTTTTTTAGTGGGTTAGATAAACAACGGGGGAGGGTAAAACACGGGTTCACTTCGAACACGTCAGCGCATTCATCTTCTCGTTAAGTGTTCGAAATTCCAACCATTACCCGGCATTTCGACGAACGCAATGAATAAACACTCGAGAACTTATTTTTCGTGCCACGTGATTTATCGAGTGTTTAACTTTCGTATTTTCATCGGCGTATGTGCAGCGGTTTGGAAATGCGCATGAACCGAAGCACGCACTTGCGTTATTAAAACTTCATTTTCAGTAGTTTTCGTGCCTCTTACGGGAACCTGTTTCAAAACCTCGATAATTATTAGATACTAGCTGGCTCGAAAACACAAAATTTTCAGAGAAACAAAATCTAAAGCTAGTCGAAACGAAACACAATCTATGGAACTCGAGTCGTTACAACGTTTAGTTTGATAAACCGAAGTCGCCGGCTTGATTTCGGAACGAATAGCCCCTAATTTGGATTATATCGCCCCAAATTGAGAAATATCAATATGCGATGTAATAAAGTTTTTGCTCTTGGCCATCGTCGGTATGAATAAGAACGATGAAAAACTCGCGTATAATTTCAAGCCGTACTAAAATAAACAAGAAATAAATCATGCCGGATAACATTTCTCTGCAAAACTGTTCCAAACGGTGCACCAACGTATACTTACCCAGCCCTGG
Organism: Neodiprion fabricii; assembly: GCF_021155785.1. Lineage (NCBI taxonomy): Eukaryota > Metazoa > Arthropoda > Insecta > Hymenoptera > Diprionidae > Neodiprion > Neodiprion fabricii. The sequence continues at coordinate 16,457,796 of NC_060244.1, forward strand.
CTTCCGTCCTCCGTGCGGTATATACAGGGTACATAGACCGCGTACATAAAAGCTCGGCATCAATCTCGAAACGTGGCAGGCTGCCGCGATAAGTGCGAAGTGTCATGCCTCCGCATCATCTTCAGCTTCACGCTGTACCCAGCTGGCCCGATACGAGATCAAAGAACCGTCTCGTCGCGCTCCGACGACCGCGTGCACACATGTTTGTGTGGGAGTACGTGTGAGTACAGCGGGTCGCACAATGTGTTGTGCGGAAAAGTGAAGTATATACACCTCCAGTGGGTAGCGAGGTACAGAACCACTCTCCGGTCTCTCGCCTATGGTCCTTTTCTCGACTCAATATGCAGAGCGAGCTGTCTATAGGGCACGGTACGTTACTCGTACAGCCGCGGAAGCCGGCGGAGTGCAGCGTGTACCTCACAGGTGCATTCGTGCACCGGAATATAAACGCACACTGAGGCATATCGTTATAATGCTGCTGCAGAAACGTGCAACGAGCCGAGCACGCGGCCTTTGAAATACCTGCAGGGCATTTCTGTACACCGACGGCGTTCTTTGTAGATATGTATCGTAAAAACGTCGAACACGCGTTATATGGAAGTTATACTTCGAGATATGCCCGCGTATATCCGATCCGCACGGATGTATAATCCGCGCAAAGTCTGTGGGATAAAACGGTCTCGTTTACTCCGAATGATGCTGAGCGTTTAAAATCGTCTCTTGCTGATGTTACAAATTTTTATTAAATTCACGTACATTGACCGAGGGTTGAATTAACCTTGTCGCTTTATTGCGTCTTTGGGTGACGAGTCATAAAGTTTCCCATCACGGTGAAGAAGAATGAATTTGTCGAATGTCAAAATTGTACTTTGTCTTCGGTAAGCGTACCACCAAAGATTAATCGTAATATCTAACCATCCAATAAAAGCAGCAAGTGCATATTTAGTTTAATATACCGTGCACCGAAAGGAAGCGGTGAAACTGTAACAGCAGGCTGAATGACTAACCGCGCATACGCAAAATGATTTAAATCTATTGGTCGGTGAGATCGTACCGCAGCAATAGTTTTGTCTGCCCGGCGGGGATGCCAACTTACTCGCAAGCGGGCATGCGATGTCAAATTCTTCCTTGTTGAGTGACGAATTGAAACTGTGCTGTTACAACGAGCCGTAGCCGTCATCGGTCATCAGTCGGATAAAAATAAAAGTTTGCCACACTCTCTCGAATCACTGCATCAACTATTCGAGATCTGCTGAACCGCAAGAGAAATCCACCACCGACATAGTCTCCGCAATCCGAGTTTGACACGTGAAGCGTGAGGTGGCCGGCCTGCATGAGAAAATGACAAAGCTCGCATATGCGCAGTTAAATGTTCATTCTGCCGAGGTTCACCGTTTTACTATCGGTATATATAACATTGATCAATGTTTAAGTTTCATACACCTACGAAGATTTGTAGAAATTAAGTAGGAGAGAAGTAAAGAACGGACGAAAGAACGGAATCACAACATGAATATGAAAATGATAAAGAGAAACTAAAGAACAAAGAATGGCGCATGCGCACTCGCAGACACGTTTGATTATTCGTTCGTTCGATGAGAGATAGCGCCAACGCAAGCTTTACCGTAAGGGTGGTGAATGATTACGTTGTTGCGCAGGTCGCGTTGGGCTAGGTTCGACGACTCAGCTGGTGTACCACTCTGCCAATTAGCGGTTTCCAAAGAGAAACTGTGATGAACAGGCGGACCGAAAGCTTGCGTGTATCGGCATCTATCCGTACCTGTGGAACATGTATGCGCGCCCTAACTTCTTAACGCTGTTTTCGTGTTTCCACCAGAGTTTACCAGTACGAAGGATATACAAGTGCGGCTGCCAAGTATCGACTGCGAGCAGTTGCAGGTCGGCCATCTTTTCCTTCCACAGTACAGCAAAGCTCGAAGGCCGCGGTGTTTTTTCGTCCTTTTTCTCGTAAGGTAATGTCCTTAGTGCATCTATCTGCGCAGCGGGAGTGTAGCGACGAAATCCTATTTCAAAGGTGAACAACAAGGAAAGGAATACGCGATGGAAACCGTTGTTAATGAATATTGTGGGCTCGTTATCACGTACCTCTCTTATTGCGATGCGAAGAAAATAAAATAAAGAAAAGCAAAAACAAAATGGAACGAGAGCAAAGCTGAAAGCGTTGTTTTAGTCGAGGGAGCGAGAAAAGGGTGCGGAGGGTGAATTTTGTGTACACTGAGCGTTAACCTCAATTATGTGTACGTATACGAAGAGCGAGAGTACTGGCATGGATTTTAACACGCACCTAATTCCAGAGTGGAAATTAAAGGGTGAATTTGAAACCCCGTTCTCCTTCGCGGAAGATTTGAGTACATGGAGTAACCACGAAATTGAGATTTCCAATTACGCATGGATTAATCAATTCCAAAAATTGTTCACACCGATCTTCAACCGTCAGGGATTTCACTGGACTTTGCGAGATTTAAAGAGGTTTCGAACACCCGTGTACCTTCGTACAACAAGCTCCAACCTCAGATTTTTCTAGCTTTTTCGAAACCAACATTCAGCGTTCTCCCCTTCATGACTGTCATATTATTACTATACATGATTGTGGATCGATGTTGAAAATTGTCGGTGCCGATTACTGTTTCAAGAGTTTCTTGCGACTCTATTCACAATTCCTCTTGATCGTGATGAAAATGCTCTGAAAAAAGAAATACATCGGACCTTCCTTCATTGGATTCAAAATAAAATCTCGTGGAATAACCTGATTTTTCATATTTCCACTTCTCGTTACCAGCATCCAGTTACAGGTACGCATGCCCAGTCAGTTATTACCCAAAACCGTATTCACTCGGTGGCGTAAAACCGCGCAGTAAACACGGCGTTAGAGTTAATTCACACGGACGGAAGGCCCGCATTGCTGGAAGCGAATGTAAAATAATTCACACATAGAAGCCACTGCAAAATGAAAACCGCAACGTTATTGTTCAGCCGCGTGTAAGTGATTTCTTTTTTTTTCTCCTTTTAATTCAATTTATTTATTTTTCAACGAATCTATAGTTGAAACCCGCGTCATGAATGCATAATTTACGTTCGAAGCGCAAACCGAATTGCACATTGGCGTGTTTGTGCAGATGAATATAATACATAGATTCGCGTACCGTATATACGTATATTTATGTTCGCTAGTACACAGATGTCCGCAACGTCTGGGAGGAAGAAGTTCAGCGAATAAGCATAAGAATAAGAATAAGAATGAGAACGAGAATGAGAAGGGGAGTGGGAAAGAGGATAAAGGTGAACGGGAGTGTATAGAGAAAGACTAGACGGCGAACTGTCGGGGAGAATATATAAAGCTCCGTACCATTCTTCATTCAAACTTTTATTCCCCTGGCTTATACCCGCGCTTGTTTTATTTCGCGTAGTCGTCCTACATCGGACTCGGATCTCGTCGCTTCCACACAGCAACTGGAGCCGTTTTAAACTTTATGCCCGCGATGCCGTGCAGGCCGCATGTTTATGAACGCGCACTCGTATTTTCCTAACGTCATACGGATGCACACGACGCCCCTTGCGCTGTGTGGCTCCGTAGAACCGCCGCAGAAGTAGATATCACGGTGTTCCCATTCGAAAGGATCCCGCCCGTGTGCGAAGTGGTTCTCCGTCGACACTGGGGGGGAGTATCTGCACTCGCATCGGAAGTATCGAGAGTCCCGTGTCTCCGTATCGTATCTCTCGAGGACGCCGAGAGCTCGTATATCAGAGAGCTCCGGGCATCGCCGCGTCGAAACTGATCCCCGAAGTACGAATTCATGAAAATTCAGGCGAGGGTGTGGAACCCCGGCGAAAAAATAAACTCATCCACGTCTGCGTCGAATATATAATATGATACCTCGAGGGTGAATTTTCGGCGGCGAAAATGCGCTGGGTATTGTTTGAGATTTGATATGTATTTCTCAATATGTCTCAGCTCTGCCGAGATTTTAGAGATCTGTTTGAGGAATACGAGAATTATAGGAGGTTGAGGGACGTTGTGAAGACTTATTGATTTTAATGATCTACACTGGGTGGCAGGAGTTGATGCTGTGGGGTGAAGAAAACCCACGGAGTAATCGTTATTGCTCAATCATCGATTTATATTCTCTGAATAAAAAATTACGGTTGTGACTTGTTTCACCGATTTTCATACTTTCGTTTTTATCGGAAAAGGAATTAGAGAAAGGAAATTTAAAGAGGTCTGATTGTCAATTATAAACACGAATTACGCAAGTTATTATATGGGTGATGCGATTATCATTGAGTTAAGGAGGTTTCAAACAGTCGATGTAGTGATTCGTGGGGCCTTGGCAAACTTTTATTGTCAATTGACCGATAACTGCTACGAGCCACGAGACGCGGGAGAGTTTGACATTTGGAGGAGGTTTGATCCCCTGTCATGCAAATGAAAATATTATCGCGGTATGATCTCACCGACTAATAGGATTCAATTATCTGATGCATGCGCGATCGGTTACTGAGCCTGACAAGTGTCAATCAACGTCTTCTCTCAACTTTTTCCGCCGTCAGTCCTATGGACGGATACTTGCAAAACAGATCGACGTCAGACTTCGTTGACTTTTAAACGTGATAATATATTCATCGGTCCCACAGTTTTTTGCCCAAGTTTTTTTTCACGCCGAATGGAACTCTTGTACCATCAGTTTTTCCCCGAGCATACCGAGCGGCAATAAAGTAAGGGATGTTCAAGGGTCCATGACACTTGACTCTGGGGTGGCACGGTCGTGGTTATAAACCAGTCGGAAGACGCGCCATTAGCGGTGTCCCCCATAACGCAGGGTGCGTTGGTTGGTCAGCAGTGGCGTAGCCTGTAGCAGAGTTGGGTGTGCCTGAAAGGGGGGGTCGAGGCCCGACGCCAACGAGGACGTCGAACGGGGATAATTTGGTTAAAATTAAACACTCGGAATAATTTGATTCGACACTGTGAGATATTTTTTCCCCTCGACCGCCGCTGGAATCGGAATAAAACCCTCTTGCTTTTCGCCCAACTTGATACATGATGTATACGTTTGTGAGAGGGTTTATATTCGATAGGGGAGAATCCGCGATAGGCACTTCAACCCCGCCGAATTTATTACGCGATTAAATGTATCTGATAAAGTGAATTTGACACCGGTTCATCTTTTCGGGATGTATAAGTTGAGACGGCGTACTTTTGCAAAGACAATTTGACGAATATTAAATAAAAATACACACCACCTGCCGCGGCCGTGGTCCGTCGGCTGACAGGGCTCTAGGCTAATTAGTTAATTAATTCGATAAATTCGTTGGGCGCCAATTGGTTTGAGGAATTACCTAACCTAAATTTCCTTTTATAAATTTACCATTAATGAATAAATAATTGAATGAGGAATTCGGCTAGCTCGATTATTAAAATAGAAGAGACAACACAAGGAGGATACGTGGAGGACCAAAAGTAATTGCCAGACAATAGAAAAGCGTACAGGCGAAGATACATAAATTTATTTACTTACTACTTGTCGATATACTGGATCAAGTTACCCTTCTTAAATGGCGAACTTAGTTTAGTCGACAACAGACGGTCGAAGTTCTATTACACAGCACAGTTATATTTGACGAATCGAAGTTTACACGACCGAGACTCCTCGAGGACTGCTCACAACTGGAGTGTGTTTATTATTCGCAGCTAATCTGCGCCGATCTAGCGTCTCCGCTTTGCTGCCGGTCTGCTACAACGTGTGCAGGCAGAGGTGCTTATTTCGCGGTCAAACGCAGTGTGAGTCTTTCCTCGTGGAGCGTGATACCTGGTCTAATCTATAGGTTGACAATACGGATGACGATTAAGTTTATACTAATTTTCTACCTACAGGGTTAGTGTCGATTATCAGGGTTCGGGGGTTGATTGAATTCTCGAGGACTAAATTCGAGTTTTGACGTCGAGGAAGAGTTTTATTTTCCTGTCACAAAGTCATTGGCTCCGAAGATAACGACTGGGATGTCTACACCGTTGGAAATAACATATCTGCAAATGTGGCACATTTCTTCGTATGCTGAATTTTTTTTTTCTCTCAAAGTCAACCTCGTCGTTCTTGTTTACCTATTTTGAATTCACACTCGCTTCTTTGTGTACCGATGACGAATTGACCCGAAATTTTATCAGTTTTAGACTCGAAATAATTATTTCGTATACCTAGTATACATCCGTTCGTGTAAAGATATCAATAACTCGAAAAATAATATTCTCTATTGATGCGAATGACGAACGATTTCTCATTTAGTCAGTACCCATCATCCGTATGATGCCGGTGTGCTGAATTTGTATAAATTGTTTAATCTATCGTCTGGGACATGCAGAAATTCCACATTGAAGTTGACACACTTTTTCAAAGAGTCTAGTAATAAAGGATCGTCGCTTGTAACACAAGTCTAACTACTGGTCCCACACCGTCGTCGCAGCTTTTTTATGCGAACCGTGTACACGGAGACACGTGTGCTGACTGACGGCTGTTTGTACAGCAATGAAAATCAAATACGTTAATAGGAGGGTGAAAGAGGGCGCCCAAGCTTGCGCTTCGTGGATCCATTAATATAAAAGTTAAGTCGGATCAAAGTTGGCAGAGTGGTTTCTTTAGTCAGGTGCCTGTGCGTACTTTTCTGACCCGGTATTCCCGAGGGGTTCCCGACCCCTGTCTCTCGTCACCGCGTATAATCCCTATTACACTTAACCCTTAAATACATCAGGGTGTACGACACCAACCCCGGTTTTGGCCACTCCGTTTCAAAAGCTCCTTTTCTTACGCACGATCCACGCTAGCTAGGGACGGCTAGATGTAGGTATAGGTTACGCCTCTTAGAAAAAATATTGTTCCAACTTGTCGGAAATTATTTGCCTAAAAGATTTCCGGCGATGCGGTAGGTTGAAGCCTTCAGATTATTGAGACCCCTTGATATTGAACTCAACGCTTGCAGGGGTTGACCATGAGGATGTCACGATTGGTATACACAAATAAAGTGTACTTATCGAGGCTGAGCGCAATTTCGATTAACCGATCGACTGACTAATGTATTAATTTGATAAATAATTAGTTGTAAGTGACGGGACCGAAAAAAACAATTAAGCGAAAGGGCCGATTAATCAATTAATTGGAAAAACGAATAATCGGAAAGTGGGCGAAATAATGGTTATACAAAAAATGAATAAAAAATCGATTGATCGACTAGTTGTACAGCTATAGTATTTATGAAGCTGAAGTTAGTAACGTTAATGTAACGACACACCAGGGTAAATATCATTATTGAGCGATTTGAGAATCGCTTTCAAGGAGTTGCCTTTCAGAATAAGAGTACCTACATCTTGTTTACAATGCTTTACCAAATTTAGGAAAATCGTAAAAGTTAGAATTAGCGATTTTTCGTAAACATCCATCGTTACGGTAATGTTACTAATTTCATTCTCATTAATGTTTACCGTAGACATAGAACACGTGAACATTAATTCATTCGAAATTATTCGAAAAAATTGGAATTACCTCGATTGAAGCTGTTTGACGGATAAGAAAGTGAGAGCAAAGATACTCTGGCTAGTGAAAAGGCATTAACGCTTGGATATCGTCCTAGAACTCAAAAAGTAAAGAAATGTCTGAAACGAACGAGTGAAAACGAAATTTGGCCACGATAGGTTACCCGCGGCGGCATCGATAATGGATTGCCATCTAATTTCTGGAACCCGTTATTTTTTTCGGTTATTTTCTTCTTTTCATCTTCCGTGTTGACCGAGTCAAAGGAGCGAAACTGATCCAACCCCCGGCGACGAGGATCGGCATCTGTGAAAATTCGTTTGATTGGGGAAAGGAGAAGCGGAGGAATCGGAGGAAAAGTGTCAGGAAGCAGCCTTCAACTTTTGACCCCTGAAGTGACAACCACTGGCATAAGCCGCACTTAATTTGCGTTGCAAAATTTAGCTGCTGCCTGGGGAGATGAGGAAGGAGGAAAGCTGCAAGGACGGGAGAAGGAAAGTACACCCTTTCCGCTGGCGGGCTCGAGGGTGGCAAGAGAAAAGTGTGCTTAAAATATTAACGCCCCCGGCGTTTGCAGGGGCAGTTGTGGAAGGAGTCGGCGGCGGGGGTGGGGGTGTGATGGGGTACTTCTTTGTTCGCCGGCGCTACAGGATACCCTGGGGCTCTCCAGGGCGCCGGGCAAACAACCTGCCAGGCAAAATAATGCATGAAATACGCACCGCAGTTGTTATACGAAATTTTGCCCCCGGAGAGTTTTTTCCCTTCTCCTCTCTTCCTCCTTCGTCTTCTTCTTCTTCTTCTTCTTCTTCTTCTTCTTTTTGTCTTCACTCCTCCCCCCGCCCCGCCGCTCCTTGCCCCTGCTTCTTCTTCTCGTAAAAAGTAAGTTAAAGTTTCGCCTGCTAATGAAAAACCTTAAATTTTACACGAGGCAATTGGCCCCTTCGTTTCAGCGTTCCTGCTGCTTCGGATTAAGCCTCTGGGGATGGGGTCGTGGGGCGACGGCGCATACACACTGACACGCCGAAATACTAACACACTTCTCTCCTCCGGCGTGCATCCGTTCGTAATGACTCTGCCTAAAAACTCATCATCATTTCCAGACAATGAAACTCCACTCCGGGCGACGCTGTCTCGCTGACAATTTGACGAACCATAATCGGCGATGCATTCTTCCAGGGGCGTCGCGAATTCCTGATATCATCAGACACCCAAGTGTCAGCATATTATCCGCATTTCGTCGTTTTACAAAAAAGAAATACCCTAATTTCAGAAAATACGTTGTCGAATGACGAAGACGAGGTAGATTGCGAAATATGTGCATGCATGCTGACTCGCAGGCGGCATAACGAAAACGATTTCACTCGTATGAATAATTCTGGAAAAGCCAGTGGAACTGTTCGGATAAAAATTGGTCGCAGAATGAGGAACCGGGTATAAAACTATGAGAAATCAACAATGTCTATCGGTCATGCTAGTACAAAAATAAGTTTCGTCTTCCATGCATTTCGCTAGTTGTCGTTAATCTATCCCGAATTTGCGTCTGAAGCGACATCAAGAACTGAAGACAAAGCATTTTATAAGTTCAACAAACAAATGTCCAAGACAGCAATATCTGAGCGGAAACATCTGGCAATTAAATTGAAGTGGTAAAAAATATAGCTTGGAAGTTCCCGCAAAGAGAACCCATCTTCATCCTCGTGTAATTACACCGCGGTCTGCGTTAATTGAGTATAAAGCAGGAAAGTTCGAGATCAAAAACATCGGGATGTTTTTTCCGCGGACCGTTCCGGAGGGCCAGGGCGCCGATGTAGGAGTTTGAGCACTCTTCAAGGCGCTAAGTGGTGCCTCGATGCACCTGCACCCCAGGATGGGGATTGGAAAGTTTACATTTCTGGTGGTGCGATGGGAGTTTCCTGACTGACGATACCGACTTACAGCTCCTTTGGGTCTCGTATCCAGTTATGACCATATCGACGGAGAAACTAGTATAATATTATCGCCCGCAGTCCGGCATCACCCGTACACGCTGTATGCGTCGTAAAAATAATGCTGGAACCGCTGGAGATAAATAACGTCGTGCGAAATGTGCATGATATACATGGGGGAAATTTACCGATGCCAAGGGAAATACGTAATATTTGTTCTCACGAATATATATTTCAAGATTGCAATTCCCATGCAGGCGATTAAACTTACCACCTGTTTGACTCATACTTATACTCGTTGGCGGAGATAATTTGTTCGGATGTTGAAATTTTTTCGTCGAAATTAATACGATAATAAAAATTACTTTCGAGGAGAAATTTACTGGTTTTACAATATACACCTACTGTAGTAATATTCAAACAACTCTTAGAGTACGTCATCGTTATGAAATAAAAATTATAAATTTTTGCCAATTTATTAATACAACCTAAACGTCTTATGCCAAGAAATTACTTTACCACGTCCTTTCAATTTTTCAATATCGTGAGTCTGATTTGATTTATTTTGTTCGCGCTCCCAGAGCGGAAATTATTGTACGATTCACTCGACGATTCTTGGCTTAATTCTTCACATACGTCAAAGGCATCTGTGCCTAATTACCCGAATACGTTTCCCGGCTGAATTCAAGCACACTAGCCATTATTTTCGCATAGGTATATTATTTTTTGTGCTTGGCAAATTACACAACACGCGCACGTATGCGTAATTATATGTACGCTTGTAGGTAATAAACTTCGTTCACGCACCAAGGCGAAACGAGTATAATTAAGAAACGGAGTGAAAAACCGAAATTAGTAAAGGAAAAAAAAAAAAGAAAAAACTCATTCCGGTGATAAAAATAATTCAGTTACAAATGTAATATTTTCCCCGACGAAATTACCACTGCATTTAGGTCTATCTTACATTTCAAAGTATCGTAATGCGTCAATTATCTGAGACTTTTCAAACGATGAATTTCAGGAATGTAGATAGACAGCAGAACGATTTAGCCTCATAAACATTGATACAAACGAATGCTTTGCAGTGATATCACGACTCACATGAAGATAGATTGTCATGTCGTGAGTGTGTTTGGGACGAACAGAAATGTTAAAATCCGGTCTTTTTGGGGCGTTGGAAAAAACTAATGAAATTGACGAGGATCCCCCCGTATAATCGAGGTATTTGATTACATTTACACCTGGGTCGCATCCGTTCCAGTCCTGCACACCGCACGCTCAGTCTTTCTTCAACGTCGGTTTCATTTATCAAGCTCCGATCGAGTCCCAGCGATCAACCTTTTCACACTCGTTAAACTAAGTTTAGCGGCATCTTCCAAGAGACTCCGGTATACGGCTCCTCTTTATCGATCCCCAGGTGATCGTGCAGCGTACGGGAGGACACCGAGTTGAACGCCGAGTTCAGACGGGAGAGAGGAGAATGAGATCTATACATACATATATATATATATATATATATATATATATATGGAGGGAGGGAAGGAGAGAGCGGAGGGTGAGACAAGACCACAAAGGGGCTGGCCTCGCTAAACATTGCGTGAGGAGTCGGGAGTCGCGCCGACCGGGCAAACCGAGGAGGTTCAGGACGGGGATGAGGGGAAGGAACGAAATATTTGAGTTACTCGGCAAACACGTAAATGTAAACTTGGTGCTTACAGTGGCGTTTACTTTTCTCTCTCCCGTCAACCCCTCGGTTTTACCCCCGGGGGCTTTGCAGGGCAGAGTGAAGTAGGCTAGGGAGGTTTGCCTGCCGGAGGGTGGGTCGACTAACCGTCGGGCAAATATTGACCTGGTGGGATATTGCTCCCAATCCTTGTTTGTCCCATCCACCGTGTGTGTCCTGTACCTACCCTCTGCCTACTCGCACACAAGCCCCATTTTCGTCTATCTTCCTCCTTCTCTCTCGAAGCGTAACACGATGTCCGTCTGCGACCGAGGAAGAAATACATCGGGGTGCGTACACCTGATCTATAAACGTCACGGATATACGATGGTGATATTATTTCCCTCGTGTCTTTGCGCAGCTGCTTGGAAGGGACGCTTATAAGGCGATTTCGAAACGTGTAATTGGACCCAGGTGAGTAGTCACGCGCGATACGAATATGCCGATGTACATTTCGAATTGAAAGTTTGTTACGGGTCAAATGCGTATTTTCATTTCCACTCCATCGATAATTGCTCCTATACGGGTGCGATAGACCGACCTGTGTGCGATAATATGTCGTTGACCTACCCTGCCTCGATTATTGACAGAAGAAAAAAGGGAGACGAGTTGGGGGAGCATTGAAATGGGTATGCGATGCATGCGCGGCGAAAGGGAGCCGAGGAAAGCACGTCCATTACGTACCGAAATCTGATCTGGTTCAGGGGTCAATCTGTACCGTAAGTTAGGGTGGAGTAAAAAAAAGTATCTCAATACTTTTTTATCGACGGGACTGGTAGACGTTGATTCGGATGTATGAATGGATGATTCTTCGTTAGAAATCTACATGTTTTATCAACGAGAAGAATTATCCATGTGACAACGATCAAGGTTCAGGCTTCACAAAACTGATTTTAGCTCATTGCACATCACCAATCCGTCATATAATTATTTCGAAAAGCATTGTCGAGAAGCAGAAACCCTGAAATACCTTACAAGGTAATAACATTACAATATCAATTTTGACGCTTGGTGCTCTAATGAATGAAGTTTTTTCGAGAGTGTTATCGAAGGTCTGTGTTCTGCTACGTCACTTAAAGTCACGGGAAGAGTCGCGTGATGTCACCTGAAGACACGTGAGGTCCCACGAAGTGGCGTCAAGTCACGTGAAATCTTTTCAAGTCAGATGTACACCCAGCTCCACGAGGCTTACCGTGCCACCCTCTCCTATTCAATTCCCCTACCAACGCACGTACAGCTATTTATTTATGCAAGTACGTACACTGTCGATTTCTGAGTCCAATTACGGATTATACGTTTCAACTGAATCTACACCGTATAATTTGGCGGCAGCGGAGCTGGAAACGAGCAATCGTCCTCGTCTGCACGCGGGTCGTCGATGATGTCGGACTCGTTTGGGAGTGATGATGAACGCACTACCCGCAGCGATAACGCCGCGTCCTCCGAAATCACGTGACAAACAAATTGACCTGAATAATTAACTTCCCGCTCTTCATTATTGAAAGAAATAAGAGAGAAGGGGAGGTTATTATAATAACCCTGAAAATTAGAATTGAGCTTTCACGAGATCTGGACATTTTAAGGTTTAGAAATTCAATCCCCGCCATTTGCAGATGGACCTCTCTGTGTGTGCAATTTTTCGTCCCTCGATATCTCAAGAACAAATGAACGGATTTGAATGATCTACGTTTCAATTGGCGAAACTTCGCTACACTTGGGAATTGATTAGATTTTGGGTGCAATCGGTCCAACAGTTTTCAAGTTAACAATAATAATATCTTCGACACGAAATTGATGGTTTTGAGAATTTAGTCTGAATCGACGCGGCTCTTCTTGCCCTAGAACTGACTGAATTTTGGATCTCATCCGTCGCGTGGTATTCAAGTTTTCTAAATAACAAAAACAAACATCTCATGTGTCGATATTTCATGAGTTCGACTGCATTCAAGCGAAAAGTTTATAGGCTCGCAAATCACGGTCAACCAAATCACCCGGTTGTCTTATAATAATGAACAATTTCCGCACCCATGTCTGTTGTTTAAGAGACAACCGTTTTTTATGTTACCTATGTTGTGCAAAAATTGTTCCATGAAAATTATCGAACTTCGATCGAACAAAATTGAAAGGAAATTTCGCTGAGCAGATTGAACGTATTTTCAGGCAAGGTACTCAAAGCTTCGAAATAAGACATATAACGACTTTATTAGATGAATCTAATTACTTTTCCGGTTTTATACAGCGTGCAAGTTGGTGTATGAAACGAGACTGGCTCACAGGGAGAGCGAAGAATCATTTTAAAGAGAAGTAATTAAGCCGCCGTTGGGAGGTACGGACGCTTAATTATTTTGGTTAAGCGGAGTTGAAACAAAGGAGAAGAAAAATGATTAAATCGGTTTCCTTCGCGCGAGCGGTGTAACCCTCCTCAACTAACGCGTTAATTAATAACCTCGAAGGTTGATGGTGTCACAATGACGGTATGAGGCTTTCCCTCCGCTCCGCAGCGCCGAGACCGAAAAAGAATTTGTATAATAATGACAACGGTGGCTAAAAAGAAGGAATGTAATAGGGAGGATGAAATCGAGGGGTGGATTTGGTTCGGCACAGTGCGCCAGTCTGCTGCGTTATGTACACCTATGTTACAGTTTTCTAACACTCGAAGAATCGACCCGAAAGCTCAGTTAAAGTGGCCCTTGACGCCGGGGCGTCATCAGGCAGAGCTTGAGCTCGAAGAATTTCGATTCCTCCAGAGATGTATAGGGTCCTCGGTTCTTATCGCCTCCCGTTCCAAGCCGAGGGCGATCAGTTCCACTCAGGTAATTCGACTCGAAACTTTCTTACTTTTTTCCCCTCCTTTTTATGGACCCTCAGCAGAGCGCCGAGGCCTGGGGGAAGTAACGACGCGCTTTATAAATGGGGTATTCCACGGGTAATTGATCTGACCGGAACCTTGGCCGTATCAAAACCGCGTCCAATATTGAGAGATATTTTTTTTATTGTTGTGTGATATTTTTTTAGATTTTTATTCGAAGACGCTGAGAGGTTGGCAGCTGATGAAATACTTGCAAACATCAACAATGACGGAGTTTTAACGAACTCGACAACTGTAGATCAGCATTCTTTAACCGTTTTGCACCTGTGGACCGGTGGAAATAGGAGAAATATTTTGCGCACTGGCTGACGGTCGAAACAGAAATAAAAACCAATGCGGATTCGATTTTATTTATTCAATCTCATGTTATACATTCACTTATGAATTGTATTTTTATCTTCCTGTTACTGTAACGGACCACCGTTTGAAGAACACTTTTACAGATCGCACGAGAAAAGTGAGGCGTGAAGAACTTTTGAGTAAATTTTGAATTTGAAAGATTTGAAAAAATATAGAGGCCTCTGAAAGATGATGGTAATCAGAAGATAACCTGGGTTCTCCAATTTCTCGAAAACCAAACTCTTTCCTCTTAAAATTACAGAGAAAATTCCTGTGTTAGTTTAAAAAAATTTGTAAAAAATTCAATATAAGGTCAGATTTTTGTTTAGAAGCGATGAATTTCTTTCTTCCGTAATCTTCGTAAAAACTGTCAGTGCACGTCGCATTGTCGTCGAATGACATTAAACAGTTCGAAAATCTAAATATTGATTCGTAATATCGTGTAATCTTATTGCTTATCACATATATTACGTATATTACAACATTTACAATTTTTCTTAGGACTTTTACGAACTCTACTATTTCTCGTATCGTCTGTAGCCTTCGAATTTCACTTGGGGACCTAATTGAAACACGAGCACTGTCGATTTTCGCACACATGTCATCAGCAACTAAGTTCTAAATTTCTTCGAAAAAAATTCACGCAAGTCACACACACACACACACTCTTATCGACTGATAAAATCATTTCACAGAGATTACACGTGGAACGCCCTATACATCCACGAGAAAATACCCGTAGCAGCTCGATGGCGAGTACTCAAACCGGCAGACAATGATTCGTTTGAAACTTTTCCCTCGGTTCTCACTCGCTCGCCTGCGTCGCGCGGAAGCTGCGAAAAGCACGATGAACATTCATCCTGCACCCTCCGACGATTACACATCTCGTGCCGACAGACTTGCCTGCCGGCGGCAAGCTTTCGAAACTTTTAATAACGCATTATCGACCCGGCTAGGATGTGGGAAGGTATCCGCCCCCTGCCACAGGGTCCTCGGGCAAATCTGCACGTTTTATTTACGTGCAACGTCGTTCCGCCTCTAGTTCGCGTGTAATAACGTTTACGTCACGCGGTTCGCCGCAGAATTAAAAAGCGGCAATTTTTTTCCATGTTCGCCTGCCTCAGCTTATTCTCAATTTCCATTTTGAGCTTTGGAACGGCACTGTTCGGGAAAAGAACGCTACACCTGTCACGGCTGGCGGATCGACTGCGTTGAAGACAACTGTTGCAGAGTTATTCTTGAATTGCCATTATCGCGTGAACGCTTGTATCACCTTGGAGAATGACACAAGGAGTTAGAGTATCCGATGGCGTGATAAATAATATAATACTTGCTACGAAAATCCTGGAATTTCTACCAGCAAACGGGAACTTGCGGAGAGTATCGAACGACCAAAAACTTTTTAAACGTTCAGACAAATAAGAAACTGTCGAGAGATACTTCACGTTACCTTCTAATATCGTTCTGTTAAGTTGAAACGGGGATATTTTTTCTGTTACAATTTGGAGATAGTGGCATTGAACATTTCTATAAAGGAAATTTTCTTAGGGGTGAATTTGATAATCTTCAAAATGTCATAAACTATGCGTACGAGAACTATCTTCTTTTCTTATTCTGTTGTAGTTTTTTATTTTATTTATTTTTTTTTCAAGTCGTTTCCGTGCTTCGACGACCTTATTACGCGGTATAAGCCATATATGCATAAATACTATAGGTTATATCTGTGTAGTCTGACTAAGTTTGTAATAATTCACTTTTTATTTCAACGATCGTCATCGGGAGCGTTCAATTTTGCGTGGGTTTATTTAAGACGGTTTTATAAACTTGCTGACGGTGAGCCACGCTACGCTGTAATGAAAAAGGCTTAGGGAACTGAGAAAGTTCGCTCCGTCGGTCGCTTAATTGTAAATTCGATGCCTTGATTTGAGAAGAAGATTATGCAAAAAGAAGAGTATTATACATGTATATAATATGCATAGAATATGAATTTCCATCAATTACGAGGGATTGTTTCCTAACAAGGTGAGTGTTTGAAAAGAGGAATCCATTTCTTCAGACCCGTATGTACAGCAAGAAATTTTTTGACGAAGCGATTATTCATAACCATACTTTAAGATTAGGCCGATTTCAACAAGTAGCGTTAAAACGAAATAATCTTTTTCTCACAATTTGCTTAAGAAAGATACGCTTTTCGATTGATATGGAAAAATATTGAAATGCGGCAAATAAAATTGAGCACTCTGTCAAGCACATTTTTATCAAAAATTCCTCTGTTCGTTCCACGACGAAACTTTGCTGAAGAGCGGAATTTTTTCGAAATTAAAACCTGCAATCTACCAACGAACTTGAAAGCTTAACCGTCTAATTTGACTCGTCATACCAATTTCACGGTAGAATTTTCATAAGTTCTATATATAATAACCAGACGAAATTCTGAATACAAATATTCTGAATAAAGTAAATTACTCTCTGTTTTTTACCGCTATAAAGCAGATTTTAATTTTTTTAATAATATTGAATTTAAATTGAAACGAATATTGTTAGCAAACTCTCGCATCATCATTTTTAGTACCTATAAATCGTGTAATCGATATCAGCAAGAATGCAGCTGCGAAAAAAATTGCACAATTAAAAGCAAAGGTTACAAAGTGCTCGCTTGAGTATAAATTTTCATCATCCTCGGTAAACGTTTCGATAGCGGAAATAATGATATCAATGCTTCCCCAGAGCGGTCCAGCATCCGCGTATAGCTACACATCACCGCGATACATCCCTGACTGTAGGATATAAATAATTTTTCCGACATCTCGTACCCCCGTAATACAGGCGATAAAACTGGCAATAACAACCGTTTACGAGCAATAAATTATTACTATCAACTCGAACAGCGTAGGCTGCCGTGCCAATCATTATACGTAGGTATATACGGATTATACGGATTATAGGGTTAGCGGTGGGAAAAGAACAAACAACACCCAACTGCACAACTTTACAGGCGGTGCGATACTTACCGAACGAATACTCGAGCAAGACGATTTGGCATATTCTTCGTATTAGAATAGTCGCATAAGTTTACGGGTGAAAGTATCTCACTTTTTTGATCTCGCAAAGTTAAAAAATTGTTTAAAAAAAATTAAATAGTCTGTAGCGTGTAGTGGTTTGCCTCCAGTCTCACCGCATGTTACAAACCATCTGTATACCTACTTTAGTATATTTGTCGACTGCAATCGGTGAATTACATGTATATTCATTTCATTAACTGCGTGTGTATTTGGTGTCTTTTCTATTCAATATGAACATTGGTAACGGTTCTGTGGAACGTAGTTGCGTATTCTTACTCGACAATCGCACTGGCTCTAAACGATAGAAAGTTCCTGATTACGGAAGATATGCAGTCTACTTTGGAAACCCTGAAATCGACATTGCACCAACAAGTTCCATCAATCGACTCCAGTGGGTTGGGAGGTGAGAAGAAGATTTTTCTAACAGCGCACTGCGCTCGAATAAGTATATATTCCATATAATTCGTCGAACACTAAGTATTTTCATAATCTGCAGCAACTCAACCCTCATACGTGCAAAGTGAGACATAATTTAGATACGATGAGAGACTTTTGATCCGCATTCGACGAATTTAATTCACATACCCAACCCAGTTTAGTTCAGTGACTGTAGCAAAGTGGTGACCAGAAACAAATACGTTTATAGCAATGACGTTCTTTTTCCACAAACCAAGTATAAGAACTCCCGAAAATGCTTCCGGATGGATGCAACTTGGGACTTTCGTTCGACGCTTTCATTTCTCCGCAAACTTGTCGGTCCGAGTTTTGCTAGTACTTCTGGAATATCGAGCGGGTTTTCAATGACAAAGGGCATGCTTCGCGTCCATGGACGAGCAGGAGTCGTACATTCGAAGCAACCATTCCTCGGTCATTCCAACACAGTGCTGACCTCCGTGAAACTTGAGGCACGATACGCAGCCCTGCGCGACTTCGACTTGGGCCCATGAACCCGCGCAAGCGTTGGTGTAGGCGCCGACGTGCTCGAGGTATGGCAACAACAGGTGTGCCTGAGCACCACTGAGGACACTCCATTACGTTGGTTAGTCGGCCGCGGCTCAATTTTGGCTATGAGGCCACGAGGCTATTCTGTGTTACCCTTCGTGGAAACCCCTCGCCCTCCACCCCCGCGGTGAACCCGGAAAGCCATGCTGCCGCGCAGTGCCGTAGTGCCAGGAAATCGGGAACGAGCCGTGGTCGCCGTAGCCGCCGTAGCAGCGTAGCACTAGGCGTAATTAAATGGATAGTTTCCGCATTAGCCACGATTGGATAATCCCTATTTTATCGATTAACTCATAGATTTCGTCCTCGACAATGGCCTCCTATCACCTGATACCCCAGGTATACCCTGCACACCGAATACCGATCGCTGCCATGCGTGCATGCGGCCCATTCACCGAGGGACACGTAATGTCGGTAAAATAATGGAATTTCTTTTTTTCACCAATCTGATCGATGGTGCGTCTCTTTCTGTACTCGTCGATTCGACGTCGTTTCAACTATACTACACGTAGGTGTGACGCTACCGCCGATTTTCTACAACTTTGGACGATTCGAATAATATCTGACCTAGGATCAATCGAATGTATACATTGTAGAGTCGACGACTGAGCAATAATTATCGTTGAGGTGTCGCAACACTTAAATCTAGACATATACCAGGAGGGAAAGCGTTCGGCAAGTTGACAACTTTCAGACATCAATATTCTTCAGAGACCTAAAAATGCGAGGTAAATGTTACATAAATTATTCAACACTTTCATATGGTAGCTGTAGAACTAAGGTCGCTAGGTACTTTTCTACAGTATTTACAGTCTGTTTGCTACTGCTCAACATGGTCAGTCTCACTGTGCTAGGAATTGTTTTCCTATACAATCGACGTGTAGAGGAGTAAGGAAGTCGTTGCATTTTCGAGATTTTCTTCTCGGGGAAACAATTGCATTATTGAAAAGAAAAATATTCTGGTCATAAAAGAATGTATTCTAGTACGTTTGTGAGTTTTTCTGTTGAAATTTATCAACATTATTGTCTTTGGTGACCTTCCGATGGTTGTCGTCTTCTAGTGAGATAGTAAACAGTTAGTCTCGAGTAAAACTCACCACAGTTCTTAAGGAAGGTTTGAATTAACGATTTACGGTCTAAAACAGCAGCTGAGTGACCTTGGCTGGTTGTTTACAAACATTCGGTTTTTGCTTCTTGCAAAATCTCAACGAACAATACGTGAATCAAGTTAGTGAAACGTTGAAATTTTAGTCCAGTTGATTTGACCAACGCACTTCCCGTAGAATCTCCTTAAACCGCTGTTGGAGTTTCCATAATTTTCTGCTCTTCAAACGCTTCAAAGAAACCGCAAAGTTGTAGAAGGTCCCTTTGCCCCAATCAAATGATGTTACCGATCCCCCTGTTCCGAACTGAAATTAGGAGTTAAAATGCAGTAATTTCGACTGAATATTTCCCTCGGTATATCGTACGCGTTAGTCCCATGCGCCCATACATCCAGGCTATAATCTCACGTGAGCGTGAACCATAAACCAAAATTACATGGTAACATGCAGTGCACACATAGGAAACGTGGCTTGATATCGACGGTTGGATACTCGCTTAACACGCAACTTTGCCTACATTAGCCGGCACGATCGTGCTTGTATAACTTAGCGGCCCGTTCACCCGCAGCAGATTACGGCCGTGTGACGTATGTGCGTATGCATATATGCCCCCCGCGTACGCCCGCGTCAGGGAGGGAACCCGTAAATATTAATCAGGCAATCTTTTAGCGCCACGAGGGGAGGATGGGAGCACGGCTCGGCGACTCGGACGAGTGACTCTCGGTCGTAAGTTTGCGAGGGTGCGCTGTGTGGAAGCTGGAAATTGACGGAAACGTCCCCCTCGCGCGGCAACCTTGCGTGAAAAATACAACCCGACACCAGCTGATGATGTAATTTGTACGCCACGCGGCGATTACAAAATTGGGGTTTCTTCTCACGTTGGCGTGCCTTGATCACCCTGTACGTTGCTATGCATCATGGATCGCCTCCGTGGGGAATCGTTTACTGTAAAAACTGTGACCCATTCTCTGATGCGCCGTCTTCTCAAGAAGGACGCAAAAATTAGATAGTCGTAAGGAATGAGGAAAACACCCGGCCCTGTCAAAAGTAAGTGTCGTAAGATCGTAAATTTCGCCTATGTCCAACGGGCCCTACGTAAGGTACGTTAGTCCAGTCTTGAGCTCTCCCTCGCCCCAATAAAGTAACGTCGATTTTCAATATAGTCAAATCAAATATTCCTTTGGATTTTTCCGACTCGAAATTTAGACCCTACCACAAGCCTGCAGATACTAAGCAGAGCCTTGTTTAGGACTTTTTGGTCTTCACGCCCAATTCAGGACCTCGAAAGAGCTATCTTTTTCGTAGTTGGACCCTTTGTCAACCTTAACGTCCTATTATAACCTATTCTGGTACTCTACGCGATACTCCTCTCATATCAGAGCCTGTTTAATGTCTTGAGGTCCTTAAAAAGTACCGCAGTAGTGTCTGGATTGGTGATTATATTATTCTACTTACTCGGAATAATTAGGCGCGATAAGGGACCAAGGTTGCGAAAGTATAATAATTCAAATGGTAATGCATTATTTATTACGAAATTAATGAATAATACCCCAAACCTAATATTTTTAATCACCCGAAAAATTAAATAACACAATTGATAATTGTCGCTGTATGAAAAATTAATTTGCATTGGATTAATTATTACCAAAGTCATGAGTAATGGATATAATGGATATATGTATAGTTATTATTATTATCAAAGTAATAATCAATGGATTCGAAATGCACGCATTATTACCACAGCAATAGGTTGTTGATTATAATTACAATATTCATGATTACAGTAATAGGTGAAGATAAATGATTGAGTTATATCTTTTTATGATTCTGAAGGTAATCATTATATTCAAACTTAGATGAAATTTTATCAGATTATATGTATTCTTATATAATTGTATGACGCTACATGCAAATAATTTCATATACTTTTACCATGAAAATTCGAGGGGGGAATAACTCAGGGTTCAATTGACACGTCAATTGTATAGTTTGAATTACTTCGAATTAATTCTAATGGTCCAAGTAAATTTTTCTAATTCTAATTAATTAATTTTAGTTAAACACAATTCCAAACAATTCACTACGTTAGTAAGCATTAATAGTAAAGGACCTGTAGAGGTCTAGAGTATATAGAGGATATAAAGAACCCGTTAAAGTCCTGCGGCTATAGAGGCCCCTGTAGAGGTTTTAAAGATGTCCTTCTTTGAACCTGAACGTGGAAGAAACGAAAGTATCGGCCAAGTTTAGGTTTAGAATAGGTTCTCTTTTCAATACAAAGTTAGTCCTCCACAAGTTCTACTACATCCTACCAAACGTAAGACTTGCAGGCGTACACGAGGGTTTAAATTTCGACTCGGGTTCAATCGAACAAATTTTGTGACTAAATAAACATAAATTTGTAAAAGAAATTTTAACTACCCTGCTGTCAAATCTCTCTTAAATTGCACGTTATTTAAAGGTAACGTTACTCCGATGGGACCCCGTCCACCCCTCACAGTTACTAACGGTTGGCTTTTGCTTGGTCTCCCCCTAACTGGTAACGTAGTTTATGAACGACCCCCAAGAGGCGATGCGTGATAGAAGCCAAGGGAGGATCCCAAGCAATACGAACTGATGTATCTACTCGCACACCGCCAAAAAATCCTGTCAACATCGTCGAATAATACTTACAGGCTGTATCATTTTAAGAAGAATGGTAAGATATTTCGGAAGAATTGGTTTTACAGGAAAGTAACAAGAAGGCAAACTCGGTCTTTTCGGGCCGAGCGTAAGTTTTCAATATGAGTCGTAGGTGAGCCGAAGACGAATATTGCAAATACGCGAGGCGAAAAGACCGTTGCCTCCTTGTTACACATGATTCTTTACATAACAAGAGAACCTATGTTACGCGTTTTTTCAGAAAGCACAAAATTGAAGTTAGGGTCACGTGATGTCAGATTTGTTAGCAGTGCCGAAAAGACCACTTTTAGCTCCTAGGACTTAATGCCGTCTTTTCTGTACTCTGCGCATGCGTATTCGCAGGCTCGCTCTACCGTCATAGAAACAGGTACTTTCACAAGGTTCACATTAGGGTTGAGAAACAATCCCCGCACAGGTATTTGCTTACTTATTTAGGTCAAAAAATGGCATCATTGTTAATTCATTTCAAGTTTATAATTTATAACACAAGGTTTTTTGTAAATATAATAATTTTAAACCTGAAATAATGCACGCTTTCGGAAGAAGAAAACGGATTGGTGACCCGTTCCTTTCACCCATTCACCCGGAGTATTTCCAATTTGGAGTGCACAAAGTTTAATTCTGATCGTTGATTATCTAGGTTGTAGTCGAATAAAGCAACTGAAATCATCAAACTGAGGGTTTCAGATTAATAATAGTATGAAGAAAAAGGCCCACCTCTTTCTCTTGTCGGTGAACTAGGTCTAACACCTTTGCGAACTTACGATCAAAGTACCAAAATTTTAGAATTTCTGAAGCAAATTTCAGAAATTTTTACGTTTTATTTATCTCCAAACCAGCTATTATCTTACTGAACGAAACAACGGGTTTCCTGTCCAAAAATCTAAAATAACCTCGACTTCTCCTCATAGCATCTACTAAGAAACTTGTTGACAGCACCGTCTTAAGGGTCACTTCAAAACTCTAAAACTTTTGTCTGAAATATTTTTCTGTAAAACCTATTTGGGCAATCCACTTCAAGTGGGGTACCCTGAATACTATAAATATAGTAGGCTCTCGATACAAGCCCGCTCCCCGGGCTGTAAAAGATAGAAATTCAATGTCATTGTTCTCAAAAATCTTTAAGCCCCGTCGTCTCTACTTGTATCGCGATGTTTCCGAAAATGAATCCACAAATGCGGACATAAAGCAAGGAACCAAAAAACCGTTGTCGAGATGATCCAAGCAAACTCAATAGACAAACAACATAATTTACTGCCGCAACATTAGCGATTTGGGAAGATTTAGCTCTCTTCCCCGGATTCCCGGAAACGTTCCTCTCAGTTTCCGCACTATTGCGTCCATAATTCGCCCAAAAACAGTCTAAATTATCTTCCTGTCTGCGTACGGCTCGGTTCTTTCCCCTGAATACCTGCTGTTCCCTGTATATGTACCATGCCGTATAACAGATCTGACCCCCGTCACGCACCTGTGCCGTAGAAGCGATTAGGCGGTTGCATTATCTTTTACTTTATTTTATTCTTCCCTTGTTTTTCCCCTCTATTTTTCTACTTCGGCAGAAGAAGGATATTATGCGACAGATGCTTCCCGTGTTTCCCTGCGCGTGACACGTGCTGCAAGTTGGCTTAGCATCCCCGAGTCGATACCCACGCACCCTCCAACCTAATTGTAAGGTTGCCTAACTTTTCCACGCATCCGTTTCAGTTCCGCTGAAACAATTTACAAGGTGTCTTCAACGAACACTCACGATCAGCTACAAAAGGTAAGTGAAATTCCTACCCAGTGTTCTCTCCTTCGGCTGCTCTAGAACTTTCTAGATGCAACAGAAAGAAAAAAAATAAATACGAAACAGTGTATGCTTCACAGTAGGACCGAACTCCCGATTGACAAATGGATGAACAGTTTTTCAGAAGGTTTTATCCTTTACTGTCTTTACAGTTATGACACAGATAGAATTAACTATAACGGTCATCTCGAAGATTTGTAACAAGAGTAATTTACAGTCTGCGCAAAGATGCTCGTAGATTTGATTCGGGCTTCCGGTTAGTAATTTCCGAACAAGGGCATAGAAACTCGGATAAAATCGCTGCGCTGATCTTCCGACCGCAATCCTAGCTTATGGGGTACGTCCAGACGAGGGGAAAACCAACGATTTGACGACGTCACAAAGCAGTTGAATCAAAATGATTCATCGAGGTTCTGATTATGCGAGCTTGTTAGAGAAGGAGTGAAGCAGAGTGAGTAGAGTGGCGAACCGGCGTAATTGCATAAGAATCTCGCGTACATAGCATTGTCGTAACTAGGTAGAGCCGTAATAGCTTCAGGCGGCGATAAACAAGCGTGTCTCAAGGCATCAAAGCGACAGATTGTACAAACACCACCACCACGGCTATACGGCGGGCTAGAGCGTAGCAGGTACGACGCTAATTAACCAGATGCGGACAGGGCAACATATTAGGACGTGTACACGTGTACCGCACACCTATTCGCAGATATATGCGTTACAGTTGCGCGATGTATAGACGGATGGAGAGTTTAGTGCGAAACAATTAATTACACACACGCACGCGAACGCGATCGTACGAACGAGTCGTGTACATCCATCCTCGTACCCAATTCGCTGGCTGCTCGTCCACGTTACCCCGCACAGAATAAAGGCACATTTGATAAAACAAGCTCGGAATTTACAGTTGATTATACATATCGCGCGTGACGTGGATATTTACATCCGTTGTACCGTCGATCGACGAGTTGTCACTCATCGCCGGAATTGCGGGAGACGGAGATCGAAATCCGAGGGTTAATCCCCGCGCGATTGCATTGCAAGTGCACCGGGGATCATCTCGGGCGGTGGTTCGTATATAGCTATACTAGGAAATTAATTGCAAGTCGAGGCCTTCCCCGCTTCGGTAGTGCTGCCCATGCGTGGTTGGATGGTACATATATGGGGCAATCCGCACGTCAACTTCTCCACTCGCCGCTGATACTTTTGATTTATGCACTTCCGGTCAGTCGCAGGACGTTGTAAGGCTTCCAAGCGACTGAAAATACCGTACGTGAATAAAATTCCAGAGCAGCAATTAATATGTTTATTCCCGACTCGACCATAAAGTTGACTTTTGAAAAGTGGCATATTTTTCACTAGAACGCATCTGCGGGAAATATGAACAAATTTGAAACTCCCAATTTTCAGATAAATATTGCGGCCGGTGTTGAGTCGGAAATAAAGTCCTATATGTAACACAGGAATAAAAATTGACTTAATTCCCTTGTTGCGTAATACACTATTTCAATGTTTGCATGCGATTTGTCTGTCGAGATAACTCTTTGCTACTATCGATGGGGTTTTAAGCGTACAAAATTGCTTTTGAGAACAATACCATTTCGTGCGTTTTAAGTATTGCAACAGAAATTTGTACAACTTTTATGCATTGTGTTATGAACATGCGAGTGAGAAAAAGAAATCGGCGAGTGCAACGTCACCGGTAGATCGAATTGCTTTAATGGAATGCCCCGTGTACGTGGATATACAGCGGATGAGAATCTCCTTCTGGGCATTTGAAGCTTAAACTCGTTTAAACTCGGCGCAGAGACAGGCGATTATACCACTCCAAGGTAGGCGGCACATTTTATTAATCTACTTGTCTACTCCTCGGCGCCCTTATAGTATCGAATTAAACGGCAAGTTCGGGATGAAAGGGGCTATTCCAGAGGCGGGTAATGGGGACGGGGGATGATTTTACACCAAACTCGAGAGCGGATGCCGAGGAATATATAACCGTTCAAGGGTTGTAAGAGTTACAAGGGTCATAGAGCCCGAGAGAGGACGAAATGAGTTCGTCTTAAATACTCCGGGGTAATAGGATTAGCAAATAATTCCCCGAGTTCACGGAGGGCTCGCCGTTCCAGTAACGATCCACGAAATGTTGGCTAATGCGAATGTCACTTCGAGAAGAAAAATTTTACCGAATCGGCGACATCCTGACATTCCTGTGCGGTTACACTGTTCGTCGAAAGACCGTAATTGAATGTCGAAAATTGTTATTTTTATTCGAGCGTGCACTTATAAATAACAACATATTAAAAATAGATCGTGGAAATTGGGATAGCGATTTTTACCACATCGGCTACTCGCCGTATTCATTTGTGTTCTTGGAATATCTGACCGTAATCGACCCCGGGTGATAAAAAATGTCGTTAAATTTGTCACGACATATGTATGTAAGTACTGATAGTAAAATATGCTACAATACTACGTAAAAAGTTGTCACCAATTCGTGGAATGGATGTATAACAATGAGTAATACAGGAAGTGTGTAAAAATCAACATCAATAATCGTTAATCGGAACATAAACAAGTGCGTCATACTACATAAATTCAACTAATATGCTTAAATTACACAAAACAATTCTACAGCTTTTTGCATAACTCGCCATAACCTCCTGCCCCCACTATCTCGTCGGTTATACCGCTCATATTCGCCCGGTTGAACCAGACTTTACTTTAATCTAAATAATACTTAAACCTTTAATATCGTAACCATACGCGCTTTATTAGAATTCGGCGGATGAATTTTTTCTCAATCTACCGCAGCCCCGCACCGCAAAATGGTATCGGAAATGGGATTGATTTATTGGAGGATATTTCCCGGGTGTTTTGTTCTTGAAAGGCGATCGCTCAGAGGGTGCCCGATTCAATATACTCTCCCACAGCTGCGTCGGTGTGTAGCCATCGGTTCCACCGTGAGTTATATACACGCGCGTTAAGGAGATGGAAAAAGAAATTATTGCGAAAGTTTACAGCCTGTCACGGCTCGATACCTGTCGAGAAACGTGGTCGCCCCTGCGTTCCAAATTATACTTTTTAATTTCGAGCACGCCCGAACGACCGGATGGGCGATCTCGCGTGCTGCAGTGCTTACGTAATTCGCTCCGGAAAAATCAGCGAGGTAAAAAAATTTCAGACTCGGTCGGTTCTCTTTGTGCTTTTTTCTCCCCATTCCCCCCTTCCCTCTCTCTATCTCTCTCTCTCTCTCTTTCTCTGTTTCTCTCCTTCCTTGTCTCTCCTGCAGGCCACTTGACTGCATAAAGAACTGAATAAAATTGAACGACGAGGCAAGATGGAATGTTATTCGATTTATTTCGAAACGACTGCACCACGTCGTGTCACTATTTATATGAAATTATTCTTCGGCTATATTTTTTTTTCTTGTTAGTAGAATGCAACGGTTGATAAACGGCCTTTATATATTCAGATCGCCGCGATATGACGAAGCGTAAAAAGGCACCAAGCTGATTAAGACCACGTAATTGTGGCGATCCGAGATAACCTGCGGCCAACTAACTAACCCAAAGTGACCTTTGAGCTTTTCAATTGCGGTTATAACCACGAATCAGAATTATTTATACACTTACTCTGGAGATGCTGTGAACATATAATTTAAATATTATATACATGTATCGCCTAAATTATAACGTGAGCTGCTTTCCACATGCATATTATACGTAGGTGTTAGTATGGTAAAAAAATTATTTATCTCTCGTTTATTCGATTCCATGCGGAACGCAACAACAATTGTAAATTACGTGTCGTACTTCTTAAAAAGTAGACCACTATTTTCATCCAATTCTCAGATACTTCCTGTAATTTGTCGGATTGTTAGATATTATACGTGCTTGAAAAAAATTCCAAGCTTAAACATTTTTAAGATACGAAGTTTTTTCAAATTTATGTACACGCACATACGTGAAGTAAAGTGCCTGTAGCACGAGAAAGGAAATAATTTGTACCATATTTAAAGTTAATATATTTAGGTAGCTAATTCAGTCAGCATTAATGTAAAAAGATATTATATATATATATATTCGTTTATCGTGTGAATATATCAGTTGTTTTTTTATTTTATTTTTTTTATTTTAGTACTCCAATTCCAACAAAGCGTGCAGAACTTGTAGAAAAATTTCAAGTCTGTTAACTTGAATGGTCTTAGGTTAAAAAAGAAACGAAATAAATATTTCTTAAATCGCGAAAAGACTATAACTTTGCGATGTTATAACGCAAAATTACTTAACTTTTGTACTCCGAAACATACCGACTGCCACTATATTAATATCCATCACTTTCTATTTTTCTCACACACATTTTCAAAACTTGACTACCTATGATAACGTGTGTTCCAGATACACGGTGTAATTCACACGCGTACATCGTGCATCAGGCACGACACGCATGACCACCCTTGCATCTCGTTTACAGACCTACACCTGCAATGTCTGCGAGCATCAAAGGCATCATCGGGAAAATAACGTGCAGCTGTTTCGTGATAACGATGAGTTACCGCAGCGACTCGCTCGTGGGCATATATTTGTCGGTTTGTCCCCACATCCCGATCTCTAACTCTATCGCTCTCTATCGCTCCCTCTCTTTCGGTGGCTATAGGCGTGCATGGGTATCAGCTATAAACTGCCTCGCGATACGCGAGGCCACGTGATCCTGGTTAGATAACGCAACCCCTTCGGCCGCCCTACGCTGACACCCTTATAACGTGACTGTACGATTACGCGCCGAGTAAACCGTACACAACCGCGTTTTCACCGGCAATGTATGTGGGTAAGTAAACGCGTGGCGATCAAGGCGATTATCCGCCTACATGCAAGTACTGCGGAGGTGGAGTGAAAGAGTTTTTGCATGGCCTCATTTGGGGCTCGAGACGTTTCCTGCGTCCACACCCTTCCTCTTTCTTATCGAGCCGGGTAGATTCTTACTCCAGGAGGAACCAATATGTCGTGAAAACTGATTATCGCTACGGGATCAGAATATCCATTTTCTTCATCTGGCATAAAAAAAAAATGTTTAGGTATCGAAAATCACATTTTATATTAATTGATTAATGGATGCAATACGTAGGTCAGCACACAGATCCATTTTTAACGAAACCGGTTGGTTGTCATAACGTTGAAGGAACACTGTTAGTCCAATTTGACTTCGCAAGTGCGGGAATGTGCGAAAAAATATAATATCGAGAGAATGATTTATTTACTCATATCAACTATCAATAAAATTGGTGAAAAAATCATCATTCTTTTGCACGTAACTCCGCCTTATGATATGAAAAATAGGAGACTTCCCACACTCAAGTGAAAATAGCGTGTCTTCTGAACAGAACAATGTGAGATTGTACTAACGGTGTATGTTCATCCTTAATATGATTAACTGATTTCGCTGAAAAATCTGACTAGCAAAGTTTATTCCACACTGTTAAGAATTTCAGGTAATTTCGTTTGAAATTTCAGACGATGTTGGACGAACTTGTATCCATACTTCACCACTCGTGTAAATGTCGTGAGTATTTTGCTTGTTTTGTGTCGAATATGCACAAAATATAAATAATTCGAAATTACACTTGAGCATACAAGACGACTGTTAACGATGTATATCTAAACTGATTAACATCTAAACTTTCTTCAATTTACGAGGTATTTGACTTTGAATAATTTTCAACGTATAGAATACTGCAAGAGAAACAGATCTGCTACAGTCCAATCAAGTATGATTAAATTTAGCTAATTGAAATGTATCTTATTTAACCCTTCGTCTGTACATCTCCGCCACGACTTGTCAAATGTATAATCCAATATTCGCCCTTGAATATCTCAGCAACTATGAAGTTTTCGAAAAAAAGGCAAAGACTCATTTTGGAATATATTGATTAAGCATTAAGCCTGTGCAGTCAGATTTGCAAAAATAAAAAATGCAGCCATCGGAAAACGTGCTTGAAGTTGACCGTATTGCACATCGTTACTTGACTATAAAAAAAAATTGGGGTCGATATGACTGTGTGTGCAGACGAAAAGTTAATTCTATTGAATTAATTCGGACAAGTATATTATTAATCGACGCCATTAAATATATACTACTTGTAATATAGTTATAGAGCGTCTGAGGAGGAGCTTAAAGATTGTTAACTAGAGGAAGATATGTAAACGTAGTTGATGTAAGAAAATTTATATTTTTAAATCCTTATAGGTAGGTTCATTTTACATTCACACGGAAACAAAGTTTTCCTTAAATTCAAGTCACACTTAACGTCAATTATATGCGGTTTGATGCATACGTACACGGTTCAAAACTTTATCAAGTATTATAGTTTATACACAGCCGAAGTATCAGTCTCGCCAACCTCGATATAATTTTCATTTAACGAATGAGTTAGTGGATCGAGTCGTTAAAATCTGACAATCGCGTTATTTCACTTCCACATATTATGTTACATTTCAAAAGAGTACCTATTTATACCTTCGATTCAACCAATAGAGTTGTCAGCTGTGCTTCGTGAAACGAATGGAAAATTTACTTCAATGAAACAAATGTTTAATTCGTTGAACGCACCGGCGGCATTTGTTTGAGTAGAAGTGCAAATTTCTTTTATCCGTACCAAACCGTTTTCTCGTTATATGCATAAGGGATTACTACATCTCATCCTCTGAATAAACCATATTGGGAACAATCAGCATCGGACAAACATAATTTTCCTGAACGTAAGTAGTCCTGAAAATGAGTATAATAATTTAATCACTGTAAACGAATACAGAAAACGAATTGGATGTTCGACGAATGTCTTCAGATACGAAAATGAATTCAGGTGAAATACATGAACTGACAATGCGTGTAGGGATCTAATTTCCGCCCAACACCCCGCGATCGTCGACGATGAGCTTAAAGTTAACTCATCATTTTTCTCGTTGCACGTTTCAAATATGATAAATGAATCAATTACGTATTTGGTTTTCTGGTTGACAATTACGGAATCGCAAACTCGCGGTGTAAAGCGAGGGATTTCGAAAAAATTTTTGAAAAATTCTGGTCCGTAATCAAGACATTATTCTTCAACGAAAATTCATACGAATGCTGATCCGGTCAACGCGTACTCGAATATTAAATTTTTTTGAAAAATAACAAAAGATCTTGGCGATACAAAAAAACCTCCCGCGATTAGGCGAAATGTTACGAAATCCCCCACGCATAGTTGTTGCAAAGATAGGGGAAGGCGTTGCTCGTGTTTACTTGAAATGTCGCCATGTCAGGGGAGAATTTACGTGGTCGGGGAGCCGCAAAAGCGAGACTGGGAGAAAGAGGGTGGAAAAGAGAGAGAGAGAGAGAGAGAGAGAGAGAGAGAGAGACAGAGACAGGAGAGAGAGGGAGAAGGGAGGGGAGAAAGGATCCTAATCACAATCGCATATATTTAGTTGTGCTCGTATAACGTGTACGTAGGTATATGCGTATACGTACATTATGTATATATAACCATAGGAAGCCAATCTGTTCCCCGCGGGAACAGCGGCACTTAACGGTTATTAAGTCGGGCTATAGACAGGGCAGTTATAGGGGGGGGGGAGCTCGACGCTGCTCGCGGAATTCAGTAATTTTCAGTAATTTCTCGGCGCCAACTGATTACAAGCCGACCGTTCAGCGAACGTAGAACTTAAAGCCGAGGCGAAGCCATGTCTTGTTTCGTGTTTTTGCTTGATCTCCTCTCACCGGCGCTACTAACTTACACACAAACATGAGAACACGGACGTACGCCGTACCAGGGAGCGTTTTATTATGCAAAAGCTTTCGCCCTGCGCAGCGGCTGGGCTGTTCTGGCTCTGACGGAGATCCATCCCCACATCGGAGAGGCAGAGGCGGAGGAGGAGGAGGAGGAGGAGGAGGAGGAGGGCGGCGGGGTTGCCGTGAATCACGTAAATACGGGCAGCCATTTTGCGATAAACTTTTTTTCAGGTGCTCTCGAGAGGGAGCAAGAGAACGAGAGAAAAAGTTGGGACATGCATGGCGGTAGCGGCAGTGGTTCCACAGGGCACGGAGGTCGCGGAAAAGAGACAAGGGGGGTGGCTGGGTTAGGTTCGACGGTAGAAGGACGCGTCGAGAACGACGGCGAGGTGAGGGAATGGCGGTGGGGCGGTGGGGGAGGGGGCGCTATGATCCCGACGCGAAGAGGTTTCGTGGGTGTGGGTTATAAGAGAGGCGAACAGCCTCGCCGAGCGGAAAAGGGAGAGACAATTAATCTGCCATAGGGAAGCCCGCAGTGGTGTTCGGGGTCGACTCTTTTCTCTCCTTTTCTTTCTCCCCTTCAGTTTTATTCTTTTAAATTCCGTCACCCCCTGAGCCAGATGTGTCTACTCCGCCGAGTGGCCGCATCGCCCTTTCCCGGCTCCTCGCACCGCACCCCCGATATTCCACACGCTGTAGAACTCGCGCAAATGAAGAGGCTCGAATTTGGCCACCAAAACGGGCCCCAACGTTCGCCGCCCCTGCCGAAGCATCGCCGATGCGCAGGGGGGAAGCCCTATAAGTTATAAGCGGGCTGTCCGGCGAGCCCGAAGCAATTACCGCGCGGAACCTCTCGCCGAGCGTACCTAATGGAACCATTAGCGTACGGGCGATAAAGTATCGATCATAGTTATAAGGCGGGAGAAGACGGCGAAGACGATCTAAAACCTGACTGCGGCACCCGATCGAGCCGCACATAATTGACGCAAGGATCAGTGGGTCCGAACCGGGCATGGCACGAACCCCGGACTCGCGTATCATGCATACGTCATCGGCGAGCGATGGGTGCAGGGTAGAAGTGAAGTTAACCTAACCTAACCTAACCTAACCTAACTTAGAACGCGTTGCAGATTCGCAACAACAATTCCCGCGCATTATATTATGAACTGGAATTACCTAATTTCACAGGGGTCTCATCGCGCATCCACACATACCGACGTGCCACGTTGCGTTAGGTCTAACCTGTCCCGGACTTGTGCCGTTCCGGTCCTGCGTCCCGAGTAAACCACCCCATTTGGGCGTTTTCCAGCCCGGCGACCTCACCCGGGGGTAAATATATCCCTTCTTCAAGTTCGCAGTCCGGTCCGCGCGGAGTAGAGTTCGGCGGGAGCGAACCAGTCCGTTCGGTGGAAGCTCTTGACGAATCGGGATACGGCGTCGGCGGCAAAACGCCTCTCGCTGCCGCGAGACGCACGCGGTCCTGCGGAAGGGCCAATCGCCGCCGGATCTCGGCCAATCGGAGCGCCGGTTTCGCTCGACGCGCAGCGCCAACCTCGACTCGTCAACTCCGCGTGGACTCGCTAGCTGTTCTCCATTTGGCGTCGTGCGGTCGACGTTTTACCCGATGAGAAACTATTGCCCCGTGTACACGGTTGTGGATGAGCGGCGCTGCGTCGAGGCGGCGGTCGGAGTGGAGGGGAGCCTTTGGAATATAATGGTAAGGGTTCAGACGCTCGTCACAGGCGAAGCTTTTTCAGGCCTACCAGCGACAGTCGAGCTTGTACCATTACATACGGTAAACTTGGGCGTCATATGTTCGAGCCGTACGGACAAGCGAGCATTCCCGAGGTGGCCCGAGGAGACGTTCAGCCCCCTGCTCCTTCCTTGATGCCCCCTTCGGGCCCTCCTGCCGCCCATCGATATAATACGTACCTACTCGGGTTGTCTCTCCCTGTCGGTTCGTTGGAACTTTTTATTTTTATGTATATAGTTTCTTTTTCATTCTTTATTTTCTTTTCCTTTTTTTAGCGCGCCCCTGTCGATAGCAATTATTAAAATACAGGCCCGGTTTTATCGCGTCAGGCAACACCGGACGGGGGAACCGCGTTTTCGAGCTACTGCACCGGTCGTTATCTTCGTCGCTTCTCTTGTATCTGTGTACTTAAATGTGTGTATGTTGTAACGATATGTATACGTATATGTGCTCACGTAACCAGGCCTTCCCAGTTGTAAATTAAACTTTTTTGTTTCCGGGATTTTAAGACATCTGTAATCAAATTTTTCGACATTTTTTTGAGAACCGTTTACAATCGTGCTTTCGAATATTATGCAATGCAATGTAGTAATTGCTTCAAAGTATGCGCACACAGAGAAAGGATTTGTTGAATCTACACACGAGACGAATAGTATGTAGTTTCGGAAGCAATCGTTCGCCTCGAGATCTTGTATTATTGTCGAGTTATGCCTCATGTGAGTGTGGAAAATCACACATTTGACGATTGGCATACGCCATAAAAGTTTTTAAATCTTAACGACATTCGGTTAAATTCAAACAGAAATTTGTCGTATCTACAGTCCTTACAGCTCTCCGCAGTTACCTACATTTTCATGCATGTACAATGTGTTACAACAGAGACCGAGAATTCAGGTGAAAAATCGGGGATTTTCGATGAAAATGTGCGACCAAGTTTATTCAACCGACTCCTGCCTTCGGTTTCATCGTAAAACGAATACTGCCCTCGGCTTTCGTTCCTGTTGCACAAATCAAAGTCAAAACTTTTCACGTCATACGGTCCAGATTAAAATAGCCTTCAAGATTTGAACGTATCGATAACTTATTTAATTTCAGCTCGACGAATATTAATCCTCATCCTGTATCTTTAATTTTTTCCAGTTGGGACTTTATGACTGTCTGAATTTAGAGCAATTTCCTGGCATTCTTGTATTACATATTGTAATTTAAGGTTACTTGGAGCGTACGTGGGTATTTCTTGACGGATGCTTGTTCCGCCTCTCTATGGTCATTTTAACTCCAATTGTCTCCGCCGCTCGTATACGTACCAACAAACCAGCGAAACGCGAGTAGCTCAGCTCAGGCGACCGATTACCGATTTCTCGCCTCGCCGATTCCATGTATATGACGGAATGGGTTTTCGTCAAGCCATTAGGTACTATCGTTGCGAATCGCCAGTGCGCTAGGTACCCAAGCATTGACATACCTGCGATGCCCCCCGTTTCTTACCATGATACAGTAATAATTCTCGTCGACGAAAAAATGCGCTGCACTAAGAAGTTTATGTCGTGATTCAGGGCCTCGAATACGTAATTACAGATCATTGCCTCGCACAGGGTTGATGTGGTCGGTACGCTGCAATACAAGCTGGTTGCAATACGTATGCTGTTCATGTGTCGTACGCGAGAAAAAGTCTTCTTTCTTTGTCCCGGGGTGCGTATTCTACGTATAACGGATCAAATCTATCCGCCTGCCGAAATCTCCCTCGTTTTTTTCGCCCTTCTTCTCACTCCAGCCGTCACCCGACGAGGGGACGGTCGAGTCAACGATTCGGGACAAACGGATGATTAGACGCAAATGGAATCATTAAGTACCTATATATAAATACTGCAGTGTAACTTTGTAGAGGGTTAGAGCGAAGAACTTTGAAAGTTTCTTTCCAAATCTATTTTTTACAGAAAGAAATTCCAAGTAAAAAATAACATCATGAAGACGGAAAAAAAAACGAAATTGAATAAGGAATAAATGGATGAGCAAAAAAATTTAATCCGTCTATAAAATCTTTCGAGGTGTATCCGTACGTGTGTATTATGCAGGGTACCGTGTAATACGGGTACGTGTATATTGGAATATACGTTTCACGATCTGGCATTACTTGGCGACGTTCAAACAGCCTTTTTCGTTTCCTTTTTTCTCCTTCCTCGTCGATTTTTTGTTTTTTCTTCAGGTTAAAATAAACACAGGTTTCTAGCTATGTTACACCGGTAGTCGCCGCAGAGAGACTCTAACTAGCTACTGGTTTCCACAGTGCAGCTTTCGTTCGCCCACCGCCACACGGCGGCAAACTCTTCTTTCCGCAGGCTGCACGGATATATTATGAGATACGAGGCTCCATTTTGTACAGGTGTTCAGATATGTTTGTTGTTTTTCTCTATTTAATTGTAAGGCATGTTATTATCATCTCAGTTCCATCTCGTTACAGAAAAATAAACGTATAACACGGATAAAAAATTGAAGGAATACGTGAAATACAAGGAGAAAGGAGAATGAACAGATGAAATACAAATATCATTTGCATAGCAAAAATGTTTATAAGATACCTATACCAGGTATACTTCGCTTTCAGAGTCACGAAACACGCAGGGTTTGGAGTTTTAAACGATATTATGCAACGGAATTAGTTTTCTCGAATAGCATGTGCAAGGCTGCATATTCTTGCATATGTATTATATATGTTTGAAAAATACATAATACCCGTACCATCGGCTATTCCTCGCATTTTCCCTTTAAATTCATCTTCGAAACACCTGATCGAAGGCAATTTGAATTGACACGAAACGTCGCAACTTCACAAGTGTACAACGTGTATGAGTGGTGTACGAAGGATACGGCGACGGCTTGAAAAGATTATATTGCATACGCACGTACCTATACGCATACCGTATACGGGTATAACGTAAATGTGCCGTATAACCATAGGCAGAAGCGGAAGGATCGGTTGCCTGAAACAATGTTGGCCAGCCGTCACTACCCCGGAGCTTTGATCATTTTTTTTCCTCTCTCCGCCGTCCCTTTTTCGTTTCGTTTTGTCGTATCTTTTTCCCTTTTCGTTTCTCTCTCCCTGTCTTCTCTCCGTTTCATCTATTTTCTCCTTTTGTCGTCTCGAGTTTTAATTTTTTTATTTCATATTATTGTATTTTTATTTTTTACTCCCCCTTGCTTTATTTTAAACGCAAACCCGTGTTTCACAAGCCTGGCGGACGGACTTAGCGACCGACCGACCGACCGGCGAACGGTAGCCGAGGCTCTGAGGAACGACCTTCTCTAACCCGGAATATCTCGTGGGACCTGGCCACCGGGTATTCTCTTTTGGGGCTCGGCACCCTCCTGGTAAAACTTTGTTTTGACATTGACTGCGGCGGTCGTTCGCCACGCGCGATACCCACACAAACACCGTAGGAACTGAGTCTGGTTCACGAACAGAGGATGGGTATTGTTATCTGGACAAAGATGAGATTACGAACACAGTTATCACTACGAAATGGAGATTGCCTTTTATCCTCATCTATCTTGCACAGATATCCTGCACAGACCTGCCTATAAAACAACGCTAATGAAATAAAGTTTGACGCAAAGGAAATTCAAATATCCGTGACGTTTGCCTGTGAAAATCATATACGTATTTTCATTCAGGATTTGGTTATCACGAATGAATGTTAGAGGCTCGGGCGTTAATTTAAGAAAAAATTTATATCGAGTCAACAGAAGCAAAACTAGATCTCTCGGTGCAAACATTGAACATGTTGCTTTGAGCAACGCGTGCAAGAATCTAATTACCACGAGAACAAAACATGCCCAGACGGTGAGACAAATCGGCCACTGTACGAACAAGTGCTTAAAGTTGTGGAATATAATGGTACATACTTCGCTATCTTATCTAAAGGATGCCTAACTTGCGCAAGTTTCATCCGGATTACGACAATTCATATGAAAAACGGATTCGATGAAAAACGTAGCTGCATAACCGAAGAAATAATTGCTACCAAGTTACCACAGCTTACAGAGAAATCCTTGATAGTCCATTTTCTGTAACACAGTACGCATACAAGTACACAATGGTTTCTCTTTCTGACGTAAGACCAATGCGTACTACACCAAGTTCGCCGGCAACGAGAGAGACGTAGACCCTGTTCTGTGTTGTATCCATCGGGCACCGCACAATGAACGATCTCGGTGGATCGTGAATGGGATGACGTCACCGGGAAGGGAGGGGAGGGCATCCGATGCAACGCTGTCGCCCCGTTGCAGCAGCATCCGTCGGTTCGTTCTAATCTAATCTGTATACCAACATCGGGACTCGCGCCCCGGCTCGCGTCTGCTTGCCATTAATTGTGAGTTTAGCGTGCAGTCACGTGTGCTCATGCTGTATGCATTAGCATGTGTGTATCTCGTGAATCCGCAATGCGATTTGAAGCTGCTGCTGCTGCACGGGTGTCAATCTACCGGGGTGGGTGGGGGGGGAGAGAAAAATGACGACCTTAAGCACTTTGACATGATTTAGGTAATCCGCTAACTGAGAGAAGCAGAATGGGAGATAGAGGGAGATAGTTGAAGAATTGCGGTAAGCCTGGTTAGGGGACTTGAACAAAGAGCGAGGAGCAAAGGAGGTAGACGCGTTAGCCTGCATGAAGTGGGTATGCGTTCAAGAACGAGGAGATTTCGCATCTGGTCTTTTAATGAAATTCTAACGACCCAAAGGAACGTTTTAACGCGTAAGTGACCCCGAGCAATTATCTGTACGATTATATATATATATATATATAATCTATACGTGTGTATAAATACAAATATACGCTTTAGTTGAGTATATAATATACACAGCGTATAAACGAGGCATGTTACATACCTACATAAACGCTCACGGCAAGAGCGGGAAAGAAAGAGATGGAGAAGCGGCAAAACAACAGAAATAAAAAGGACCTATGCACGCATAAACTCCGCGGGCTATGAGTAAATACGCTGGGTGGAAAAGCGTGAGAGGGGTGCAAAGGTGGGGGAGGGAAGCCGTTTGATTTTTTCGTCTCCCCTTTCGAGGAGATACGGAGACCTCGAGTCGAGCTAATAATTTGTGGTTAAAGTGACGCGATACGTGGCTGAAACGAAACGACAAACCACGCCGAGTCTTCCGTTCGTTGAATCCTGATCGGTCAGCGTCGAGGCGGGAAGAAACCCACAGCGGCGATAAGACGAGGCGGTCGCACACGCATACCTACTCACCTCGTTTAGCGTCTATTGTCTCTCCGGCCGCGGCGTCGTCTCCTCTCCTGCACTTGTATTGATTTTCACTTTACTTTAACGCATTAACATTTCCAAAGTGTACACGCACACTACGAGCGAGGCCCGTCAGTCTCGAAGTCGGGCGATGCGAGGCGACCAGACTCTCAATCTCACTCTCCGTCGGCGGAAGATATACCTACCTGGCCATTGTGTGTATGCACTGTGCATTCACGCTACGCGAGACAAAAGGGGCTCGGCTCCTTGGGTGGTTTGGGTCGCTCGGGGTGCCGCGACGAGCGATGTTGACGCTTCGAAGCCCGCGCTCTGATTGGCCGACACCGCGCTCCGATTGGTCGGCGCGCTTCGCTCCGCGCGGACTCAACTTCTGCCCGCGTTTCCACAAGCTTCTCTCTCTCTCGCTCTCTCTCACTCACTCACTCGATCTCTCTCTCTCTCTCGCTCTCCGCGCTCAACCGCTCCCGGGCCCGAGCGAGCTGCAGGGAGAAGCCTCGAGAGTTGAGAGGTCTCTCTTGAAAACAGTCTCTCAGCAGCAAAGCACCGAGATCCCCGACGAGATATGGATTTTTCTTCTTTTTTTTCTCTCTTTTTTCTGTTTTTTTTTTCTTCCTTCTCTTCCTCTTTTTATATTCCACGCTTGCCTACCCTCCATTTTGCTTGCTACGGGTCTTGTCTGCCTCCCCGATCTCCGACTACCGTATGTGTCCTCTGTGTCGTGTGTGTCAGCTGCTATCTCGCACACCAACCCTCGACTTTCCTTATACCCCTCTCTTGCCTACCCCCCCGGGCTAGCCGCTGCGACCGCGGAGAGAGGCAGCACCGGCTACGTATATACGCGATCATCTACCGCCGACTAAGCCGTGGAAGTTGAAAACCGGTCCGGTGCACCGCGTGCAGCGTACGGTTTTACGTATACCGGAGGCTTTCTTTGTCAGTTCGGATGTTTCTTCGCGTCGATTTCTTTAATATTTTTGCACGGTAATCCGTCGAGATTCAGTCGTTCCTCAACAGTCGTCATGGCTTGTA
Source organism: Neodiprion fabricii (assembly GCF_021155785.1). Lineage (NCBI taxonomy): Eukaryota > Metazoa > Arthropoda > Insecta > Hymenoptera > Diprionidae > Neodiprion > Neodiprion fabricii. The sequence continues at coordinate 16,497,636 of NC_060244.1, forward strand.
AATTGAGTAAAATTATCACGGATTCAAATTTGTCGAATTGAGAGAGAGCGTTTGGGTTAAAAAAAAATTCAATTTTCGAAAAACTCACACTTCATGTGAAGACTTTGAGTGATTGGAATGCATTTCAATTGCATAAGTTTGGAATGTTCATCATACCAGTACTCAAAATTGAGACAAAATAAGGCCTATTATATATCTGTGGAACACGACTGTTACAAATTTGTTAACGTTGATAATTTACTCACCGTGACGATTGTTTTCTGCAAATATGGCAAGCCATCCGAGATCCGCGGTGTGTGACGTATTGCGTTGTTGTCGCGGATCGAGTGTTGAGGGTGCGGACGTATAAGCTACGCGGGCAGATGCTATAGGTGTTGATGTTCATCATTGGGGCTGCAGGCTGCAGAGCAGAGATCTGGCGTTTCGATTTAATTAAGCACCCGCCCGCGCCGGCAGCTGCCTCTCGATTTCTTTCATTATAATTTTCTCTAATATTTTAATTGGTATTCGCCGGTATAATTACGTTACCGTCCGCGAAGCTTTGCGCGAAATTCTCAAGCATCGTTGTGACTGTAATTAAAGGCAATGATTAGAGCGGTACCCATCCGATCCCTCGACGGATTTATTGTTTGTACAGCTTGTGAATAAAGAAATATAACAGCAAATTTGAATAAATAATTGTAACCGATCACCGATCTGTGCATAGATTGGCTCGTACGTGAGTCAAATCTAATAGTGTTGAAGGTTTCAACTTCGCGACACGTTTTTGAATTTCAGAATATGACAAAAGTCTTATTACCCGTTATCGAAAGCTGTATCATATACCTATGTACATCTGTTGAAGAATTTTCGTCGTGCACGACGGAATTCAGAGGAACATTGTGAAATATGAGGTTATTTGATTTGCCTGCAGATGTTTTTTATTTGAATAGAACATGTTTTTAATACTATGTAAATATCATTTAAAAGGTTTATTATCATCGTTCCGTGTATGTGTTCGTTATGAAATTTTCAAGATATTAACTATACGAATATTTTTTAGCGGTAACATCACCTACTTCAACTTTTGCAATATTTGATATTTTGACTGGGCGCCTTACACCACTCAATCGCATACATCAATCAAACGAACGAATCTATCGGAAAATCTGTCGATGAACACTTGTAGTGTAAAAAAATCAATATCCCGTCTTCGCTCTGATCACTGATACACTTGTAATATTCTAGACTTCTCTGTTAAAAATGATTATGACTTTACTACACATTTACTGTACAAAAGAGTTGTCAAACTACAAAATCAGGCTGCAAAGTTACAAATTCTATATAGCGACATTAATTAATATATATTTGTCTTAAATTCACGGTAAAAATGTTCGATTTTACTAAAATTTATTAGAAAAACAAAACCCTAAAAAGTAATTTGAATTTACTAAATTTTGTAGTAAATTTGTTGTAGTTGTAAGTTGCTGAATTCACTGTCCCATATCCGATCAAAACTCCCGATACGGTGTAGGAAGTTCGATAAAGAAATTTTTAACAGTGTTATTCGTTGTCTCTGATTTCTCTTTTATCCGCAGACGAAACACACCTGAAACTTGGCGATGAGACGAAGTCGCTAGTCGCATAGAAAGACGCAGCGTTGCAGCTGCTGCACGTTGCTCATCCGTTGATCGTGAGCGGGTTACTTAATGAATTAAACTAATCGGTCAATGGGCAGCTGTGAGTACACACGCGTTGTACCGACGGCCAAGAACCTGCTGGAACCGGAAGCGCGATCAAATTTAGCCGCACCCCAATGTACCTGCCTGTGCACGCGTATTGCATACCGGTACATCCAACATGTACGCAATATGCGTATACCTATACATACACTGATACGCAGGCGAGGAAACACGCGTGGAAAACGGTGCAGAGCGTGAACGAGCCGAAGCTTCGGAGGCGAAGAGGCGAGGACATTATCGGTCGTCGTTCGCGGTGCGGTTGTGCGGTGATGGCAGCGGGGTGGTTGGCGCCGGGGGTGGGGGTCGGGGGCGGAGGACGGCACCGCAAGGGTGGCCAGACCGCAAACGAGACCGGGGCTCCGCTATCTGCTATCTGGATAACCGCGCTCGCCGTGCCGCGACCCGACGCCCACCCCCGCCCCCGATTCCGACCCCGACCCGACCTCGACAGAGATACAACCCGCCGCCCCGGGGTTGTATTCTCGCGCGTGATAGCCAATATTACGCGTATTCACCGCGCTAATTTCACCCCAATTGACAAGATGAACGAGCCAGAAAACAAAATATGGCCGTTGTCCGTCACGTATGGAACGCTCATCGTTCCCGCCCCGCGTGCACTCGCCTCGCTCCGTCCGCGTGTCACGGCTGCGTTCTAACGGTGTTAAAGGTTATGTTATATCGCAGACATGTAGATTCTTGATCGAAAAAAATTGACTAGTGGTTGATTTTTTATAACGCGTGCGATTGGAAATATTTTACATGTAATTCACACCTTTTCGATCATTCGTACATACAACGTTCAGATATACCTAGATACATGCCTGTGTTTCTGGTACCTGCCGGGTGACGAATCGAACAGAAATTTGGTAAATTTGATACGAAATTTCAATTGACTTCGAAGATCGACAAAGTATGGGTATTATGTTTTACTCAATTATTGCGATTTGTCTCAAATGAATTTTGTAACCTAAAGAGCACTTACAATCTTGATTTCGAGATAGAATTATATTTTTATCGAGTGCAAATTGGATTTATAATCAACGTACGTTCTTTTGAAGTCATAACCGTTGAAGAAAAACTCTATTTGAGCCATCTCGGTTTGGGGATTTATTCTTTTTAGTACCTTATATATTACCAAAGTGTCACAAAAACTAGTAAAGTGGAATTTCGATTAATTTTGTAACACACACATGATTCCGCAAAGTTAAACATCAATTTCACGTCTGCCGTAATGACGAAAACTTTTCAATGGACCTTCTCGGATATTTAAAAATGTTGCAATAAGCATATTTCTTAAAAAAGTGGCTTGTATATATATTACAGTACGTACTGCGAGAAGTGTGACCACTTTTTGTAAATTTTATGGTACATACACCGATATTGCCTCGGTAAGTATGTTTTATTATCGAATATTAATTTCGTTTTTTACAAGTAGCACCACTCAATAAACCTTACATTACGTATCAGAGGCCGCAAATCTTGTACATTTATAGGTCTATCTGGTGTTTATTCGATATTATGAACGTAATAAAAAATGATGAACATGTTCAGTATCACTGATAACAATAAACTGCTGAATTTATAACCCAAACGACGATTTTTGCATGCCCAGGTGATTTGTAACCTTCAGATAATCGCAGAAAAATAATTATGTATAATATTCTTATTTTCCATTGAAATCGATCTGCACTAAAATTTAAAAAATTCTCAAGGTAATTATTAATATCATCTCTGATACATGACTGGATTTAAAAAAACCGTAATTTTTAATATTCAAACCGGTCCAACGTAGACTCTACTAATCCTGAACAAGTTACGTACTCGAATCACAAATATATCATTCTATTAACTGTGTTTTGAACATTTGATCTCGTATAATAATATCAAGACAGCAAAATATTTAGCTTAAATATACATAAACATGTGCCTTGACTATCAGGTAGAAGATACTAGTCCAATTAAAGTTTTTTCTTACAACGCTTTGGAAAATTTTTATTAACCGAACGTCGTCTTTCGCTGGAAAGTAGATTTGAGAAAAAAGTGTAACTTTTCTGCTTCAAGCGGTAAAATAATTTATTACAGGGTCAAAAAATTACCGAGACTGCCATTGACATGGTAAAACATTCAGCATCGAGCGATAATCACCCCGCAGTGAGGAAAGTCAGATTCTCCCGACAGGCGGACCTAAAAGCCTCGCGCTGTTCGGCGGCTTATTATTCCACACAATGAATCCGTTCTTGGCGATGGTTGATTAAGAATTTCCGAGTGCTTAATAGCGGTCAGGTTATGCACTCTGGGCGTTCGTTTCCTCGACGAGCACGGCTCATGGCCACCTGCGGCAAAGCCTGGCCGCTTTCGGATACGTGGTACGCTACACACTTGCATACATATGTATAATACGCGAACGGGTTTCGAGAGCAGCTATCAACGCCTCCGTAAAAGTAACCTGGATGGGTAAAACGCGGCTGCGTTGCGCACCAAGTGCAGTGCATGCGGCACAGAAACGGAGGTGCGGGAAGAATGTCGTTGGCTGTTATAAAAGCGACGTGGACTAGAAAGTAGGCACCTGTCGACTTTGTACAACACTAGCAGCCCGTTGCGGTTCCGCTCGCTAATAATTTCAAATGCTTCTCGTGGCAAAACTGTTAAACACAGGAATATGCTCTCGCGAACTTTATTGTAAAGCTTTTCGCGACCTTAAACATAACTTTCCTCTATCCGCAAGAGTGTGTGTGATTCCGTTGCGACTTGATCAACAAATATCGTTATACATATCTTCAAAATCGTTGATCTGGTTGCAACGAAGTGTAGCTTAAGACCTGGCCAGACATTGTAGCTATCCGTAGTAAAACAAAAAGAATCAAAATCGGTTCCGTGGTTCTCGAGTTGTAAGCGAACATGCATCGGAAGGACTTTCGAGCTTCAGGCATGTAGAGATTCTTACAGGCTCGTATGAATACAACCGAAGAAACTCAATCGTTACAGATTGCCGGCTGCAGCAACGCCGGGCCCCGCCCCCTTCAGGCCCAACCAAGAAAGACGTAATGATATGCATAGGTTACGCATGCATAAGTATATGAGGCGTCAAGCATGCATAATTACCCCGAGGTCGAATATTATACACTATGCATACCTACACGACACACACGTTGCGCACACTAGTTCTCCGTATACACGATATAAATTATTATCGCTCTGGGGCGTCCGCGACGCACGACGTTGATATTTACAAAATATATCCTATACGTATATGTATATATGTATATATATGTATATATGTACACACGTTTATTATTGCATATGTTGAAAAGCGTTTACACAACTTCTTAATTCAAACTGTAATGTAGGCACGTTATACGGACTTTGGTATGTAAACGAAAAGCGATACAGGCTGCGGGCCATGCGTTGTCGGAAGCTAAAACGTCATGCCTATATCGTACCAAAGTATAAAGCCTCGATTGCGGAGTTCTCACTCATCGCCGGATAGTTTGCCACAATGGGTAAATAACCCAACGGTACAATGTGAGCAGTTACAGAGCTGATAAGTCGATAAAAAATTGTATACAAAGTTCAGTAATTAAGGGAGAAGAGTTGCAGATAACGTATGAATGTTGTCATCGGAAAGTTACTTGCAGTGCGATAGTTAACTAACAAGCCTGACGTTATATTTTATAAAACTTTCTCATGCTGATGTTGCGGAAAAAGCGTAGACAGAAAGAAAAGTAGCAGTCTCGTTTCTTATTACATAAATCGTAGGTACGATATCTCATGATGCAGTAACGCGCGAAAAATATTCAATTAGCCGGGGAGAAATCATTCTTTTTTCAATTTAGATCGTTTCCAAGATTTACAGATTTTAATGCGTTCGACTCAGTTTCGCAGAATACGAAGTGTGCACCAAGTTTCAATCGTAGATGAACACTTCGATTCGCTCATAATTTCGAAACGAATTATTCATTCACATTAGTTTTCAAACATAGGTACATAATGCGAGATTGATACATTGATCCGAGAATTGATAAGAACGAAATGATGTATCAAGAAATCCGTTCCGGACATGGGATTTATCAAAATTTATACGTAGAAGTACCGATCGTTTTGTTAATCGAACAGGCCATAAATATATGCAAATCAAATCACCTGGAAACACGTTCATTCTATGATGAACTTATCAAACTCATCCGCATCTCGTTCCAATTATTGAATATAAAAGAGTGTACAAGTTCAATCAAATCGATAGGGTTGTCCAGCCGCTTTCGTAAATTCTCGTCTCTTCCCATTTTTCGCTTTTCAACTCCGAGACATCGCTTAGTTGAAATTCTCTACGGGTGCGACGCGAACAAACGAACGTCAATCAGTTCGACAACCGGGCTGCTGTATCCGCATGTCATGTACACGAACATACGTGTTTTTAATTAATCACGGATCGAGGAAAAAACCTCCGATGTTACCTCGCGGAGTGTATAAATCCGTGAAAATATCAGCGTGCGAGGCGTAGAGAAACACAGATGTGCTCTCCCCCGACGGCGGCGTGTAGTCTGCCGGGTGGGATCGGCTCGCTTCGCCCGCCAGTAATTTCGTTATTGTATTGTTGATCCTGCATGCCCACGCATCGACCGCAAAATGCGTTGGGACGGGGCGAGGCGGTAAAGGGCGCGTCGCCCACTCAGCACCGACCTCGGCTCAATTCTGCAACCACGCAACCAGAGATAGATACAGGTACCTGCCAATATCGCCTCTACCTACATCACCTAAGCCTTCCGTCCGGAGATCATTGGGGAATTATGTTAGCACACATGTTCGCAGCATCGTATATTCTACAGACAGGGTGGCCCGTTTCATATAGAACGGTGATAAGTATCTCGAGAATTGATGGGGGGTCTCACCCACCGAGAAAAGTTTCATTTGTCAAGGATACTAGAAAATTATAGCGTAACGAGTGTCGTTATAATAACGGTTCGAGTATTGTTGAAAGTTCAGGAAGAAGTACGAGAAAATTTTGCACGAGTATAATTCTTCAGTGTAATTATTATACTTGGAAATATAAATTTTATGCTCGTTGAAATATTAAGTCTGTTCAGTTTACTACGGTTTTCTTGTCAATATGGGACACCCTGTTATAACATAGCCATATGGTTTACAGACCGTGCAGCTACTACAGTGCAGGCACTTAATCAGCGCGAACTTATGGAGCGGGAACTTGGAGTGCAGATATTCCGAGACATTTTGCTATGTATAGTGACGTGTCGCGCAGAAATCGAGGCAGGCGTGCGCGTACAGGGTAAAGGGGTAGGCGCGTCTGCACGCACGTTGGAGCGCTGTTAATTTACCGCGGACGCCGTTGGCTTACCGAAGCATTTCGAATCCGTTTATGTGGAACGTAGGTATTCCGTACGTTGTATGGGACTCTCCGCACAATCTAACGCGCTTCAATGTACGCTGGACGAGTCGAGTGCCGTGCGTGACTTTGCTGCGAATTTTTTAAGGGTAATACAACGTAGAGCACAACGTGCCTAAACGAACAACTTAGGAATTCATCAGCAAAGAAAGGTACCGCGATGCTGATCGTTGGATACCTGGCCAAATTATTCTTCCATTTTAATTACAGATACATGTATAGCGTCAAATTAACGAACTTATTCTTAACAAGTATAATGTGAAGCTCGTACGCTCATAGCTCATATAAATTAATTGATATTGGCCCAAAACATTACACTGAGAGAAATTTTTAGTTCCGGTTACCGCTCGGTCCGTGACTATTTTCATTTTTTACCACAACCGACAAATATAGTTCTAGGTAGAAAATGAAAATTGGTTTTCTAGCTGTTACCGGAAAGTCTAGTATCCGTTACTATTCTTTCTCATTTTGATCACTGTTACTATATTTTCTTGTAACTGTTGCGAAAATTTAATGCTTGTACAACAATAAATTGACGTTAAAGACTCGTTTAACTAAAAAAGTAGAGTAAACCTCGCAAACTGATTTTGCGTTGCAATTACCAAAAAAGGATCGACGATAGCACAAAATGGTTACGCGTACCTCGTTTTTCGTTATTCCAACAATATTAAAACAGTTTTTTTAACGATACCTGTTTTACTCAATTTTTCTAGTTACTATAACTATTGAAATTTTTCTCTGTGATACACACCGCATTTTACAAAATATGGGATAAAGGTATATATTCAACAGAAGGATTTGTTACTGAAAAGGCAGCAATTCCATAACATTAAATGCAAACAAAACGAATTTGACACAACTCAAGCAGCGTTGAGTTTGTCGTGAAAGCTGCAGCAATATGGTTTATTATTTCCATTTCTTTCAGAAAAAAATGTGAATCTGGACAAAGGATTTCGTTTCATGCTGAAACAGATTGCGTTCGTTCTAAATAGTTTGTTTGAAAAAATCTGGCACGAAAATAAATCCAAGCAACGTGACGATTTTCACACTAAACTATCATTGAAATCCGCGTGCGATAATGTGATTGAGATTTGATAAGGTATCACTTTTACGGTAAAACTGCACGAACGTCTGATGCAGCATGAGTCTATGTCTGCGTTCCCCTTTCCAATTTCGTGTTTTCTGTTTCTCTCTCTGTGTCATGTAAGCGCACCCGCGCGTTAAATAGAATTACGCGCGATCCAGCCGTTGATTTTAGTGGGTATTCAAACACACCGGATCAGATAGTTGGGTAAATAGAGACTGAACGCGGTTATAGAATCTATGTAACATGCGCGTACCCACAAAGAGGGAAGAGGCGGTGGTCAGAGGTAAGTCGGAGCCTCGGACCGGCCTTTGACGTTCCCTGACCGAATGGCCGCCACCTAAATTGAAGCTCTAAATGCATCGTGAAGAAATACAAACAGCCGAGGTGAAAACCGGTTACGCATCTGTCTAAAACTGAGCTACCGCACGACGCCGTTAGTTCTCGGGGTCCTTTTACCGCACCGCGCGCCGCTGGCTCATCGCCGACCCAAAATTATCACATCCTAAAACGCTTCTGGTTATTACAATAACCACTTTTTAACAGTCTCATGTCAATTATCAATTCCCCGAAGAGTTTCCCAGCATTTCGTGATGCATTTTATGATTTGAACTTGGCGCCAGCCGTCGAGTATAAGCGAGTGTAAATCTTACATAGCATATTGCGCATACTTTAAGCAAAGTGTAGAAGATCGGCAAATTCCTGCTTCGCGGTGAACGTTGACGAAGTTTTAAGTTTGCGGTTGTAACTGTGAAGGCGGTGTAGTATATTGCGTGACAAGGGACGAAAGTTGGCGATTGCGACGAGTGTGAAGTTTGCGCCTGAGCGAAGCGACGGCGAAAAAACACGAGTTGCGGTCACCGACTTTTGGCCCGAATCACACACGATAGTTTTTATCACAAGCGAATGAAAAGCGGTGGAGCTTTGCGTGGTAGTTTTGCAGGACGCGAGTGTTCAATTTCTTGACAACACTGAGCTGAAATTCGCTACTTTCGTCCCGCTAAACTGCTACGCAAAGCTCCATATTTCATGCATGTTTGATAAATAGGAATTTATATAATGCGAGAGTATCTTACTCGTTTTTTCATGCGTGTTTTCCGTACAAAAAGTACCCGTCCCTATGACAGGTAGAGTGAGTCTGCGAATGCATATGCGCGGAGTACAGAAAAGACCACTTTTAACTAGAAGTTAGAACTAGAACTAGAAGTTAAAAGTGGAATTTTCCATACTGTGAGCATGCGCTGTTACAAATAAATCTGGTAGTACGCGACTCTAACCTCAATTTTGTGCTTTGTGAAGAAACGCGTAACATACTCTTGTTCTATGTAAATAATCGTGTGTAACAAGAAGGCAGCAGCCTTTTCGCCTCGCGTATTTGTAATATTCTTCTTCGGCTCACCTACGACGCATATTGCAACCCGAAAAGACCAAGTTTACCTCCTTATTACACAATGTACTATTTCTCCGCTTACGGTCAAATATCAATATTTCTAATATTATTTGAAACCATTAGCTATTTCGAGTTTGCTTGTTCCCACAGTTTGAAGTTGCAGAGTTAGTCTCATGCGTCGTATATCAGGACAAATCTGCAATGTACGATATTGATAAAGGTTGCGAATGAATTGCTTTTGAATGAGAAAGAAAAAACATAAATTACAGAAGAAAACTAATTCCCGGAAAAACTATTATTATTGCAAAAACGTCCGGAAGTGTAAAGGCTGACGCCGACTAGACCGCGGCGGACGGCGGCGGACGGCGGCGAAATTTTCGCTCATACAGTTATCCATATAGGTGTTCACACTAGACGGCGGCGGACCGCGGCAATTTTTCGCGAGTTCCAGGTTGGGAATATTTCGGCGGTGCGCCGCGCATCGCCGTCGTCTAGTGTGAACACCCGACCGATGCCGAAATTCATCCCAAGTATAAAAATAGGGAAACCTGCGTTACTTTGATGTAAATGGTTATGGTTTACAAGGATTCTTTTCATTCTCTCCGCTGTTCTTGCGAAAAATAAATGTATTCATTTTTACATCTTAAATAAATCCTACGGATATTAAATAAATGTTACGCAAGTAATTACTTCATTTTTAAAGAAATTTAAGTAAATGTGAGTTTTAGAACAACAAGTTATGATCAACGGATTATTTTATGTAAAAAATTTATTTTTTTCTCATTGTTCGGGTATGATGCTGATTTCATGAAGACTGTTTTTTATTTTGCGTATTACTTTTTATGCATAAGAAATGAGAGAGTATATTTTGAGCTAAAATTTATTTCATTTTTACTATACATATATTATATGTATAATAGGGTGTTTCAAAATAAAAAAATTTACGATTTTCCAACGAGCCACACCCGAAATAGTTTAGGTAGAAACAAAAATTCTGGCGAAAGATGAGCATTGTCGGTTGATTTTTAATCCTTTTTTCCTTTTTATCGAATTTATGATGGACAATTGTTAGTAATTTTTTTTCGTGTTAAACACTTCTTCATCTGAGCTATCCATAATGAGTAATCAAGAAGTAGTGGCAAATATGCATGATTATTTATTGTGTGCCCATGACGACTGAGACAAATCGTGGTCATCAGATAATTGATAAATATCTCTTTTTCGTAGAAACAGTATCGGCGGGTGGTCACGCGACTATAGTGGGCGCATCTCAGGGTAACTGCGCCGCGGTCCGCCGCGGTGCAGTGGGTGTCAGCCTTAACTTTTGAAATGTCCTACCATTTCCGAACACCTCCAACCATCCTATTTACCTATATTACTAGATTAGCTATTATATGAAAAGAGAAGAATTATTCACTTCGAAATGGGATTCTATTCGACGCGCGCTCGATGTATTCCATAACATTAGTATTCCTAATTATTTCAACAACTTTTCATTTGCTCTCTCGATCTTGAATTTTCGTAGGCATATAACCAAAACGCTGTTCTAGCTAGTCGAGAGTGAAGTATCTACGTTGGGTAGAGAAGCAAAATTGTTTTTCGAAAAGTATTCGGATGGAAAAAAATTCAGAGTAACTGTAATACATCACGGATGCGCTAATTTTGAACGAGATGAAATGGATGCTTCGTATATGAGATAGTATTTAACGCTGCGTAATGATTTAAAGACCTAAAAAGGTGATAGGAAGAGAAAGAACGAAGCTTCTTAACACTTCGAGTGTATTTTAACACACATTTGAAAGATACGAGCAAAATTTTTCATCATCCAACTGCCGCAGAACGGCAGCGTTATCGGCTGACCCGTTAAGTAAAGGATATATCTTCAGTCAACGGCTGACCATCGAAGGGCCTGGCCGCTTGAGTCTGGAATCGGCAGGACAGATAAGGTGTGTATTTCTTGTATGAAATGTGAACACTAGAATCATTATACATCATATCATATCATCATACATCATACATCATACATCGTACATCATACATCATACATCATCATACCTAGTATTACAGTTCGAAACCAAAGTTTGAATTTTCGGATGTTCGGAAAGTGACGTCACCAATCTAAAATCGGCTAGCCGAGTTCCTCAGTCGGGTAACAACCGCGCAGTAGAGCGGACGGTTGAGAGTCGCGCTCCGCAAACTTCGAGTACCGGGTTCTCAACCTCCCGGATCCCGCGCTTCGGGTCCGCTACGCGGTGAAACTCGACTTCCAGGATAAGCGCTCCGTGGTTCCTGGTTCACGTTTACAATAAATTATTTCAATTCGTTTTTCGCGCAAGCTGAAATTCAGTAGCTGTCGGTGCGCTAATAAAATTTCTCGACTTCCAGGATAAGCGCTCCGTGGTTCCTGGTTCATGTTTACAATAAATTATTTCAATTCGTTTTTCGCGCAAGCTGAAATTCAGTAGCTGTCGGTGCGCTAATAAAATTTCTCGACTTCCAGGATAAGCGCTCCGTGGTTCCTGGTTCACGTTTACAATAAATTATTTCAATTCGTTTTTCGCGCAAGCTGAAATTCAGTAGCTGTCGGTGCGCTAATAAAATTTCTCGACTTCCAGGATAACCGCTCCGTGGTTTCTGGTTCATGTTTACAATAAATTATTTCAATTCGTTTTTCGCGCACGCCCAAATTCAGTAGCTGTCGGTGCGCTAATAAAATTTCTCGACTTCCAGGATAACCGCTCCGTGGTTTCTGGTTCATGTTTACAATAAATTATTTCAATTCGTTTTTCGCGCAAGCTGAAATTCAGTAGCTGTAGGTGCGCTAATAAAATTTCTCGACTTCCAGGATATGCGCTCCGTGGTTCCTGGTTCACGTTTACAATAAATTATTTCAATTCGTTTTTCGCGCAAGCTTAAATTCAGTAGCTGTCGGTGCGCTAATAAAATTTCTCGACTTCCAGGATAAGCGCTCCGTGGTTCCTGGTTCACGTTTACAATAAATTATTTCAATTCGTTTTTCGCGCAAGCTGAAATTCAGTAGCTGTCGGTGCGCTAATAAAATTTCTCGACTTCCAGGATAAGCGCTCCGTGGTTCCTGGTTCACGTTTACAATAAATTATTTCAATTCGTTTTTCGCGCACGCCCAAATTCAGTAGCTGTCGGTGCGCTAATAAAATTTCTCGACTTCCAGGATAACCGCTCCGTGGTTTCTGGTTCATGTTTACAATAAATTATTTCAATTCGTTTTTCGCGCAAGCTGAAATTCAGTAGCTGTCGGTGCGCTAATAAAATTTCTCGACTTCCAGGATAAGCGCTCCGTGGTTCCTGGTTCACGTTTACTATAAATTATTTCAATTCGTTTTTCGCGCAAGCTGAAATTCAGTAGCTGTCGGTGCGCTAATAAAATTTCTTGACTTCCAGGATAAGCGCTCCGTGGTTCCTGGTTCACGTTTACAATAAATTATTTCAATTCGTTTTTCGCGCACGCCCAAATTCAGTAGCTGTCGGTGCGCTAATAAAATTTCTCGACTTTCAGGATAACCGCTCCGTGGTTTCTGGTTCATGTTTACAATAAATTATTTCAATTCGTTTTTCGCGCAAGCTGAAATTCAGTAGCTGTCGGTGCGCTAATAAAATTTCTCGACTTCCAGGATAAGCGCTCCGTGGTTCCTGGTTCACGTTTACAATAAATTATTTCAATTCGTTTTTCGCGCAAGCTGAAATTCAGTAGCTGTCGGTGCGCTAATAAAATTTCTTGACTTCCAGGATAAGCGCTCCGTGGTTCCTGGTTCACGTTTACAATAAATTATTTCAATTCGTTTTTCGCGCACGCCCAAATTCAGTAGCTGTCGGTGCGCTAATAAAATTTCTCGACTTCCAGGATAACCGCTCCGTGGTTTCTGGTTCATGTTTACAATAAATTATTTCAATTCGTTTTTCGCGCAAGCTGAAATTCAGTAGCTGTCGGTGCGCTAATAAAATTTCTCGACTTCCAGGATAAGCGCTCCGTGGTTCCTGGTTCACGTTTACAATAAATTATTTCAATTCGTTTTTCGCGCAAGCTGAAATTCAGTAGCTGTCGGTGCGCTAATAAAATTTCTTGACTTCCAGGATAAGCGCTCCGTGGTTCCTGGTTCACGTTTACAATAAATTATTTCAATTCGTTTTTCGCGCAAGCTGAAATTCAGTAGCTGTCAGTCCGCTAATAAAATTTCTCGACTTCCAGGATAAGCGCTCCGTGGTTCCTGGTTCACGTTTACAATAAATTATTTCAATTCGTTTTTCGCGCAAGCTGAGATTCAGTAGCTGTCGGTGCGCTAATAAAATTTCTTGACTTCCAGGATAAGCGCTCCGTGGTTCCTGGTTCACGTTTACAATAAATTATTTCAATTCGTTCTTCGCGCACGCCCAAATTCAGTAGCTGTCGGTGCGCTAATAAAATTTCTCGACTTCCAGGATAAGCGCTCCGTGGTTCCTGGTTCATGTTTACAATAAATTATTTCAATTCGTTTTTCGCGCAAGCTGAAATTCAGTAGCTGTCGGTGCGCTAATAAAATTTCTCGACTTCCAGGATAAGCGCTCCGTGGTTCCTGGTTCACGTTTACTATAAATTATTTCAATTCGTTTTTCGCGCAAGCTGAAATTCAGTAGCTGTCGGTGCGCTAATAAAATTTCTTGACTTCCAGGATAAGCGCTCCGTGGTTCCTGGTTCACGTTTACAATAAATTATTTCAATTCGTTTTTCGCGCACGCCCAAATTCAGTAGCTGTCGGTGCGCTAATAAAATTTCTCGACTTTCAGGATAACCGCTCCGTGGTTTCTGGTTCATGTTTACAATAAATTATTTCAATTCGTTTTTCGCGCAAGCTGAAATTCAGTAGCTGTCGGTGCGCTAATAAAATTTCTCGACTTCCAGGATAAGCGCTCCGTGGTTCCTGGTTCACGTTTACAATAAATTATTTCAATTCGTTTTTCGCGCAAGCTGAAATTCAGTAGCTGTCGGTGCGCTAATAAAATTTCTTGACTTCCAGGATAAGCGCTCCGTGGTTCCTGGTTCACGTTTACAATAAATTATTTCAATTCGTTTTTCGCGCACGCCCAAATTCAGTAGCTGTCGGTGCGCTAATAAAATTTCTCGACTTCCAGGATAACCGCTCCGTGGTTTCTGGTTCATGTTTACAATAAATTATTTCAATTCGTTTTTCGCGCAAGCTGAAATTCAGTAGCTGTCGGTGCGCTAATAAAATTTCTCGACTTCCAGGATAAGCGCTCCGTGGTTCCTGGTTCACGTTTACAATAAATTATTTCAATTCGTTTTTCGCGCAAGCTGAAATTCAGTAGCTGTCGGTGCGCTAATAAAATTTCTTGACTTCCAGGATAAGCGCTCCGTGGTTCCTGGTTCACGTTTACAATAAATTATTTCAATTCGTTTTTCGCGCAAGCTGAAATTCAGTAGCTGTCAGTCCGCTAATAAAATTTCTCGACTTCCAGGATAAGCGCTCCGTGGTTCCTGGTTCACGTTTACAATAAATTATTTCAATTCGTTTTTCGCGCAAGCTGAAATTCAGTAGCTGTCGGTGCGCTAATAAAATTTCTTGACTTCCAGGATAAGCGCTCCGTGGTTCCTGGTTCACGTTTACAATAAATTATTTCAATTCGTTCTTCGCGCACGCCCAAATTCAGTAGCTGTCGGTGCGCTAATAAAATTTCTCGACTTCCAGGATAACCGCTCCGTGGTTTCTGGTTCATGTTTACAATAAATTATTTCAATTCGTTTTTCGCGCAAGCTGAAATTCAGTAGCTGTCGGTGCGCTAATAAAATTTCTCGACTTCCAGGATAAGCGCTCCGTGGTTCCTGATTCACGTTTACAATAAATTATTTCAATTCGTTTTTCGCGCAAGCTGAAATTCAGTAGCTGTCAGTCCGCTAATAAAATTTCTCGACTTCCAGGATAAGCGCTCCGTGGTTCCTGGTTCACGTTTACAATAAATTATTTCAATTCGTTTTTCGCGCAAGCTGAAATTCAGTAGCTGTCGGTGCGCTAATAAAATTTCTTGACTTCCAGGATAAGCGCTCCGTGGTTCCTGGTTCACGTTTACAATAAATTATTTCAATTCGTTTTTCGCGCACGCCCAAATTCAGTAGCTGTCGGTGCGCTAATAAAATTTCTCGACTTCCAGGATAACCGCTCCGTGGTTTCTGGTTCATGTTTACAATAAATTATGTCAATTCGTTTTTCGCGCAAGCTGAAATTCAGTAGCTGTCGGTGCGCTAATAAAATTTCTCGACTTCCAGGATAAGCGCTCCGTGGTTCCTGGTTCACGTTTACAGAAAATTATTTCAATTCGTTTTTCGCGCAAGCTGAAATTCAGTAGCTGTCGGTGCGCTAATAAAATTTCTTGACTTCCAGGATATGCGCTCCGTGGTTCCTGGTTCACGTTTACAATAAATTATTTCAATTCGTTTTTCGCGCACGCCCAAATTCAGTAGCTGTCGGTGCGCTAATAAAATTTCTCGACTTCCAGGATAACCGCTCCGTGGTTTCTGGTTCATGTTTACAATAAATTATTTCAATTCGTTTTTCGCGCAAGCTGAAATTCAGTAGCTGTAGGTGCGCTAATAAAATTTCTCGACTTCCAGGATATGCGCTCCGTGGTTCCTGGTTCACGTTTACAATAAATTATTTCAATTCGTTTTTCGCGCAAGCTTAAATTCAGTAGCTGTCGGTGCGCTAATAAAATTTCTCGACTTCCAGGATAAGCGCTCCGTGGTTCCTGGTTCACGTTTACAATAAATTATTTCAATTCGTTTTTCGCGCAAGCTGAAATTCAGTAGCTGTCGGTGCGCTAATAAAATTTCTCGACTTCCAGGATAACCGCTCCGTGGTTTCTGGTTCATGTTTACAATAAATTATTTCAATTCGTTTTTCGCGCAAGCTGAAATTCAGTAGCTGTCGGTGCGCTAATAAAATTTCTCGACTTCCAGGATAACCGCTCCGTGGTTTCTGGTTCATGTTTACAATAAATTATTTCAATTCGTTTTTCGCGCAAGCTGAAATTCAGTAGCTGTCGGTGCGCTAATAAAATTTCTCGACTTCCAGGATAAGCGCTCCGTGGTTCCTGGTTCACGTTTACAATAAATTATTTCAATTCGTTTTTCGCGCAAGCTGAAATTCAGTAGCTGTCGGTGCGCTAATAAAATTTCTTGACTTCCAGGATAAGCGCTCCGTGGTTCCTGGTTCACGTTTACAATAAATTATTTCAATTCGTTTTTCGCGCAAGCTGAAATTCAGTAGCTGTCAGTCCGCTAATAAAATTTCTCGACTTCCAGGATAAGCGCTCCGTGGTTCCTGGTTCACGTTTACAATAAATTATTTCAATTCGTTTTTCGCGCAAGCTGAAATTCAGTAGCTGTCGGTGCGCTAATAAAATTTCTTGACTTCCAGGATAAGCGCTCCGTGGTTCCTGGTTCACGTTTACAATAAATTATTTCAATTCGTTCTTCGCGCACGCCCAAATTCAGTAGCTGTCGGTGCGCTAATAAAATTTCTCGACTTCCAGGATAACCGCTCCGTGGTTTCTGGTTCATGTTTACAATAAATTATTTCAATTCGTTTTTCGCGCAAGCTGAAATTCAGTAGCTGTCAGTCCGCTAATAAAATTTCTCGACTTCCAGGATAAGCGCTCCGTGGTTCCTGGTTCACGTTTACAATAAATTATTTCAATTCGTTTTTCGCGCAAGCTGAAATTCAGTAGCTGTCGGTGCGCTAATAAAATTTCTTGACTTCCAGGATAAGCGCTCCGTGGTTCCTGGTTCACGTTTACAATAAATTATTTCAATTCGTTTTTCGCGCACGCCCAAATTCAGTAGCTGTCGGTGCGCTAATAAAATTTCTCGACTTCCAGGATAAGCGCTCCGTGGTTCCTGGTTCACGTTTACAATAAATTATTTCAATTCGTTTTTCGCGCAAGCTGAAATTCAGTAGCTGTCGGTGCGCTAATAAAATTTCTCGACTTCCAGGATAACCGCTCCGTGGTTTCTGGTTCATGTTTACAATAAATTATTTCAATTCGTTTTTCGCGCAAGCTTAAATTCAGTAGCTGTCGGTGCGCTAATAAAATTTCTCGACTTCCAGGATAAGCGCTCCGTGGTTCCTGGTTCACGTTTACAATAAATTATTTCAATTCGTTTTTCGCGCAAACTGAAATTCAGTAGCTGTCAGTCCGCCAATAAAATTTCTCGACTTCCAGGATAAGCGCTCCGTGGTTCCTGGTTCACGTTTACAATAAATTATTTCAATTCGTTTTTCGCGCAAGCTGAAATTCAGTAGCTGTCGGTGCGCTAATAAAATTTCTCGACTTCCAGGATAAGCGCTCCGTGGTTCCTGATTCACGTTTACAATAAATTATTTCAATTCGTTTTTCGCGCAAGCTGAAATTCAGTAGCTGTCGGTGCGCTAATAAAATTTCTCGACTTCCAGGATAAGCGCTCCGTGGTTCCTGATTCACGTTTACAATAAATTATTTCAATTCGTTTTTCGCGCAAGCACATATTCAGTAGCTATGAATAATCTTATACAATTTATTACATTATTAATCAATTGATTAATTACATTAATCCTTACACAATATTTTTGATATGTTCCTATACTAAAAATATTCATTACTATTCCAGGTATTACCCCAGGTGGTCGGAGCCGGACGAGGAGGAGGACCAGGTGGACGAGGAGGAGGACGAGGTGGACGAGGAGCAGGCGGGGTGGGTTGTGGGAGAGGACCTCGCCTCTCCTCAGAGGAGGGGAGGGGGAGGGGCAGGGAAGGGGGAGAGGTGGGCGGGGAGGCGGAAGGGACGGGAAGGGACGGGAAGGGAAGGGAAGGGAAGGGAAGGGAAGGGAAGGGATGGGGCGGGGGGGGGAGGGGGAGGGAGGAAGGGTGGGCGGGCGGGCGGGCGGGAGGGTGGGCGGGAGGGAGAGAGTGGAGGACTGATGTCGATGCAAGCCCGTTAGAGTTCATAGAGTAGTACCGCCCCCCTACACGCCCGCCCTCCCTCCCTCCCTCCCTCCCCCCTCCCCCCCCCCCCCCCCCCCCGCCCCATCCCTTCCCTTCCCATCCCGCCCGCCCGCCCGCCCTCCCTCCCTCCCTCCCACCCCCCCTCCCTCCACCCCCCCTCCGTGCCCCTTCCCTTCCCCTCCCTTCCCGTCCCTTCCCTTCCCGTCCCTTCCCCCTCCCCGCCCACCGCGCCCTTCCCTGCCCCTCCCCCTCCCCTCCTCTGAGGAGAGGAGAGGTCCTCTCCCACGACCCACCCCGCCTGCTCCTCGTCCACCTCGTCCTCCTCCTCGTCCACCTGGTCCTCCTCCTCGTCCAGCTCCGACCACCTGGGGTAATACCTGGAATAGTAATGAATATTTTTAGTATAGGAACATATAAAAATATTGTGTAAGGATTAATGTAATTAATCAATTCATTAATAATGTAATAAATTGTTTAAGATTATTCATAGCTACTGAATATGTGCTTGCACGAAAAATGAATTGAAATAATTTATTGTAAACGTGACAAGTTTGTAATATTTCAGATGAAATATAATTACAATTGCCATCAAATATTATAAGAATATTAATTAATTAATTAATAATATAATAAATTGTATAAGATTATTCATAGCTACTGAATATGTGCTTGCACGAAAAATGAATTGAAATAATTTATTGTAAACGTGACAAGTTTGTAATATTTCAGATGAAATACAATTACAATTGCCATCAAATATTATAAAAGTGTTTTACTCACCCAGCACAAATCCTCGTCCTCCTCGTCCTCCTCCTCGTCCACCTCCGACCACCGCCAACCACCTCGAGTTATAGCACGAATACTAATAAATATTTTCAGCATGAGAACAAATCAAAAATAATGTGTAAGTTTTGATATAATTTTTTTATCGATATTATCTACCAGAAAGATTATGAGAAGATTGTAAAGTTACAGAAATTTTATTAGCGTACTGACAGCTACCGAATTTGGGGTTGCGCGAAAAACGAATTGAAATAATTTATTGTAAACGTGAACCAGGAACCACGGAGCGCTTATCCTGAAAGTCGAGAAATTTTATTAGCGGACTGACAGCTACTGAATTTCAGCTTGCGCGAAAAACGAATTGAAATAATTTATTGTAAACGTGAACCAGGAACCACGGAGCGCTTATCCTGGAAGTCGAGAAATTTTATTAGCGCACCGACAGCTACTGAATTTCAGCTTGCGCGAAAAACGAATTGCAATAATTTATTGTAAACGTGAACCAGGAACCACGGAGCGCTTATCCTGGAAGTCGAGAAATTTTATTAGCGCACCGACAGCTACTGAATTTGGGCGTGCGCGAAAAACGAATTGAAATAATTTATTGTAAACGTGAACCAGGAACCACGGAGCGCTTATCCTGGAAGTCGAGAAATTTTATTAGCGCACCGACAGCTACTGAATTTCAGCTTGCGCGAAAAACGAATTGATATAATTTATTGTAAACATGAACCAGAAACCACGGAGCGGTTATCCTGGAAGTCGAGAAATTTTATTAGCGCACCGACAGCTACTGAATTTCAGCTTGCGCGAAAAACGAATTGAAATAATTTATTGTAAACGTGAACCAGGAACCACGGAGCGCTTATCCTGGAAGTCGAGAAATTTTATTAGCGCACCGACAGCTACTGAATTTCAGCTTGCGCGAAAAACGAATTGAAATAATTTATTGTAAACGTGAACCAGGAACCACGGAGCGCTTATCCTGGAAGTCGAGAAATTTTATTAGCGGACTGACAGCTACTGAATTTCAGCTTGCGCGAGAAACGAATTGAAATAATTTATTGTAAACGTGAACCAGGAACCACGGAGCGCTTATCCTGGAAGTCGAGAAATTTTATTAGCGCACCGACAGCTACTGAATTTCAGCTTGCGCGAAAAACGAATTGAAATAATTTATTGTAAACGTGAACCAGGAACCACGGAGCGCTTATCCTGGAAGTCAAGAAATTTTATTAGCGCACCGACAGCTACTGAATTTCAGCTTGCGCGAAAAACGAATTGAAATAATTTATTGTAAACGTGAACCAGGAACCACGGAGCGCTTATCCTGGAAGTCGAGAAATTTTATTAGCGGACTGACAGCTACTGAATTTCAGCTTGCGCGAGAAACGAATTGAAATAATTTATTGTAAACGTGAACCAGGAACCACGGAGCGCTTATCCTGGAAGTCGAGAAATTTTATTAGCGCACCGACAGCTACTGAATTTCAGCTTGCGCGAAAAACGAATTGAAATAATTTATTGTAAACATGAACCAGAAACCACGGAGCGGTTATCCTGGAAGTCGAGAAATTTTATTAGCGCACCGACAGCTACTGAATTTCAGCTTGCGCGAAAAACGAATTGAAATAATTTATTGTAAACGTGAACCAGGAACCACGGAGCGCTTATCCTGGAAGTCGAGAAATTTTATTAGCGCACCGACAGCTACTGAATTTCAGCTTGCGCGAAAAACGAATTGAAATAATTTATTGTAAACATGAACCAGGAACCACGGAGCGCTTATCCTGGAAGTCGAGAAATTTTATTAGCGCACCGACAGCTACTGAATTTCAGCTTGCGCGAAAAACGAATTGAAATAATTTATTGTAAACGTGAACCAGGAACCACGGAGCGCTTATCCTGGAAGTCGAGTTTCACCGCGTAGCGGACCCGAAGCGCGGGATCCGGGAGGTTGAGAACCCGGTACTCGAAGTTTGCGGAGCGCGACTCTCAACCGTCCGCTCTACTGCGCGGTTGTTACCCGACTGAGGAACTCGGCTAGCCGATTTTAGATTGGTGACGTAACTTTCCGAACATCCGAAAATTCAAACTTTGGTTTCGAACTGTAATACTAGGTATGATGATGTATGATGTATGATGTACGATGTATGATGTATGATGTATGATGATATGATATGATGTATAATGATTCTAGTGTTCACATTTCATACAAGAAATACACACCTTATCTGTCCTGCCGATTCCAGACTCAAGCGGCCAGGCCCTTCGATGGTCAGCCGTTGACTGAAGATATATCCTTTACTTAACGGGTCAGCCGATAACGCTGCCGTTCTGCGGCAGTTGGATGATGAAAAATTTTGCTCGTATCTTTCAAATGTGTGTTAAAATACACTCGAAGTGTTAAGAAGCTTCGTTCTTTCTCTTCCTATCACCTTTTTAGGTCTTTAAATCATTACGCAGCGTTAAATACTATCTCATATACGAAGCATCCATTTCATCTCGTTCAAAATTAGCGCATCCGTGATGTATTACAGTTACTCTGAATTTTTTTCCATCCGAATACTTTTCGAAAAACAATTTTGCTTCTCTACCCAACGTAGATACTTCACTCTCGACTAGCTAGAACAGCGTTTTGGTTATATGCCTACGAAAATTCAAGATCGAGAGAGCAAATGAAAAGTTGTTGAAATAATTAGGAATACTAATGTTATGGAATACATCGAGCGCGCGTCGAATAGAATCCCATTTCGAAGTGAATAATTCTTCTCTTTTCATATAATAGCTAATCTAGTAATATAGGTAAATAGGATGGTTGGAGGTGTTCGGAAATGGTAGGACATTTCAAAAGTTAAGGCTGACACCCACTGCACCGCGGCGGACCGCGGCGCAGTTACCCTGAGATGCGCCCACTATAGTCGCGTGACCACCCGCCGATACTGTTTCTACGAAAAAGAGATATTTATCAATTATCTGATGACCACGATTTGTCTCAGTCGTCATGGGCACACAATAAATAATCATGCATATTTGCCACTACTTCTTGATTACTCATTATGGATAGCTCAGATGAAGAAGTGTTTAACACGAAAAAAAATTACTAACAATTGTCCATCATAAATTCGATAAAAAGGAAAAAAGGATTAAAAATCAACCGACAATGCTCATCTTTCGCCAGAATTTTTGTTTCTACCTAAACTATTTCGGGTGTGGCTCGTTGGAAAATCGTAAATTTTTTTATTTTGAAACACCCTATTATACATATAATATATGTATAGTAAAAATGAAATAAATTTTAGCTCAAAATATACTCTCTCATTTCTTATGCATAAAAAGTAATACGCAAAATAAAAAACAGTCTTCATGAAATCAGCATCATACCCGAACAATGAGAAAAAAATAAATTTTTTACATAAAATAATCCGTTGATCATAACTTGTTGTTCTAAAACTCACATTTACTTAAATTTCTTTAAAAATGAAGTAATTACTTGCGTAACATTTATTTAATATCCGTAGGATTTATTTAAGATGTAAAAATGAATACATTTATTTTTCGCAAGAACAGCGGAGAGAATGAAAAGAATCCTTGTAAACCATAACCATTTACATCAAAGTAACGCAGGTTTCCCTATTTTTATACTTGGGATGAATTTCGGCATCGGTCGGGTGTTCACACTAGACGACGGCGATGCGCGGCGCACCGCCGAAATATTCCCAACCTGGAACTCGCGAAAAATTGCCGCGGTCCGCCGCCGTCTAGTGTGAACACCTATATGGATAACTGTATGAGCGAAAATTTCGCCGCCGTCCGCCGCCGTCCGCCGCGGTCTAGTCGGCGTCAGCCTTAAAGATTAGAACATTCATGGAAAGACGTTACACCAATCTTCGCGATTTGAGCGTCAAGAGATTCGGAATAAGAATAGACAGTGAGAATAACCCGAAATGTAGAAAACCAACAATCAAAAGATGGCGACAGAAATCCAAAGCCCGGGTAACATTGAGCGTATATATCGTATGTAACACGTGTGCGTGCGTATGGAAGACGACGAGCGGTAATAACGTAATTGTTACTTGTACGTACGTATTTTGTGGAAGTTTCTCTCTCCTTCTTTCTCTTTCACTCTTGTACCTGTCAAATTAGCGGTAACAACTAATAATAGGCATATTCAGCCGGGGGTATGATATTCAAAACACGCGGCATCCACTATGCTTGTAGATAGATATAGTGTGCATACGTCTATCGTAAATGTATGTACGCTTCGCACGCATATTATTATCATCATTCTCTTTATTATCATTATTATTATCATGCAAATACGCGCGGCGCAGGCAATAAAGCTGACGGGGTGGAGTGGAGAGGCGCATATGCAAAGCGTTCGTATGTATATGTTCGTATCCGCTAACCGGCGTTATAACAGGAATATATGCATAATACATATATATACACACGCTGCGATGGTGATGAACCTTCCATTGAATGCGCGAACTGGCGGCGTGCATGCACGACATTACTAATTATAATTCTAATCTACATTCCTATGTATACATATATATATATATATATATATATATATATATATATATATACACATACTCCTGTCTATATGTATCGTATTTTACTTACGTATACGCAGCCCGTGATGTGACACCGTTAGCATACTCGCAGAATATCAATCCTTCGAAGATCTAGAGTCCTGCGCCAATATGCGATTTGCTCTGATTGGTTCCTCTATATTCAAAGCCGAGCGGCGAAATCAAAATAAATATAATCGATTCGCTCTAATTGCTTTCTCCAATATACGATCCCAAATCGCAGAAAAGATTACAAGTCTGTATCCGCAGGGAACTCTGCCGCAGGCTGCTGATACTGCTGTGACGATACGCTGTGCGCAGTTGTCTTCGGTGGTTGATGGGTTTCGTTTGACCTCCTGATTGCCCCAATAGAAGACAATTTAGTCTAGAGCTACACGGCGTTCACACGAGGGATAAAAATGGGAGGGTTTTATCTTCGGAAGTGAGACTAGACTAGGGTTACGTTCAATAGTGAATCGCACCGTTTCGAACCAGATGAAATAAGATGATAACTGCTTACGCGAGTATATTATTCCAAACGAATTTTGTAATATCAAAATCTTTTTATCCTGCAGCCTGTTGTGCAGAAATAATTTTCAAGTTACAAATATTTAGCGACAAATACCCGAAGTTTAAAACTAGCCGAAGCTACGAAAGATATGTTTAGGAATTATTTGGCTCGCTGCTTGAAACGTTGGTTACAGAATAAACATGGCAGTCATTGACACACTTACAATCCCATTACGCCTGTACGAGTCTTTGCAATGCCACTGGTTGTGAAGCACTATTTTTATGTCAAAGACGATTATGGCAATAATTATACTCAGTTCCTAATTCACGTTTCGTTCGCTGGCCTACAAAATAGCTAAAATTTTACCGAACAGAGCTAAAACTATTTTGCAAAGGTCGCGATGCAAATTTGAAGTAATGTTTTTCAGTAGGCTTCAAAAACTAGTGTAAAAAGAATTAGATAGATTCGAGATCCCTAGGAATTTTACGACCCACGGTGTTGGATGAGCACCATTTGCGCTACCGGCTGCGCGCTTAGGGCTGAGCAGAAAACAAAAAAAAGTCTGCGGCGGATGGCCAGCAATGCAAGCGGTGCTCATTCAACACCGTGGGTAGTAAGGTTCCTAGGGATATCGAACGTGTCGGAATCTATCCAAGCTCTGTACTTTCTAGGATTTTTGCAATCCTATATTTCTGGTTGCGAAATCCTCAATTTGATTAATAAATTCTGAAATGTTACTTTTTGCAATAGTTCAAGGCCGAAAATTTTAGTATCTGGAGTAAGAGTTGTACTGTAAAATATCAGGACGAGGAGTAGTAATGGGAGATAAAATTTTTCAATAATTCTTATCGTCATTATTACTATTTTTATTATTCATATCATGATCACAATCATTATTCTCATCATTTTCATTGTTCTGTCCAGACGTATGAGTATGACGTAAACAAATATTTACACTTCGAATTTACCTCCGCGGAGTAGAAAAATATGATAGCATGTATGATGTAATTTATATACAAAATATACATATGTAACGTCAAGTTGTATTAATAATAGTATTTATATCCATGTATATATGTATAAGTGTTGTATTAGTATGTATAACTAATAGTGTATTTACAATAGACTCGGACATCTTGAGATCTTGCTGGAAGGATTTCTTTCTTTCACCTGTTATTCATAGATTTTTCTTCTTTTTTTTCAAGTATGCATGCTATAGTGGGCAAGGGAATACTTGGGTTCAGTACATCACTTCGTAGACCGTCGCTTTCTTGTCACCGGATCCTGTAACGATGTACTTATCGTCGGCGGAAATGTCACAGCTCAACACCGACGAGGATTCCTTAGACTGTAGAAAATGTAGAATCCCGTAAGATTAGAAAACTGGTTAGCGGACGAAAGAAAAAAAAATCACAGTAATTCTAACTTCCGTCAACTTACCTGAAAGATGGACGCTCCGTAGGGCGTACGCCAGGCATTCAGAAGGTTGTCTTTTCCAGTGGAGACAAACCACTTCCCGCAGGAAGCAAATCTGAGTGACAGGACGCAGGACTCGTGAAGGTGCAACTGATACTTGTCGGGTTTTGTTGCGTGGAGGACTTCGACGTTAGAATTCTCCATACCAACGGCGAGCCACTCCCCGGTTGGACAGTATCCCAGGGAGAATATCTGGGACGTAAAGTCGTGCTGCTGGAGTTGCCTGCCTTCTCGGAGGTCCCAGGATCTGACGGTGTTGTCGAGACCTCCGGTCCAGAGCTTCGAACCATCGGCGGATATATCAATGCACGAAGCGCCGTCCGTGTGTCCTTGGAACTGTCGGACAAGCGTCTGGTTTTGGAGGTCCCAGACCGCGATGTTTCCGTCGCTGCAGCAGCTGAAGCAGACCTTGGAGTCCGGGGAGATAGCCAATGCGTAACAGGCCGGTGCTGACGAGGTGAGCTCGGCCTTGATGCGGGGCGTGGGACTCGCCAGGTCCCATATGCTGAGCTGACTCGCCTCCCCGCCGACTATCAAAGTCCGACCATCCGGTAGGAGCTTCACCGATCTGATGTAGTTGTCCCTCTGAAGGCAGTCGAGCTGCGAGACGGGCTTCACGTTTCCGCTACCACCCTGCCCGATGTCCCAGACCTTGACGCACCCCTTGCCTCCGGTGTAGACGTACTTGGTGGGATTCGATATCGTCACGGCGCATACGACCTCACCGTGCGTCAGAGTGTTTATCTGACGCGCATGCCTAGGTATGCCGGGACCGATCAAGGCGTCCGGGGGAAAAGGGACCGGCTGCATCTGACCCTCACTGGAAACGTGGAAACTGTACGCCCTAAAAAAATCATCCGACTCCGCATCAAGAGAGAATCCCTCCACCTAAAGGAAGACTCGAATACCGCGCACGCGGCACCGACCACCGAGGGAAACCAGGACTGGGAAATATTCAAATATACTCACGGCTTGCCACCAGGCACTCCCAACGATCCCATCGGCGCTCGCATTCCCCCGTGAGGATCGTAGAGCTGCTGCGGTGGCGGTCTGGGCGCCGCATACCCGTTGTACCCCAGCATGTCGACGTGGGGATGCTGAGCGGTCGGGGGAAGGTGATGAGGCGGCGGTCCTGGTGGATAGTGCGGGGGATAAGCGCCGGGAACTCCGGACGGCGGTCCCTGCATCATTTTCCCCGATCCAGAGGGTTTCGATCCGCCGCCCGAGCCGGAGGTTGGGGTCATAGGTTTCGATATCGGTGTCGTGGTCTTCTCTCTGTCGTCCATTTTCTTGGCCGACGGTGTGCTGGCGTTGCTGCTCGTACCGCTCCTCGGCGAGTGCGGTGGGGCCTCCTTCTTCACCTGGCCGCCCATCGGGACCGAGGACGAGCCGATTTTGTCGAGACCATTTTCTCGCGGCGAAGACGTGCCGTTTACTGCTGGGCTGACGGGACCTTCGCTAGCGTCATCGACCACCAGGTCCTGGTCACTCTTTTCACCGTCACTCTGCTGCAGAACGGAAATACAGAAATCGGATATGAGGATGCGCCGTGCATAAGAAGCAGAAGTGTGGACGTGATCTGTGTGCGGTACGTTGGTTCTACTCTGTCTTCGTCGCGACGATGCGACGACATCCGATGCGATCTTGGCACGGTAGTTTAAACAATGAAGTTGGCCGGAGGGAATGTCAACTAGGCCCTGGTATTATAGGTTCTACATACAGGTACTCTCAGGTAGTTGGCAAGGACGGGAGGTGGGAAGAAGAGGATGGGAGAGAAGGGAAGGGAAAGGACTCGTCGCGGTAAGAATAATGGTGTATACGTACGTGGGCCATGTCTTTTTCTTGTTCCTTCTTCATCTTCTTAACGTGCATCTGGTGCTCGTGGTGGTTCTGAGAGTGGTGGGAATGATGCTGGTCAGGTGGACTCCTGGGCCGACTGTACTTGTCCCCAGGCGATATGGAACTTCTCTAAAACACATGAGACGCATCTATGCTTTCGAGAAGTGGCTTTTTGAACAGCGTCTATGTACTAAACTACTTCGGCGATATTATTATACCCACGACAAGGCGCGAGTCCAACAGTGTTTATACATGATCTTGTCATCAAGACGCGTTTATGGACACTGGTGAAAGTGTTTTATACCGTGAAGTACACGCGTTGGCGTGTTACTTAAGGAGGCGATCTTAAGAGTTGTTGCTTTTTTTTTTATATATATATATATATATATATAAAATTGCTAAGAGATGATGTTTTAGCCTCTGTCGCTTTCAAACAATGCTATCAACACTGCTCGAATCCAAGTACATTTTTTGGGAGAGTCATTAGTTTGATCACTGTTGTAACGCAGAGAACGTTCGAAAGCTTTGGACATTCCAAGTGCCAGATATTAAGAGTTCGTGCGAAATGACTTACCTAAAAGACAACAATTAGTGCCAATCTTATTTCTTAGAAAACGTGAAATCATATGTATACATGAAATTAGATTTTGGTTTTGAGCAAAAATAATGGATTTGAAAACTGAGAAAATTTACAAGATCCCTTCGTTGAGGAGGTTTAGATTCATAGCTGCCGTGTGATAATTCTCATTTTTCCGTGTCAAGGATTAATTTTTGTAAATGCGAATAAAAGTGAAACTTGTTTCATTAAGTGAAATCCTAGCTTCGGACAAGTTTTAAAAATCGTTCAATCCAATTTGAAATGCCTTACATATTGTTGCAAACGTTGCAAAAGGCTCGATTATTTTTAGTAGGTAGATCCACGAGAAGGGGTCTCACGGCATATCGTAGAAAAACTACTTTATTTGTAATTACTTTTCCGTGGTTTTTTTGCTTCCCTGCAACAGACACGCACGCGTTAAAAGAACTCCACTTTTTCTAGGAGTATAGAGAGTCGTATATCCTCTTGACTGTTATCCATAAAGATTCAAAAGAACGATTCGAAATTCCGATGGTATCTCAGACCGTCGATATATTCTCTGAAATATCAACACCATATCGATATTATTACTGCGGTATCGGTAGGCTGAAACCGGGAAGGTTTAATGCGCGCGTTTGCCTGTGCCAATTACGATTTAATTGCCTGCTCATAAGATTTATTGCGCTACTGCCCCGTGACTGTTGTCCATGGTGCTGGAAGCAGGCGGGTACGTACAGGAAGACGCGCAGGTGTGGGTACCGATAAAAACTCAGGTGAGTAAACGCGCTAAGGCTTTAACGGCTCGCAGCTTACGTCCGTCGATCCGATGGGATCAGACACTGATTGGCTCACGCGTTCCGCGAACTCCGTAAAACGTCTACGATTTATTCGCCGCATCGTGCCTTCATGCTCTCAACTGGACTTGACTCGACCCAACCTCAAACCTCGGCAATTGCTTAATGGGATTCGGAAATTCCACCCACGGCACGACGTTCGCTAAATTCGATCTTTGTTTCGTTTCACGGTTTCTCTGCATCCGCATACATACGAGCAAGACTTCTCATAATCGTGTGCGAGTGAAGCATGAAAGTTCGTCGAAGATATTACTTATACAATTTAAATATGTAGATCTTTCTAGATGCAGTTCCATGTATACCAATGACCCTGGATGTCAATTGAAAAGCAAAAATCTAGCCGTATTCGTAAGGTTCAGCCTTTAATGTGATATCGCAAGATTTCCAAGATTTTCCTCAATTTTAAAATGATTATATGATCGACAAAACGCAAAGAGTACAAAATAATTCCGCAACCCGACAATGTTCACATAAATCTGCATATGTAAGTAAGGCAAACTACATCATTTGCCGTAGAGAATTACTTTCCAATTCAACAACGAAGTTGTTCTTATCGTGTACCCGTGTGTATCCACGGAAGTTAAAAAGTCTCATGCGGAGGATAGAGTCGTAGCAGAGCGGAGAGGTTAGCACGTCTCCGCGGCAGTGTCAAGCAGAGTGCAGAGGTCGAGGGGTTCAAAGGGCATCCGACACGTAGACGTACCGACGTTCGCGCTTTTTTTCAATTAACCAACCGACCCAACCAACGCGCGGACGAACCCGGCGAAACCAGAGCCTGAACCATGTAACGGAGGACGATAATGGAGCTCGGAATGTCCGCATGTAGACACAGCGGATACCGCGGCACTCGCGTCAGGTGCGTGTCTTCGTGTCGGTGTGTAATACGTGGGTGTTGATAGTGATAAAAATACAGAATGCCTATGTGCGCCGACTGAAGGAAGGGTCCTGGGAGAGGCAACAATGATTACAGGGTGCAGAAGAGCCTTCCTGCCTGTATATAATACGAAGGGCAGAGATGAGCCGTCGAGTAGATGAAGAGGATAGGAGAGGAGAGGAGAGGAGAGGAGAGGAGAGAAGAGATGGAAGAAGAGGCATGCTATGGACGAGAGGACAGAATGAGAGGGCGGTCGGGGGCGGGACGCGGTCTCGAGGTGATCACAGACGAGGACGCTAACCCGTAATACCTACCTATCTTCTCTCCCCGTCTCCTCTGCCTTCCTCTCACTCCCCGATTTCTGTCCGTGATCTCTTTCCTCCGACCCTCTCTGGTCTCCTCTGTTCGCTCCGAGGTCCCTATAGAAGTTGCGCCCCGGGTTTTTCTTCCCCCCCGTCCCCGACCGTTCCCGTCCCCTATTCCCATTCTTCTTTACTTTTTACTTAATTTTTTTTTTTTTTATTTTATATACCGCGGCCTCTATTTGTTCTCGTTCGATTATAGAGATTGAAGCTGTAGGCCCGGTAATGGATAGATCACGAGACTATCTATAGAGTCCCTTGTACCATTTGTAACCAAGTCGTGACTGGGCCAAATCGATCCACGTTTATTTCGGCCTGGTTCGGACGGCGGCGGCAGCGGAGATGATGACGATGAATTCCACCGTACCGATAACCCATTACCTCGTAAAGCTATGCGGCGAGCTACGAGGCTCGGTCTCATTGTAGGCGGTGTACGGTTAATTTGGTACATCGTTATACAGATGGATATCTGCTCGGTTAAACTTCTGGTATGATTCTGCCTAATTACCGCTTCGAGAAATTAAAACCAGGTGTCGCGTTGCTTCGATTGCAAGTTATATTTCATAAAACGTATACAATATTACACATATACATGTATATACAGCTGAACATTCGGCGACTGTCACGAAGGTTACCACAGAACCAAAGACTTGATATGAAACATCTGAGATTCGACGAAAATAAAAATTCATTCGCGATGAAGTAAAATTCGTAATGATGCTTTGGAAACAAGCTAATAATTCTCGATCATAATTTGAATAATAATTTCGGCCGCATGGCCACCACGGATCCGAGGACACCACCGGCCGAAGCTATTGCCGCGAGATGCACTCCGAGAAATAGTAAACTGTAATTGTGCATAACCGTAAAGATTGTGACGTTTTGCCGGAAGTATGAAAAATGCGAGCGAGCGGAGATAGATAACTGAATTAAAATTTTTGCAGCGGTAAGCCAGTGCTTGCCAAAGTCCCGAGTCATGTCGTACGATGCAAGTTAAAACGTAAATCAGCTGCCGCTGAGAGAACGGTTACGGTCCCGGCAAACCACGCATCAGACATTGCCGAGCAGCCAAAGATCAAACCTTTGATCGCGCAGCACCGAAATGACAGACCAATTGCCAACGTGAAATATGATGAGAATAACGCCAAGGAAGGTCTGAGCAAGACCGTTAAGATTGGTAACAGATTGAAAAAGATCCTGCGCAAGATTCCAGCGTGAGTTCTGTGTCGTTTGGATGTACTCTATGTATACATATGTTGCATGCAATTAGAACTTGCTTTTCTGTACGAAATCCTGCTGTGACAACTTTGAGCACGAGGACGAACTTTCAGCATTTTATACACGGTACGCCGGTGAGCAAAGTACGCGATTCGTTACAGTCGGCTTTCAGGATTTCTGAAACCTATTTCAGTCCGTTGACGATGTCTCGTCGATGATAGGTAGACGAAAATAAACGAATTATCAGTTTGCAGTATGATGATTGGCTCGTTGTAGATAACCCCGTGAGTTGAAACCTGGTGTAAGAGTTTCAGAACTTTGTCAAAAAAGCATTTATCGGATGCATAAAAAATATTTTCACAAAAAATTTGTTGAAAAAGACATTAGAATATTTGTCAAAAAAGTGTAATTTTTTTTTTTCGTTTCGATCACACTTCTCTTTTCAAATCATTGACAATCCGTTTTTTTTTTTTTTTTAGGAAATAAAACGACAGTAAATATTTAACCAGGCGGATTCCTCTCCTTCCCTTTAAGAAAATTCGTATCGTATCGAATTTTATATATTACAGGGGAATCGGTATGGGTGATCCGTCTGTGGCTATCGCTGAAAAGGCTGGTAAAACCCCGGAGAAAAGAGGAGCAATATTTTCGTACGAAGCGAGGGATTTGTACTATGAGAAAAGGGCTGCGTTAGCTCTAACAAAAGACGCCAAGGTTTGTTTGCGGCAAAGCCTCGGGAAATTCACCATCTTATTGTCTACTGCTACTTTGCTTCACGTACCTACAATAGAACTACATCTGCAGAATCGTGTATTTAGAATTATAAGGCTTTTCATTTCTGATTTATTTATTTATTTTATTTATTTTACTGCCGTCTAGGAGGAAAAATGGTATTCGGCAGCGGCAACAGCGGCTAAAAATCAGATCTCCGCAGCATCTAGCGGCTTTACACCGATTTGGGAGTAATTTTCTGCTCAATCACAATTCCGAATATTACGTTGTATTCTACTTCGTGGATTAATCGAATGGAAAAAAGTGTTAAACGTCGATCTGTATAAATGAATTATATAGATATAATTTTCCGAAAAATTGCAAGTATACGGTACTTGATCTAACAAATTACGAAAGGGTGGAGTTATTCGTCGTGTTTATAGGAAGCTTTGTAACCCTCTACGAGAAATAATTTTTTTATTTAGCAGTCGAAGTCACGGGCACGTGAAGCTCACCGCAGTTTTCTCGATACGAGCGTATACGGACGAAGCTTAAAAAAAAAAAAAAAAAAAAAAATTGACAAATTGACGAATAAAAAAAATCCCCCCCAAAAAAATTACGTCCGTCTCTCTCCGTTTCTCTCGCTATTCTAACACTTGCCAGTCGCAACTATTGTTTACACAAGCAATCAATAATTGTGGTATATACTCACGTGTCTCTCCTCGGCAGAACTCATTCCTGTAACAGAAATGAAAAAGAAACATTAATATAAAACGAGGCGCTAAATGACAGAGTACAACGCGCATCGATGTAGAATAATTATATTGCGTGGGTAACTTTCGTGCGTATATTCAACGAGTATTTAAATTGACCAATGCCTAGTTATTCGGGCGTGTTTTGCGTTGTGTTCGCCGGCAGGGTGAGAGGGGCGACATTTTAGAGAGAACACTAGGCTTGCGAGCGTGTCTAATACGTATACAAGCTACACCTACCGGGTACGGACGCACGGCTCGTACAAAATGTCAATAACATTGAGCATACATCGGCCATGCCTCGTTCCCCGGCGATTGCATTCATGCATATTTATATTTCATAACAGGGCATATTTCTCGTGGATGGGGTCGCGAACGGCGCTGGGGAGGGTGGATGGAACGGGGGCGGAACTGTGAAGGGTGGAATATAAAACGTAATATACACTCTGAAACGGGATATTGTTTGGATATTTTGCAAACAAACTAGTGTGTATATTCATTTAATGCATTTCTCGACCCCACGGCCGGGGGTTGGAACAGCCGGATGGACGATCACCGGTGAGCCGGACTGAAGGCTGTCGCAGATCGTTACATATAACCTATATACCTACATTATATATCTATATCCAGTATCCAGCCGGCCTCGCATTGCCTGGATTCTATTTTACCACGGGCGATTCATTTGCGCACCTCACACCCTCGTCGCCAATTTTTAACCGACGATTCGTACGACGTGTAATAATTCCGTCGGCCGATGATGCATGTTGTTGAAATTGTAAATATACGATTTTAATGTTAGCTTCAAACAAATCCCGCCTCGACGAAAAACAATTTTTATTATATTTTTTATTTATATATCTTCATCCGCCCCACTGCCACTTCACCCTTTGGTGTGATTCTCATACACGCAATCTAATGCAAATCTAAAGACGAGTAACCAGTTTATTTAAGTTGTTTTTTTTCTTGGCTCCTGTTTATGTTCAACAAGAACAAGTGAAAAATACGTTGCAAATTGACACAGCGTAGCATAAAGTTAATGTCGAAGTATCTCGTGAACATTGCCGGCAGAAACAAGAAAAAAAACATAAACACTAACCAGGATCGGCCTAGTAAGGCTTTTTGATTCGCAATCTCTGATCAGAGGGAAATAACAATCGAACGATAAGTCGAAGGATGAAATTTGGTTTCAACGCGATCGTCGAGTATCACACAGGCGCCACGTGTTCGTCCACGGATCTTCTCAATGTCGTGTGAAATACCAGATACGCGGGGTGGATTTCTCTGCACCGATGGAAGAACACGTGGAGGTACAGCAGCTTCTGGGATCCAGAGCTAGCTGCTGGCGCAAGGCTCTAAAGCTTCACTGATTGGTGACATTCCTCGGATTCGGAGAGAAGCCCGTCCTCGAATTGCGCGAGGTATTCCGTGCCCTTCGTACGGTATGATCAGAGGTTTGTACGTGTTACGTCCCGCGTTCCCGAGCCCAAGAAGAAGTGCCTGTCTACCCGCCACTTGGCGCGACGCTTCTCTGGAAGCATCTCGCTCTTCCGGGACGTCCAAGGAATGCGAAGCGTCGTCTCGGCGGCAGGCATCCCCTTTATTCATCCAGGATAACGAGCCTTCGCAGCTCCGAAGTAACGTGGCTTAGGGGTGTTTAATGCGAAGTGGTTTAAGCGGGCAATCCGTCTTGAGAGTTTGAAATTGAAACTATTGATATGGATCGGCAGTCATTGCGTGCGTGGGTATCTTTAAATACAGCAAAAGTCAACACCTATGCGATTATTGTAATTATTACCGGAGGAACATTTTTAAACTGGGGCACATTTATGTAAGGCATTTTTTGGCGATCCACTGGTATAAGAACCAAGGTATGCCAGAACGATATTGTGCGTCACGTAAACTATACTTTGGTTCATTTTGGTACCTGTACTCAACGTAACGTAGAAGCTTCGAAGAACCAATCAGATCGAAGCGCCATCTGGCGAACCTGTAATAAGTTGGCCATGCGAGTAGAGCAATATTCCATCTCGTGGTCATTCTGAGTATCCAAATTCTAGATATTCGTCATATTTTCATTATTTTTACAACTTACAAAGGGACGTCGCGTTGTTCCAGTACAAAGGAATTAAGTATTTTCCCACACAGTATGGAGTCACATTAAATTTTTTTTTCACGAAGTTATAAAGTACTTAAATTTTCATTTATTATACGGTTTACAGTTAATTAAAGCTATAAAATCGTATATACAGCTTTATTTACATACTAAACTTTCTCTTGGCCTTGTATTACTCGTGGTACGATCAATTTCACTGTGTACCTACACTTGTATTGAACATACGAGTGACTCAAAAATCAAACTAACGTAAGCGAAATAATTAAATAACAACCGATGACTTTGTACCAAACTCATATTTTCAATTGCTGATTAATTTTTTTTTTTGGTCACGCGATGATAAATGATTAGATCTTTGAACGTTCAAGTAGAATCTTACGTCGTCTTTAATGCATTACGGAATATAATAACCTTGGTCATGCGAATAGTCGAGAACGGTAAATAATTCTCATTGAAGCATGGACGTCGAAAACGAAGCACTAATTAAATTCAGCGGGAAATCGGCATCTGCAATCGGCAATCTGACCTGAGTACATTGGTTAATTTTAACAATTAATTAGCTACTAAATCGATTTTCAGGGAGACTCTTCAATTTCGTTCCAACTTCGGTAAATGACAGATTATATTGAAGCCCCGATACACCCGTGAATTCAAAAGAATAATCAGGTTCATGGTCAATTCTAAAAACAGTACTTGCGTTGTTCTTTTGCTCCGTGGAGAAACGACATTTGTCAATAATATCACAATGTTAGAAATGCGAAAATATTCTACAGAAGTCCACATCATTTTGTGGTTTTAATTTTACACTAATCGGTGTGGACTTTTATTGACACCGTGAATTTTCTGACAGTGCATAGGGTCCAACGTGAAAAACTGAATTATACTATTTTCTCACCTCATAATTCATTAATCTTAATTTACCGATTCAAGAGAGATAAAGTGTTACACAGTTAGTTAGTTAGGTAGGCGATAATGCCGTAGGCGAAGTTAAGATTTATACCTTGAGAGAGACGCACGCTTGTATTTTCGTTCACAATCAGCGATGCTGAAATGTAAGAAACATGATACAACGCTCTGTTTGAAAAACGAGATTATACATACAATTTGATGTTTTCCACCAACTGTCTCGTTATTTTTTCCCTATCTAAGCGCTGTTACGATTATCTATCGCGATTAGCGGTAAAGCGTTTTTTGCCTTATATCAAATAAACTTGTACTCAAGAAACTTGTATGCAATAACTGTAGATGAATTTTTTCAAGCTTTCGCTTCCCTCGTTAGGCTTTGCGATCCGTACCAAATCCCGGATTACGTATACCGATACGTTGTAGGTAAGTGAACACGGGTGATTGAAAACTCGCCTCAGCTTGTTTTTGTAATTTCTCAACAAGCAACGTTTTCATCTTTTTTTTTTTATCTACTTCGTAAAAACGCTGCAATCTCGATAGGCCAAGTTTTCAAAAATCAGACCGTTGGAACTGTGAATAAAGTTCTACATAAAATCTTACCAATTGACATAATGCGCTCATAAATATACTTAAACACCGTCACAAATTCTTTTCAAAACGACATAATATCAAGTCATTTTCAAAAATGAAATCAATTTTCACTGGATTGTTCCCACGACTTTCGAACATTGTCGACAAGTGAAAGTGAGGAATTTTGGTTCCAATTTCGTTTCTAGCTCCAGCAGAGGTAACTCGATTCGACATTCACAACAGGAGAAACTCTGCCTAGAAATGAATAAATGGAGAAGAAACAACTTACCACCGTTGCTCTTCATATCGTCTGGCTGTCCTCGATGATGATCGGACTTCCCAAGGATGGAGAGAGGGTGACCGCCGCTTCCCCCAGGCGCCGCTCCGGCCACCGGAGGCAGACCCAAACCCTGGAGCAGAGCGGCTGAGGCGGAAGTTGGCACGGGGATTCCCGGACCCGGGCCGAGGCCGGGAAGCCCAGGCAATCCGGGGTGAGGTCCCATCGCTGCACTGGGAGGCAATTGCTGGGCCTGCATTTGCTGAAGAAGTCTGGGAATGTCGGGCCTCTGTTGCTGAAAAGCGTTGTTTCAAATAAGTCACAGAAGGCGGGCGGATTTCATCGTCAGTTAATATCTAAGAAGCTAAAAAATTACTTAGACTGCTTGAAAATTCGCTAATTTTTAGCGAACTTATACCTTTATTATACACTTCATATACCTTTCAGATAGTTTACGTAACGTGGATTTCACAAAGGGTTGAAATTGCGACATATCATTTCTGACAGTCGGGATTATCGAAGTACTACAAGGTTATTATGGACGGTGAATGAGTGTTTTATGGAAAATAGAGAAAACTTGAATGGATCCCTCTCGTAGATTTGAAACAGGGGGCTAAATGAATCTTTTCGAAAATAATGAAAAACTGACAATAAACAGGTTACGCAAAGTGTATTGACGGTTGTATAATTAATCCAACTGATCAGATTTGTGTTGACGTTAATAATTTATGAGGTTGCAGTTGGTAATGTTAACGTAACGAAACTTGGCGAGAAAGACCATCATTTTCCAACTAATTAAGGATATTCGCTGAAAATGCGCACAGTTACGCTGACGTTAAGGGGATGCCCTGGTGGATTTCGAATTTCACGTATAAATCTCCAAATATCGACAACAACATATCTCGAACGCGAAAAAGGACTTAACAGCCCCATTCTATACGCAATTCTGAACAAAAGCACTCCAATACATTTTCATTTGCCGCAGAAATAAAGAAATAGCATCGATTCTACGAAAAAGCAATAGTAAATTCGTCGATTTCATGCCATTTCTTTATTTCTGACCCAAATGACAATGTATTGAAGTGTTTTTGTTCAGAATTGCGTATAGAACGGGGCTGTTAATCCACTTTAGCGTTTAAGATACGCAGACATTGTTATTTAAATATATATACGTCAACGTTGAAATCGATTAGGGCACGCCCTTAAAATAACTACACCCTCCTAATAATTTGTACACTCGATTAATTACATCTGCACAAAAATCAAGAGCCCCATACTCGCACTTAGAACATTGATTCGATGGTTCAATTAATTTTAAGTACAATTCACCAAAATACATAGACGCAACCTCGTCTGCGTTCGATTAATCAAGGCGCGAATGTCTAACGCGCGGAATTCGATTTGTAACAGTAGTTTTACTTTTACTTTTTTACTCGGATTGATTTTTTGTTCGATTCGTTTTTTTTCTCACTTTTTTGCCTATTGAAAATCACTCTGTGTATATTCGACAGATTACCGGATACCAAAAGACCCGTAGAAAGTACATTTTTCCTGAACTTTTTTTAGCGTAGAAGACTTCCAATCATTGTCGCACGTATTTTTAACACAGACGTGGAAAATTATACCGGTAATATTCCGTTGGGGCAATTGACTAGAACTCGGCGTGACACAATTTTGTATCTTCTTTTATTACCAATGCCTTTTTGTGTTCCCTTGCAAGTTTATCGATATACGGATGAGAGCAAAAACTATGAAATTTTACGCTCGATCGAGTATACGGGTGATTTATTCGCGGTGAGTAATCGTCCCGGTTCACTGCGTGTTGAAACAGAGAGGCTACGGTAAAAAGAGAAGCGAAAAAACCACCGTGTGTATTACGTGCGAATGCGTGACACAGCCGAGGAACGACCTGGCATACTGCTCGTTGTATCCATCCGCGGAACAACGGCGAGGAGGTGGGGGGGGGGGGGGGGGGGGGGGGGGGCTGTTCTTGCCATAATCATTAATTGGACCAAATAATTAATATCGTTAAAGCGAATCAACGCAAATACTAGACAGACGCGAGGGGTTAATAATTCATCAATTGCGGTATACTCGGCCTGATTCCAGGATTTCGAAAGATTTCAAAAGATTTCACGAAATTTCACGAAATTTTAAGGATTCCAAACGATTGTAAAGATTTTAAATGATTATAAACAATTTCATTCGGGGAGCCGGGCCTCGTTGTCACAAGGCTTATACACTGAGAAAAATTTCATTTGTTATAGTATGTAGAAAAATTCAGTAAAATAGGTATCGTTAAAAAAAACTGTTTGAATATCGTTGGAATTGCGAAAAATGAGGTACGCGTTACCATTTTGCGCTATTGTCGACCCTTTTTTGGTAACTGCAACGCAAAATCAGTTTGTGAGGTTTACTCTACTTTTTTAGTTAAACAAGGCTTTAAAGTCAATTTATAGTTGCACAAGCATTAAATTTTCGTAACAGTTGCAAGAACATATAGTAACAGTGATCGTAATGAGAAATAATAGTAACGTATACTCGACTTTCTGGTAACAGCTACAGAACTAATTTTCATTTTGTACCTAAAACTATATTTTTCCATTTTGGTAAAAAATGAAAATAGTTAAGGACTGAGTGGTAACCGGAACTAAAATTTTCTCTCAGGTATTATGTATTATCTCCGCCGCTGGATATCGGTACGAGCGGTGTTATAAATTGAAGTTGAAGTTCAATGTTTGAAACAAATGAATGTTGTTAACTAGATTATTACATCATATGCGGCCTCGCAGTGATTGAGAAAACTGAAATTGGACAGAATAAGTAATTATTTCCCATCTTCTAAATATGTTTTTTTTTTCATTTTAATGGCTGCGTTGGAATATTTCGCAGTCAGGTTCGGAAAGGTGATTCTTGCAGCTTTCATTGTATATATATATTTTTTTTTTGATGTTTGAATAGCGGGTCAGTAAGATATTCAAATTTTTAAATAAAATCACCAACGGTAATCCGGATTTAGAAAACCATGAATTTCGAGTTTTCCATGGTTTTCTAAATCCGGATTAAGTTTTTCGAGTTTTTTGAAGTCTGAGTAAAATTTTTCATAGTTTTTGGGGTTTTTGGAGTCTAGTTCGACTATTTGATGTATTTTAATGTGGTTTCCAGGAAAAAATACAATGGAGGAAAGAATTATTGCTTAAAAATATACATTGAAAACCCAAGTGTCTCACATCAATATAAAATCAAAAAACAATGGTGAGAAAAACAAATTATTCATCATTTTTTACTAGTTGTCGTCATTCAAAATACTTGGGACTCCACTATTTTTTTTTTTTTTTTTTTTGAAATTTCGGGAAACCGATTCGATAATTCGATAAACACGAATTTTCTTTCGGTGCGCAAAGAATGCATCTATAGTGCCCATGTCCAAATTGAATGAAATTTTTATTTTAAAAAATTCTATAAATCAGAGAGTCAAAAAATGGGACAACTAGCATCGGTCTCCACTACAAAGATTTCAAGAATTTCATAAATTTTCAAAGGATCTCAAATGATTTCATAGATTTTAAGGGATTTCAAAGATTCAGAAAGGGGCACACACCAGATTTCACAAACGATTAACCCCTCGGACAAACCGTTAATATGTCACATACGGTGAGGGGAACTTGCATTGCACGCAGATGTATCGACACAAAATATACGTCCAGATTTATATTATACCTAAGGCACGTCTACGTTGAAGATGATGTCTTTCGTTTGATCCCGTAAATCGTTAGAATAATCGGTGGAGTTTGCCGAATACGGGAAACTGAAAAATTAGGGCCCATTAAATCTCCGCGGATATACCGGCTCCATAAGACCCCAGAAACGAATGTATTTCTAATGGGACGAAAAATAACAGTGACCACGAAGGTTCAATGGCTTGGATAAGAAGCCGTAACTACATGCACATTGTACATGCATATTAGGCGATTTCAGATCAGAGCAATGTTTAAGTTTTTTTCTGGATTATTCTTATTCTTTGCAAATAAACTTTCTTTCCCAGGTTTCAAAATTCTTGAATAAATACGAAATGTAAAATCAGGGCTTACAAAAAAAAAATTGAAGAAATATACGAAGTTTCTGATGATTAACAATAATTCATTGATCGGTTGTTCGAAACAGTGATAATACTTTGGCGTAATACTCGCAACGATATAAGACGAGCAAAAAAATTAATATTAAAACCGAAAGAAAAAAAAACGTTATTATGAATAATACAAAACATCAATTTTCCATACTTTTTCCGTGATGATGTTAAAGATCGCAGGTAATAGTTTTTAAGTTCGAAATGTATGCATCAGCGTCACAATTATAGGAATACGTTATTGCCGTTTTACTCGGCAACCCATCGACATTGCATTATTATACACGCCTCTGTGCCGTCACGTCGTGTAAAATAATCCAATAGTGTAGTTATTACAGTGTGCTTTCGGACGTCGCTGATTAATGCGGGAACAACGTGCACCCTGACTGTAGGTGCGAAGTACGAAAATGTTAATTAACGCCCGTTCCACGTGACATTTAAATATATACGTATACGTACATGAATTTTTTCCACCCTACTTCCCTAAAAAAACTTTAAATAATTCAAAAACAATTGCTTCATTTCTTCCGATTTTTACCTGAACTCTACAGAACAATCTCGACGAATTGCACGACCTCGAAACCTGACGTTCATTTTATTTAGAAGAGCAATTCGTCTAGATTGCCCGGCATGATGATATGTATTTTTTCCAGATAGTAGCACTAATGCCCACTAAGACCTTGCAGTTACAAATTTTTTGAAACATTAATACTCTCGCAATGAAATATATACAGAGAAAAAGTTTTTCCCATGTTATTTCCACAAGAAACTTCGATCACAAAGCGGACTATTTTAGATTTGAGGTACAAATCTGAAAAAATTAGACAAGTGATTTTGAATTATTTGAAGTTGTTTTGGCGAGTGGGAAATACTTCGTCGACACCCTAAATAAGGACCACCCTAATATATATAGAATATATTGTGACGCCGGATTTTTAGTGCATTCGGCCACCCGGAAAACTGACCAAGAACTTACCGTGAGCATAACGAATTGGCACCTTGCGATG
The DNA here is from genome assembly GCF_021155785.1 of Neodiprion fabricii. Lineage (NCBI taxonomy): Eukaryota > Metazoa > Arthropoda > Insecta > Hymenoptera > Diprionidae > Neodiprion > Neodiprion fabricii. Next base: position 16,539,771 of record NC_060244.1, read on the forward strand.
AAAGATATTGTTGGGTGCGTGGCGTGATCAACAAGCCTTGAAATCTTTATCTTTGCTAATCCTCTGCTGATATCCTCGGTAGTTCATTGTCAGTACCACGGATAGGGGAGGCGTATTTTTGGATAAAGAGAGAGACTCGATAACGACACACCATTTTGAAAAATAAAATAAAAATCATATATTTTGTACAACAGAAGCGATACAGCACGAAAGAAAATAAAATAATCCAAAATTCGCTCTTCGAGAGTCAAAAACAAAGTAACAAAGGATCCGTGAACACGGCAAGAATAAGAAAATTAATCGAAAATTGAACCAATTCTTAATTCATCGAGCTTTCTCGTTCGCCAACTAAAACTAGACTTAATCTGAAAAATTCTCAAAATCTCAACTACATTCTGAATTCTAAAATTAAAGGTAACAGAACACAATAATCGCCACGAGTACAAAACTTGCAAATAATTCTTATCGGCGTGCCAAACACGCCACCGACCAGATGGCATCCTCAATCATTATTCGGCTCGGAGCGACGACGCAAGCCACGAGGTGACTTGAAAAAACTAAGCTAAACATTATTCTCAAACTGTAATCTGGCAGAACGGAACCGTAATCGAAACCTCAAGCGAAACTAGACTAGAAATTAAACTTAACTTAGTCTCAAACCAAAATGAAACCTGAACCGAAATTAGTCGAAACCCTAATGTTTACTCAAACTCAAACAGAACAAAATTAATTGACTTAACACAACCTAAACTCGATCGTAAACTCACTTGCATATCAACATTTCTGAAATTCGCCGCAACAAAATACTTATCGTGATCGCTAACTAAATCGATACGACTAAAACTCAAATCGTAACCGTAACCTTTTATCATAAATCCTCACATAAATCCCAAACTCAGACTCAACTCGACGCATCCAAATTCGAAACTTTTTCAAAATTACTAAATGGTCCATTCGCTATTACGAACACTCACAATCAGTTGCGGCAATTAGCGACCTACCCGAGAGGCGACACTGAAAAAAACACGATACCGCGATTTGACCCTGTACAACGGAGTTTGAGTATTACTTTACAAAAAAAATTACTCAATTCGGAACCGTGACTCTGCTCGAAATGTTTTACTAAGCAAAATTTTCTCTACTCGACAACGCGAGATTCGGGGAGATTGCGGCCACCAAGCAAGAAGATCGGTAAAAGAATTTCGAGCAAGTATCGATATCGCAAATCCAAAATGGCAAGCCGTTACTTCGTTACTGTTAAAATTCGGTCGCAGGAAATTAAGCAACGCTACCACCACCACCACCGCAAGAACGCGCCCCATTCCTTCGAAATCTCGACCTAGTCGATCCTTCGCAAGTCCGGTGATCGGCCGATGGCGAGGAAAATGTGGGCAGAGGCTGCGGCTCGGCGGCCACCGGCGGGAATCGCATCCGCCTTGGTTTCCAACGATGCGGGGATCTTCGTTGACTCCCCCTCCGCAGCCTCGACATCCTTTCTTCGAGATCGTCGCTGTTCGCCGTTCCACAAAATCGCTGAATCGTCACCGACTCCTCGCTTGGTGCCGTCGATACTCAAAAATAACAAAAAAAAAAAAAAAATTCTGAAACATCTTATTCGCTACCCAGCACCAATGTCCCCCGTCCCCTATCGAAATATCGGATGCGTGACTCTGGTTCTGGCGATCTTTCCGAAATACTTCGACAATCGTTACCGCAAAATCTCTACTTCTGCTTCTGCCTAAGGTTTGGGGAACCGTTTGTAACCGGCATTAAAGATACGTTACTACGGCTGCGTTCGAAATATGTATACCGAGTGCATCGCTAACGGCTGGATGGTTCAATGCGCATGCGCTAAAATTTGAAAGCAAGAGCAATTGTTTTGTCAGGGCGACCAACATTCATAAATTCAGATTACCGACAGCCGTCAAAAGTTTTAAGGTTACACACATCGCGGCGAACTATCACCTGAATTTATGAATGTTGGTCGCCCTGACAAAACAACTGTTCGTTCTCTCGAATTTTAGCGCATGCGCAATGAACCATTCAGTCGTTAGAAATTCACTATGTATACATCAGGGTTGTCCTTAAAAAATGTCATTTTTAATTTCAACCGGCTCACCCCCCAAATCGGTTCCGAATTATTCAAAAATAATTCCCGAATTTTTTCAGACTGTTTCATCTCAACTCTGACCTGCGCCCGCAAGAGGGTGTACCCTGTAACCCCCGTTTAACCATTTCCGGGGCACATTAAATCTACCGAACGGATCTCGATAAAATTTGATACAGGGGGGTTTCTTGGGTCGCTGATTACAAATCTGAGCTGAAAATTTTAAAAATCGAAACGACGGATCCAATATGGCCAACCAATATTCAAAAGGTCAAATTTCGCCGAGGTCCAAATCGAGGACCACGCTAGTCTACACTCCTGTTACCTGTTGACAAAAATGTCGGAATAAGGCATCGTTCAACACACGATGCGATCTCCCCTCCTCCCTACGCGTAATATATCCCAGCGTTTTACTCCGTCGGCACGTCGACGAGCCGTAATTGCTGCTTCATTAGCCAAGTTTTATTAATGTGATCCCCGCAGGCTTACGCGTTGCAACATTGCCGAGAGGGGAGAGAAAAGTGAATATTTTGTGGTCGTATTATTACACCGTGACCTGCGTACAAGCCGACGTTACCAGCACCCGCATAAACACCCACGGAATTCCGCGGCCCGTAAAAAAATCTCCTTCCGGACCGGCGCGGCGAGGCCGCATCTCTCTTTATGGCCCCGTTATTAAACGAAATATTGATTCAACCCCTGTTTACCAAGTGATACATATTCATCGGTGCTTGGCGCCTACGTCCCCCACCCCTCATCGCTCTCGGGTTTCCCACCCCTCGCAACGGTTTCGTGTTTGTACATGCACTGATTACCGATGCTAATATAATACGCCGAAGCCTCGACCCAGCCGCAAACACGAACATCCGCGATTGCCTAATCGAGCCTGGTTTTAGAGTTACGTTGCGTTGCATCGCATCGCCCTCATCTCTCACTGTTTTTGTTTCATTCTTGCATTATGGAATCTTTGAGCAGGGTTGCCGCTAATTATCGATTGAAAAACGCCCCGACTGTGATTGAAGTTTTTCATACGAAAAATTTCAACTTTCCAGATAAGCACTTACGTATGTTATTATTCAAATTGTAAAATAAAAAAATTTAATCAATCGTTACAATATTACAGTTTATTTCTTTCAATGTTTTTGTTACATTATACTTAAATATCAAAGTAGGTTTTCATTTGAAACTAAATCACGCATACACTGCGGGTATGCTATAAGTATTTCGCTAAAACTGTGACATACGGAACGATGTGAGAGTTTGACCATCGCAATTCAGTTTTTTCAGGAATTCAACAAATATCTAAAAATATTCCAGTTTTTCATGAGGCTCGAGTTAACAACGTTCAACGTAACGAAGCGTTGAAACAAAAGTTACTATTCTGGACTTTCGGAATATCCGAAGAAATTGAATTTACAAAATCCGTATACATCAATATTGTATTACGGTTCTAGAGTTGCAAAATAACGTGTTTTTTTTTTTAATGCATCATTACGATAACGTTGCACACTGCAGCCTGTTAGATTTTTCAGGTTTTCAGGTCTAGCAACAACCCTCTGAACATTAGTTCAAACTCTACAGTCCCGTGAACCATTCTCTAATCTAAAAGTGGCAAGAAGCCAACTTTGATCATCCGAACGAATTCTCACTTGCAAATATACATATATTAAACAAAATATACTGTTAAAAATTTGGCCGAATCTCTTATGAAACTAACTCCAAATAAACCGAAACAAAATCGAAATTTTTTTTCCCTGTAATTCACATGACATCAATTTGCGTATAAAATTTGTGCAGGTTTTGTCTAATAATATTAATTCGAGTAAAATTTGCACCACTTCGTATATATATATATATATATGTTTGAAACAACACTTGAATGTACATGAAAATTTTTAAAATTGCATGTCCAGGTGTATTTACATGTTCGAACAAGTCAAAAAATTCGGACGGACTAATGCGCACATAAATACATAAATTCCCAATTAAATTTGAAAATTGTAAATTTTATACAAAATAACGTATTTTACTAAATGATGAAATAATTTTAAATGTCTTCTTTTGTGAAAAATCTTGTGGATTCTCCAACTGTGGAGTACTGTGCACGAGCTACGGTGTACGGTTTCATATTTTATTTGTTTATTTGTTGACCAAAAGATTTCATGTATTCGCGTATCTAATTGCCTGTTACTTATCAAGTTGTTCAAAGCACGAAAACGTGAAAAAAAAGTAATCTAACAAGATAGTAAAAAATAAAGACAGTATCGAAATTGGTTATACCAACATGCTGATTTGTACATCAAAGTTCCATCTAAGACTGGCGCGTCAAATCGTAAGCTGCTGCGATAAATATATCGAAGCAAGGGGGATTCGTTTTCTCTATCCGTGCTGCCCAATCTCAGTTGTAGGTACGAAACAGGCGCAGCGCCAACGAAATACCAAACTGAGATTCCAGAGGGTCTCTAACCATGCGCTAATGCGAGGGAGGCTGCGAGGTGATCATCGGTAAGCAACTTTACCGATTTAAGTAGTACTGGGGTAGAAGAAAAAAAAAATCGTTTCTTAATATTCAAATAACTACATGTCCGTCATTACCAAATATACGTACATTCGTTTAAGGTTAATTAATACGCATCAAACGATAGAAATTATTTGATCCAAAGTTTTGTCGTCAATTTCGACTAACTGATAGCAAAACTTTTTTTGGGCCATCAGTATTACACACGATTCTAGGTCACGAAAAACACGTTTGAATTTAGTCTTTTTCCTTGTTTTTAAAGCTGAAACTTAGTGTTCGTAACTTATCCGCTACGTATTATCGTGTCACATACACCGTCTATCATATCCGAGTTATGCTTTTGTTCCGATTTGTAATAATTTTATATACAGGGTAGTTGATCAATCTCGATAAATTTCGTGTTTTTCTATAATTATTGTACAATATAATATAATACAATTCAATACACATGTGCCTATAATGTAATTGCAAGATCGCGACGTTGTTTATTTTTCAATTTTCTGTACTATCACTGCCTGTAATCTTCCTTGTTATTTTTTTTTCTTTTTCTTTTTCTTTTTACCACCGAGACCATCGGTACAGATAGAGTATAAACCGATATTATTTGGATCCATGCAAGATAGAATCTTATCGTTAAGCGATGTTCGAATACACGGCGTCCTCGTCAATCAAAGCTTGACAAATACATACGTAGACGCAACGTATTAGCGTTAATACGCACGCGGCAGATTCTCGCGCGGATCGACTAATTACAAGGGCTAAATCATCTTTCCAGTCAGGCAGCCTCGCGGCTACACGCGAAATATAATGGCTCTAATTATACTGGCTTACCCCCACGATTGTGTTGAGCTCCGTCATGGTTACTGTTTTCGCCCTTTCCAACGCCGTCGCTACTTGCTGCTGATGCTCCTGCGAGAGGAACGGAAGAATCTGGACGATTATGGCGTTCAGTCTCTTCGCGATCTCCGTCTGAAAAAGGTAAAGGAAACATTTAATTTGAGCCATGAACTTGGGTAAAAGGATAATTCGATCCATCCAGGTTAGTAAAATTTTATCACCGAGAAAATAGTTCGTAACATAGCTCGAGTGAAAAAAAATGTCTGTTGGTTTACAATTCGTCGTCGGTACCGGAAACGCATTACACGTAAACTATTTTGTTAAGTGATATAACAGACGTGGATACGTAGAGACAAATGACAAAAAGAATCTTGTAAATATGGCGTAGTTTTATATTAAATATGCAAGAAATGTTTAATTTCTTTGCATTTCGCAACAACAATTGTTTTTTTAACCAAAACACACACGACTTCGCAAAAATAACCGTTTCAACAGTATTTTATACATATAATTACTATTTTCGTCATGTGATTCAAAGATCGATTTCGCATTTCTTTCAGCAAACGTTACTACGAAGATTCCTCAATTGTTCGCAAGTAAAAAATGATTTCATCTTTAATTAAAAAAAATAAATAAAAATATTTTGTTACATTCACAGAGTGTAATTTTTCAAATTCCGCTTTTGACAGGCCTGTTGCGATTCGAATATGTACATACACACGGTATATTGTAGGCACGCGGCATGTTACCAGGTGAATTGGGCAATCGATGCATATTTGATTACCGCCACTCCCCTAAACCAGTACAGACATATGTATATGGTTTACACTGTAAATAGTAGCATGCATGGCCGTATCATTGGATGAAAAAGATGACGATCGTTTCATTCGGCTCCATAAATCACCGCGTAAACACTGCAATTAGTAAAGCTGCTGGGACGAGTTAAATGGAGAGGGTGTTATACGCGAGTCGCCGAGGGGGTGACGAGAGAGATGGAGAGAGAGAGAGAGCGAGTGATAGAGGGGGGGGGGGGGGGGGGGGTGGTGGTAGAGATTGCACGTTTCACCGCGTTCAGGGTTATTCGGGGTCTATAATAACGGGCACTTTGCATGTTTCCCGCGTCGAGTTGCCTTTTTTCATCTCCGCTTTCATCCCAGAAGCGTCAGGACTTATTTAAAGAAAAACTCGCGCGGCGCCAACGTCGCGGGAGACGATAAAAGCTGCGAAGCACCACCGCGTGGGGCGGGGAGGCACTCGTCACGAATCCCGACGACACTTTGCCGTTAAAGAGAAGGGACATTTTTTTTCTTTCTTCCTTCTTTCTAACTTTTTTTTTTTCTTACAAGGACTCAGCGTGGGGGGTTTGTAACGTTTGAGAAGTATACCTAGAAAAAATAAATGTGCCAACACGAGCCGAGTTGAGATGAAAAGTGATCGGTATAAACTGTTAATTTGGAAAATGAAAAGGATTCATTGCGTTTACCATGAATTTATTATTCGCGTCTGACAATTTGCAGCTTTTTAAACTAGCTGGTACGCTTTACAACTTCATGTACGATTATACGCTATTTTTTCATTTTATACGTAATTTCTCGCTTGTTTGGTATAAGGTGAATTAATTTTACAAAAATCAATGTATTAATCGATGCTAATTTGCGGGCTAAGGGATTTTAACGCGACCTCAAATACTGGTGTAAGGTAGTTAAATTTTTAAAATTGCTTAGAAATATTTGAAATCTCTAGTCATCGTTATTGTATGTAGGCGTCAATTCGCGTTTTGATATTATGCGGTGTTATTGAAATATCCATGCATAAGTTCGTAACGTTAATGGGACGATACAATAGTGATAGGAAAAATAGTTACTTCGTAAGATTAGGGTTATCTGACATTCGATAAACCGTAATCAACCCGAAGACACTCATATTTCAATAATACAATTTTTAAAGTATAATAATAATGTTAAGTAAATGATAATTTAACATAAAGTAATTCGAAAGTTGTGAAACAGTGATTATTCTCTTGAATACACGATATTTTTCCAAACAATACAAGAAAAAAATCTTAGAATATACACCAAACGATAAAATCTCTGGGCAACCGCAAGGATTTGGTGGAAGAAAGCCGAATGAAATACGGTATAAAATAAGCGTACCTATATCTTTGCATAATATAACGATACAGCCTCGGATGGTAAAACGGCTATCGCAAACAAGGCGAGGTTTGTTTCAGTTTTCATATATTTTCACACATTTTCACCCCCTTATTAAATCGCGCTCTCGTATACAAACCAGCGTACGTTATACTATACAGTATACTATACATACGTATGGTACGTACAAACTGCTAGAAGCAGGATTTCAACAAGCAACGAGTTTTGTACCCCGTATATTTATTTGGAAGTAGAGAGAGAGAGAGAGAAAGAAAAAAGAACGCAAGAAAAAAAGTAAAACTACGCTTCGTTAACCTCGGATGTACAAAATGTTTGTTTATATTCACGAAAACCCGCGAGCTCGTTCCCGAAGCTTTACCTACCCCACGAGTATAAACCTTTTCCCACCCCCCGTTTTGCTCTTCGTCCTCCCCCTCCACCCCTTCTCATTTTCCCTTCTTTTCTCTTTTTCGACTCGTTCTCGTTTATACCAAGCCTGCGCCATTTTCAAAACCCTCGTTATCACGCTCGTTAATTATTCATCCGATTTTTTGTGCCAGAATTTCAGCTCGTTTGATACGTAGGCTTCAGCTTATCACGTTTGGATGATAGGTATAATACAGCTGCTACCTCATGCATACTCATGCAGGTGTAATGATATAAACGACGAATGAAATATACGAAAATATCGAGGGAAAAAAATGGCCCGTAGCTGTTATTACAGCTGTAATGTTCCGCGAAAGGATCTATCTACGTATCACGAAAAATACCCGCGGTAATTATTTCGACTACAGTATTATTCCGATTGGGTGCAATGAAAATCGGTATATTCAAATTGCGAAATTATCATTCGCGACGCGTCGCGTTCCTGGGTTCCCAGGCCATTCATTTTCATACCTACCTATAATATTATACACAGGTGCAATTGTATACGCATACATAAACAAATATGGGCAAATAATATACATATGGTATGCATAGGTACCGCATGAACTACATCATGAATATGCATATATATATATATATACATATATATATGTGTATATAGAAATTTTTACGCATAGCGATGCTGTATGTATACATATAGGTATATAATGAATAAATATGAGTGTGTTACATGCACGTACGTATATATAATGCACGCGATTCAAGTACATAGATTGTAAAAATCAGCTATACAAAAACGGAGGCAAACATTTTTCACTCGTACACTTTTTTTTTCTTTCTTTGTTTATTTGCACATTATGTGCAAGAGTTATGAGACGCTTGAGCAACGGTCTGTGTGTACATAACGTAAGAGCCTCATAGAGTCTACACGGAAATTAGCATATTTTAATTATGAAGATATAAACGCGGCGCGAGGCTCTCTCCTTATGGAAAATACAAGAGAGATTTGAAAATATGACCGCAAAACATAATCATGTCGTCTATCACGTGATAATTAATCCAGAATTAAATTCAACGAATATCGTCATAGGCGACACTTTAATTATAGCCAGTTACGATCATTTATCAACAAATAAATTTTGTTTTACCTTGAAATATTGATATACAGAATTGAAAATACATTTTTTGGAGATCAGACTTCTTTGTTCGTACATAATTTAGCTGTTTTACTTTAAAAGAAGAGGGGGGGCGGAATTGCCCCACATAAAAGAATGGTGACGGTAATTTTCTAATACAAACTTGTACGTACTTCGTGTATAATTCAGAAGTTCTGTAATTTCCCGTTGTTAACGGTGCGACCGCGTCAAGTAAAAACATTAACTTCCAACCGGCAGAAATCGAAGTCGACGGAACTTTTCCAAGAGTTTCCTACTACAAGTAAGCATATGTACGGAATAAATATAACACGCTTATCGCGTTATTGCGACATTATGATTTTTGACTCGGGAGGTAATTTATTTCGACACTTCTATACATGATGTACAAACACGCGCCTTTCTTGCCCACGCATATTTCAGTAATTCACGCGAAAAATGATCCGAGTTTTGTTCGATTCATTTATTAATCATACATGACGGTAAATTTCTCTCCATTTCTATACACATACACAGATAAAAATAATTTGTGTCAATGTTCAAATTTTTGTGTTAAAATTATCACGTTATTTCGGAGTTGATTTCACATTTCGTATACACGTGTCAACTCTCCGAAATTCGTTGCTTGTGACAATCTAGGGGGAATTCTACAGCAAATTTTATCATCCGCTATCTTTGATTAGTTAAAAAAAAAATCATCCCATACCACTGCAGTTATATCTTTAATCCGGCATCGTAACGTTGAAATCCTCTTTCATCGGGGCAGATATAACATATTAAATTTAAGAAAAAAAAAAAAAAGAAACGAAAAATGCGTCTCCACCAGAGAATAATAAAAGAAGTGATACAATCGTCGCGGTCGAATTGTCGAACGAACGAACAATCAAACGAATATCGTCTTTGTCTTGCTTTTCAGACTCCATAACAAATCTTTGTCTCTTTTTACCACCGAGCGAGATAAGCGGGGGGTGAAGAAGTCGGAGAAAGGATCGAGGAAAGCGAAAAGAAAAAGCAAAAGTAAAACGAAGCACAAAACACCTTTGTCAAGTTAATCGAATTCGTGAGGGCACCGATACGGGAAATTGTTACAGAAATCGAGGATACGAAGTTACTGACGGACAAGGCCAACTGGAAGATATCCTGCAGCGACAGACTCGTCTGCTGGTTAACGCGGGTCGGTTTTCACCCGTGTTACGGACACGCAAACGTTGTGCGAGGGTATCCGGTTCATCCGGACGACTCTTGACCAAACGTGGAACGATATTGGGGAAACCATCAAATAAATTCACCGCCGGGACCGTAGATAAAACACACAGACACAGAAACGCACGAAGGCCTACGTCTATATACACCGCAGGGCGTATAAATACATTCTCGGACCGTGCGGGAAATAAAAATATACAACCACCTCCTCCTCCTCCTCCTCAGAGCTTACTCCGCGCGGAGATAGGAGAGGAACCTGCGGTTTTTCCGTCTAATTTCAAAAGCTTTCGCGGTATACGGCTTCGTGTATATTATTATTACCTTTCCTCATCCCGTCAACAGGCTTGTCTATTTCCGAGCTCGTCTTAAGCTGAGTAAACAGACGGAAAGTTATACTGAATACGTATCGCCTACCGACAGACGAGCGTAAAGTCTCTAACCATTTCCTCCGCACCTTACGTCGTCCAACAGTTCGTACTCGGACCGCGAAATCCGTGTCACGTTTAGATACGGGTTTAGCACAGCTCTCGTGGAGTTTTCATTGTCAAATTTTCAGCTCACTTTTGCCCGTTTTACTAGATCCGAAATCGAGCCAGTTTTGTCTCGGTATGCATTTTATACTCGTTATTGCGAAAAGTATTTTCTATTGATACACGATGTTACGTTACTCAAAGTTATTTGAATAGACACGCCAAGCTGGCCGAAATCGTGGAAAGTCATTTAATTTTACTCGAAGTCACATGAAGCAACTGGAGAATTTCAAGTAGTATTATAAGAGATATTTTCAATTAGCTACGTCACTTATTAAAGTTTTATAATCAGAAATTAAACACGAATCAATTGAGATAAAGGCGAATAAAATTCACCGCAGAGCGGCAGGCAGCAAGAAACTCTTATAAATAACTTAAATAATAGTTGGCATCGGATCTGCGACTGTGTGAAGTTTCTTCCAATTTTTCCAACAAATTTAACTTTATAGATAACGATCGATGTATAAAGATAATATTGAGTCGAATTAGACGAACTGGAGACGTTAATTGACAATCGATTCGTGTAATTAGAACGACTGGTGTCAGGCTAATTGGCAACGTCGCTTTCGCGGAGTGATAATTAGAAGGATCTCTGTGCAAACGAGGTTTATAGGTGCCAAGAGATTCGGGGGCGCGCGTAGAGTAAATATAAAGACATTCCTCCGCCTCTCTCTCTCTCTCTCTCTCTCTCTCTCTCGACTTGTCTAGGAAACCTGATGAATCTATCCGTCTGCCTCTTCCTCTGCAGCGAATAATTCATATATCCAACGTCGACGATCAACTATTAAGGGAATAATCGAGTGCCAGGGATGTTCGGAGGGATGAATCATTAGTCAGTGTATGCCTGCGTTCAGCGCTGCCACACGGAGCGGAATATTCTCGTACCGAGTCAAATATTATTCTTATCCACCATTCCACCCGCTTTCTTGTCTGTAAATACCGCTCTTCAATTAATATATATCTAAGGTTATTCTTCCTGTTCGTTTATAATCCGTGCAGCTCCGACCGTGCAGGAGAGGAAAATTACAGATAAGGTAGATGATCGAAACTGTTTTCTGGAAAGTGTGAAGCGAGATGAAAAATGAAAATATATCCAAAAAATAACTCACTGATTGTAAGAGATGCGATTGGAATTTGATGGAATTAAATCTTATGAAAAAAAAAAATAAATAACTCGAGTGAAAATCGTTAATAATATTGTAACTTTGTCATTAAGATCCAAAAATATTTTCGACATGTACGTAAAATTAAAGACTGACATCCTAGAAAAAAGGTTTCCATGAGGGGAGAAAAAAAAAAAAAAAACTACTAACGCAGTTACACTGTTTCAAATTGGGCCAAAGGGTTCATAAGGATATACTTAGCTCAAATCTAACAATAAGAAGTGCCTAACAGCATGTGAGTCTAGTCCGTTTTAATTTTGTGCAAAAAGAAGTTTACTAGTTGTTGCTTTGCGAAATTTTACGGCAAAATCTATAATGATTGGACCTTTTATTAATATATTCGACTTCAATACGTATGTGTATATATAATATTGTTTTAATTCGAAACAATCTGACTGTACATCGGTATTCGGGAAGGGTAACAAGGTGCAGGATTGACTTGAATCTGTCGCAAACCACCAAAGAGCGAAACAGCGGCTTTTACCCGCAGGCCAAGAGTAAACAAGTTCTATATACATATACATATACATTCGTGAAACGGTACGGTTTATACGATTTCATCCCTTCCAACAGACTCCAATCAGTCGCCTACCCCTCTGCACTTATCAATATAGATGCGAGATCCATGCCGAGTAAACTTTGTCCCTTCCCGCCACTCGCTTCACAATCAGACGGTATAATGTAAACGTATATAATGTACAGGGAACGCCGAGTGTCGGTTTGCCTAGCGAAAGCTTAATATCCAGCTTGAGCAGGATGTAGAATCCTGCACGAATGCATTGTGGTGGCGGGTATGTGTGCCTATAATGGGGGAGGAGGACATCTTCTTGAACAGATAGAGCTTCGGTTTCTCCGCCCGCACCCTTTGCCGCTCCGCGGATGTGTATCGCCAATATTGACCGAAGAAGCCGTCGCCATCTCGACTCGACAAACCTCGACTCCGTTCGCCTCGCGTCTTCCTTTCACCCAGCCACCCTCGCCCCGTCGTCCAACAACCACCTCCTTCCCTTCCCTTTCCTTCCCATGACTGCGTCCTCTTCAGGGTTTCATCCCACTGGCGGGACAAGGACTATTTGACTTCACCTGTTCAAACACAGTCGGCACACATGTCTTTCTTCCCCTTTCGAACCCCCCCTGGCGGTCTTCCAGTACAGAGGGATCTGTCGGCGATGTGCAAAATCCGAGAACGAGACTTCTAATAAGAATCTTATAGCGTCAACTCGTCGATTGTTTTTCTAGTCGGTAAGATTGACTGGTATATTGTCTCTGTAAGATTTCGGAAAGTAGTAAGTTTTGTTTTATTGGCGCGGATCTCTTTTCATCAATATTCACCATTTCATCATTTTAAAAAGTCAAGCGGACACGTTGTACCGAAACGTTTAATGATTCAATTGCAGATCGTTTAGTTTTCAAACCAAAATCTAAATCCATTAAGTAACAAAATTTCAATGTTAAATAAAAATTCACACCCCACAAAGTCGAAATATCTGAGCAAGTCGTTAAAAATGAGTAATTAAAAACGTTATGTCTGACGCAGGGGAAGCCTGCAAGAATTTCCTTCTTATTTTTTTTTGTTTTACTGTATCTCGCGCTGGTTCATTAATTAACGCGTTACGCGATTCCACTCTCACATTCGTCTGAGGAATAAAGCAACCGTGTACGTATACGCGTAACCAAACACCGTACACATACATACGCACAATACGCGGAGGGAAAAATAAAGAAGGGAAAGCACTAGCGGCGCTACCATTTTTTACGCCACTTGACCATCACCGCGTACACGTGGGAGGGGGGGTTCAGCCTCGTTGCCTTTACCTATATCTAGATATACGTTAATACATCACGTCCCCGTTGTCTCGGGGGGATAACGCTAACACAGTCCCTGGACACTTTCGCAGCTGCTAAAAGGGCGTGTCTGACATTTTACGACTTTGCCGAGTATCCACACTTATTTTAACGCCACGCCTGATCGCGTGTCCCCAACTAATCGCCACTCGAATCGACGTCCTTTCGATCTTGCACACGGCCTGTATACCCTGATACCTTGTATAATATATCGATACGGTTAGGTATGCTACCACGACCCATATCCGCAGAATCAGGAACATAAGTTGCGCACATAATAACGTGTTATATTCGTACTTGAGAACAGACGTGAGCGATAAATCAAATCGCTCTTCAGCTTCGGAAACTGTAAGATTAGATGCGGGAACTTGTACGGAGTGACAAGTGGAAATAAAAATTATACGTCGATATCAGCGGTAGCGTACTGATTGTGTGAGAGAGAAGTTTACTCAGGTGATATTGATCACTGACTTTGCATAAGAGACCACTTCGAGTCAGAGTAACGGATAGTACGGCAAATTTGAGAAACGATCGTACCAATTAGAAACCATCATTTGAAATATAATTACCAATCGTAGCTATGTAATTATACTCGACGAAACAGCCGAGGAAATCGATGATTGTATGATATGTTCTATAGGAAATCTATTACACTGTTATGTATATTATATCTACAAGCTTGGCGAACATGCCTCTTGGCATTCTTGACACTAACGAAGAATAATTTCTTCTATTAGGAAAGATACAAGACACTCTAATCCAGAACTTTGGTCACTATCCGAAACGGTCGTTGCCTGCTATAAAATATGTCACGAGGTTGAAGTTTGTAACGTTACTTTAACGTTGCACGTTTAGAAAAATCGTTACTTCGCAACTTCGGGATTGTTTGAAATTCGGCTAGTAAATCATAACAAAGAAAACATGTTAATATTTTGAACCGCCAACTCTTTGAAAGTTGTTCTAAAATTGTACATCGATTTATTCCACGATGTTTCGTTACGTTAAAATTACCCACATCGACATGGCAATGCATCGCATATTCCCCGTTGGATATCCACCCGTTACATAGCCATGGTTAAGAACTTTGTGTAAGTTGAGGTGAAAGTTTCGTAGGGTAATTTCTGTATCTGTATTTACATTTCTAGTATAGTACAGTACGGTATAGTATAGTATAGTAAATGTGGGCGCTTATAGAAACTGGTCTACGAGGCTCTAGGATCTTCCGGCTTATCGATCATCCGGGGAGAAGAGAGGAGGAGTACAAGGGGAAGGATGACTTGCGGCGAGTAAATATTTGCCCAGATATCACTCTCCGCGTTTATCTCTTTAATGCGCTCTGCAAACAAGCCACTAAGTCTCGAGTGCGACACTCCGACCCCCGTACTAATAATAACAACAACCAGAAGGCGCGGGTCCCCGAGGTGCAGATTAACCGTTTCTTCTTGCCAGCTTCCTGGCCCGTTTTTCTCGTCAAAACAAAGGCTCGGTATATAGGTACGAGAAATGCGGAGGGAGAGAAAGAGAGAGAGACAAAAATTGGTATCTGCTTAGCTTGGAAACAAGCCAAGCTACACGCGATATGTTGACTCCCTCCACCATCATATAGGCGAATCCCTTGTACAAACTCGAGGAATTTATTGATATTCATCACGAGAATACTTTCGGAATTTGAGGAAGACCGAATTCTCGAATTTAATAAAACTCGGTAAACATCGACTGAACTGACCAGGTGCTGCCTTTGATAGACGCTTTAAAATTCAAACCGGAATTAATTGGCGACGGTAAACGTTTGATGTTGCGACTTGATTTGTTCTATCGGCGGTGTATCGATTCCCACGCGGAGAATCGAATCACGAAGTCACGAGTAAAAAAAAGCCCGTCACTAATGAACTCTCCTCGAGACAACATCCGCCGATTCGTTCCGCAGTTGGTTCGATGATATTGTAAGAAGGATTAAGATTACAAAGCGTCGGATCGACTGATTGATTCGATCGTATAACCCTTATCTCTAATGTAGACTTCTACACCAGACGCGGATAAGTCGAGAAAAGCCTGTCCTCGATAAAATCAAAGCTGTCGATGATCTACAATATCCATACATGTATGATAATCCCAGAGATCGGATATGAGATCGATTCGATTCTCGCGCAATACCTCGTGTGAGAAAGCATTGCAATAATAATTTTAAATTAGAAATCAACACGTCATATACACGATTTGCAAACGACATAAAAAAATTTCTTGCACGTGTCAGATATGTAACTATTCTGTTGCTAAATATATAGTCGTAGAATAGTCGGAAAGACGGTGAGTTTTATATACACTACGAATTGCTTACGACGGAATGGTGCGTCGACTGTTGTCGTTTAATGCGCATGCGCTACAATTCGAGAGCAGTTGTTGGTCAGGACGACCAACCGTCGTGAAGATAACCTCAAAAATTTTGACAGTGTCGTTGGAAGTTGTGTTCAACATCAACTGCTGTAAACATTTTTAAAGTTACATGTATCACGACGAACTGTCGGCTAAATTTCTGACGGTTGGTCCCCCTGACAAGCAATTGCTCTCCGATCTTAGCGCATGCGCATTAAACTACAGCAGACGACGGACCGTTCTATCGTCAATAATTCACACTGTTCGTAGAGAAGAGGATGATACTTGGATGGCTAAAAAGTATCGAGTTGGCTGCACTGTAAACGCGATTTGATGAGTATCCCAGGGTAGGCAACGCAAACGAACGTACGGTTTCAAGATGATGAGTCAGCAATAAAAGGCGGCAGACACTCGTCGGAACCAGCGGACCTCTTCTCTCCATGGGGGGACACTTTTTCATCATCGCCCCCCTTCGCCTGCCTGAAGGAGTTACGTCATGCGGGATCCCTCGCTCTTTCCGGCCACTTGGTCTTATTAGGGGAAGCCAATCAACGGGACCGCGTCCGAATGAAGCGGGTGCGGGTTCCGTAATTCCGTACGGCCATGACAGCAGGGGACTTTCGTCTGACGTATGGGGATAATTGGCGTGGGTGAAACGACCGCCAGTCAATGATAAATCGTGACTTTTAACGCCGACCTGAACCGCGTGAAAGGGGACACGCGATTATAGTTTCCTGAATTATACGGCCCTGTGACTCTCGCGCCATCGGGGCTCGGATTTAATATTACAGTACAGGATACGGGCTTAGGACGACCTACACCCATCCAGATCAGGGTTGCAATTTTTTTAATGAAAAAGTAATGCATTAACCATTACTTTTTCAATTCGTGATGGAAATAATTTCCATTGCAACATTAAATTATTTTCATTATGAATTGAAAAAGTAATGGTTAATGCATTACATTATAATACACGAAGAAACACAACGCGAATTGGTTGCCTAACGAAATTCGGTCCAGGCTGCCCTTAATTAAAATTAATGCGGTGAATGTCTTTTTCAACTTTTTCACCTATTCGGTAACCAAACGAAATCAACACTGATCGAAATTACGAAGCGTCAGTACAAAGGTACATGCAAAAGGTTGGTTGCCTATCTTTTTCTGGTCCCTACTACAGGGTTACCAGGTATAAACAGGTGAGTTGATGCTATTGTACCTACATCCATCTGTATACTCATTCAAATTTCTATGACAATATAGAGAATTTTATTACCAACACGATGGTATGAGGTTGCCTAGGTAAAATCGTTTCGAGATTATTACCATTCGCTGCGATAGAGTAGAACGCAGCATAAGCTGCTGCTCGTGACGAAGGTACATCGAAAAAGATAACCCTACTGCCGGGAATATCGAGAATAATTTTTTCAGACTTTTTCTACCCTCCCCGCAACCCTCCGAGTGTCTGAAACGATGATATATTGACAATAATAGCAACATTTGTGAAAATTATGAAAAAAACATTACATAAATTCTGTGACCAAAACCAAAAATATTCCGACTATAATTTAAATGGTCAGACTCTGGGGGTGCCGGGGAGGGTATAAAAAATTTGAATAAAATCGCGGACCAAATCCAAGAGGGTGAGGGTCAGACCCTAGTTGAATTGAAGTAGAATGCTCCATATGTAAGTGAACAAAATGGATTTAACTAGATATTATACTTAAAACGCATATTATAATTTACTAACTACATATCACATAATGTCTCTACATTATAGATGGTATTCAGGAATAAATAATGGCTGATGAATCATTACGTAAACTATATTTACCTGTTTGTGCATTTCCACGTTGAGTCCGTACGACATCTCGTAGTACTGAAACACAAATTACAATTAATTATGCAAGCAAAGCTCCACCGGAGTCTCCAGTCAAATTGTGTCCATGCTGTCATCAATATTCCCGTAAACATTCACCAAACTTGCCATTCAACATCATTGGCAAAATTGTTTTTCTTGAAAATGATTCTCTGCCAAAACGAATAGATGAAATTTTGAATCGTGTTTTGACATCGATTGACAAGATTCTAATTCGGTAAAAAAAATTATCTTCATTCAACGGGGGTAAATTATTTTCTCTTCCCTCGAGTTTTTCCGTTATTTAAAAATTTAGGGACAATATGAAACCAATAAAAAAGGAAATAGTAAACAAGTGCACAAATCGACTGGAGACCAATGATAATATAGATTGGTAATTGATCGAAAGGTTTGTGATGGCGTGCGGGAAAAACATGCGTATTTATGCAAATATATATATAGGTGTACATGCAATGTATACAAAGTATATACAATATTCAACCACAGGCCGATCCTCGTAATTATCTCGTTTTCCTTGCATGTTTTACAACCGAAAATCTATACTTAGCAAAGATTCTCTGAATTATTAGGTAAGATTTGGGTATAAGCTGATTTGAAGAATCGCAGAAATTACAAGAATATTCAACGTGTCAGATACGACATAAAAAAATTGTATTTTTGTCACACGTGCATGAAAAATGAGGCTTTGCGCAGCAGTTTAGCAGAACGAACGTAGCGAATTTCACCTCAGTGTCGTAAATAAAGTTTCGCGCATGCGCGGTCCACAATTGCTTCACTTTCGTCCCTAGGGCGAACAAATCGACCACTCGTGTCCCGCAAAACTACCAAGCAAAGCCTCGCCACTTTTCATTCCCGTGTTACAAAAACTACCGTGTGTGACCCCGTGCCAAAAGATGACGATCGCAACTCGTCGCAAACTTCACAATATATACCGAGTTGTATACACAAAGATGACGTAATTTAAATCATCAAATTCTGCTGCTTATGCCCTTATTCTGTGGGTTTTCCTTTTTTTTTCTTCAATCAATTTATTACAAAATTTCTCAAAAGAAAAGAACTCGCACCGCAACGGAATACCCCCATTACGTGTTAACCGCTTCAATAAACAAATGACGGGATTTCATCGACTTTCGCAGAACTCCGAGAACAGAATTATAGCCGGTTTGCGTTATTGCGGTCGCCTCGTAGTCAACTAACATCAACTTCATTTGCGTAAATTTCTGCGCTACTAGAATATAATATAACGTATGCTCGTATTCCGAAAGCCAACAAACACCAAACTTCCGGGTATTGAAGATTAACCGTATGAAAAGGGATCGAATGGATCCGTCGATGTCTGTTGCAGCAGCGTAACTTTTATTCCCTTGTAAGAAATCAAATTGAATATCAAGAAACTCGAGCTCTTACTATAATCGAACGATGCGAAAGACCAGTTTAATGGATTCTGAACCGTTGGGTAGGGTGCGAACTATACCGATATTCGTTCTTCGATTACCAGCTTCGTCCTCCGATAATTATAAATATGTAATGACTAAAAATGTTTTCTCGTGTCAAACGAATATGTATTGTACAAGGAATTGTCGTTTCCGTTTTTTTTTTATTTATTTTTTTACCCACAAGAGAATCCAGTACAAACAAATCTTTTTATACAATCTCGAGAAATTTTTCTATTTATTAGGCAATCAACGAAGAAAAGTTACATACTATCGGTATCGATATGAAAAGTTACTTCTACCTCACAAACGCGAGATGCTACCTGTGCTTGAATGGAAATTATTGTTTGTCACCACGTGACGTCGACGACGTCAATTCAACTGTGACGGATGGTTGAGCAATGCAATGTTGTACAACTTGCGATTATCATCGATGAAAAATAATCGGAGCACAACGTTGTAATCAGACAATTGAAAGGTTTTTTTTTTTCAATTACCCATAATTCGCGCAGTGAATTGTACGACTAAAATCTGACTTTTTTTTCATTTAGTGTCGATTGATTCCGCCCGTTGACTTTCCCCGTTTCCTCTCGGTTACAGGTAAAACGTGATACGAAAGCTGCCAACCCACGTCGACAACGAATGACAAAGATTGAGATTTGAATACTTACAACTGCATCAATCACCATCGCAGTTGAATTGGTCATTATAATAATACGATGCCGTGACTGGAGACATAAATCGTGATAACGGTAATCAGGACTTTGCTGCTAAATACTCCGCTATGAGCACTATACGTATGCATAAACACTATAGGCGTATGTACGTTAGAAGAGAAGTGAGCGTTGCATATTCGCATACGCGATACGTGATAAATTGTACGTACACTGTATTTACGTGCACATGTGTGCATATGCATGTAGCATATACTTACTTGATTGATTTGATTTCATTGTCAGTTAAAAAAAAAACAAGCACACAAGAGCGCATAATTGATATTTTAAGAAACGATCACGTATCTGTAGTACCGTACCACCTATACTATTTAAACTATGTACGTTACCTGTTATTCAATTTATATATCCCGGTCACGGACATTATATGATAACTATTATAGATATACACGATAATTATGAAAGCCAAGCCAAGCCATGCCGAGTGAGTGCGAGTGTAGTGGAGGAATTCGATATTATGCCGGGTCAAGTGCTCTCCGATCGCCTTCTCGCTCCCAAGTGCATGCGAAGTCACCACCTATACGTATGTGTATATGTATATATATATATATGTACATACATACTATGTGTAATACGATAAACCTATTAATCGATCTATACGATCCCCTGCCGTTTGCAATAATAATCGCCGTGCGAATTGAAGAAGTATAATATACTACACACATGCGAATATTTTGCGGTGATAATAAAATTTCCACGACGGTTTTCTGTCAGCAAGTTTGATAGTTAGCCGTATAAGATTAATCGTCTTGCAAATTTTTTCGCGATCACGGATCACCTTCGCTAATAAATGATACTTTGTTACAAAGTGAAGCGATTCGTGTGACGTGTATTCGTCGTCGATTGTTAAAAATTGAACGAACAAAATTTACATCGATAATGAAAAGAGACTTCGTGAAATTGAAAGAATTGACAAAGTTTTCTATGACTTTATAAAATACCACGACTCTCAGATTTGGTAAATTGGGAAAAAAGCACTTCTTGTATGAAAACTTGACACCGTAGAAATTCGTCGAACTTAGGACCACCATTCAATCGTTATTAAGATCATTCGAACAACAAAATTCGAGAGTGAAAACTGTCGTTTTCCGTTGAAAAAACACGACTGCCATTGTGAGATTTCTCGTTCGCGTCGCGTGCGACTTTTTTTCTGTTCAAATATGCTAACGGGTCATTTGAAATAAGAAACCCTTCGTACTCGAACAAAGGAAAAAAAGTGTAGAATAAGAAGAACGACGAAACAAACTAAGAGCTGAGCAAAATAGAAAAAAACAAAACACGCCCCGGACAAATTAAATAATGTAATTTATTGATTGACAGTGTCTCACCATGACGTAGTGCCGCTGCATTTCTGTCTTCTCCTGAGCCAATTTCTCCAACTCCATTTTAATGCTGGACAGAACGAAAAATGCGGGAAAACGTGCGTATTAGTACAGTTAAGTTAACAAAAAATCATTCAAAGGCAAGGCGTCAATTCGCCGCATAAATCAACATTATCGGGTGATATTATTTTTGTTCTGCCTTCGAGCCATCGTATTTCAGAGACGTTGTATTTTATAGGTTCGAGGGTTAGAGTGCAGAGGTCGAACGGATCTACATATATTATTAGGCGGAGTACCAAACCTGACGTGTGGTATCAAACGACGAATTATAATAAACGAAAAAGAATAAACAATGGTAAATAAGAAATATAATATGCTGGTACGCATGTACATAGTATAATTTATACACACGTGTAGGTGCCGTTATTAAAAGGATAATAATAACAACAATAATAATAATAATAATAATAATAACGCCGACAATGATGACGATGATAATAATAATAATAAGCAGCAGGATTAGGGTAAGTACAAAAGTACCTGTTCCTAAAAAGCTCATTCAAACACTGGTTAGTGGGCCAAAACACACGCGGCTGAAGCTAGCAGCCAAAATTAGCAGCCAAACGTTCTAATATTCATTCGCATAGGGTAGCGAAGTGAAAAAAGACAAAATTTTGTTAAACACCTCGAAGCCCCGATACTTTTATGGAATTATGAGGATAAAATCGAAGTGCATTTTTTCTATTTCCATAAAGTTTAACACTTTTGGTCGCTAACTCTGGCTGCTAACTTCAGACTCGTCCAAAACACACATGTGTGATATGATCAAGGTATACACAATAGAGTTCTTCTTCTTATAAATGTAAATTTCAATTAAACCAGTGTACACAATAGACGAAAACACGAACATGCTGTAGCATGTGTGAAAACATTTTTTTCTCAACTGGACTGACATTTTGTTCGTCGGACTCTCGGATTTTTTACAAATATATTTGAAAGAATCTAAAGTATTATTGATATAAGATTACAGTTTCATAATCGTTGAAAATTTGTAATCATGATTCACTTCGATAAGATTTCCAACTGTTTCGCGCAACGACTTAGTGAGTTTCTAAAAAATCGAATTTGAGAAAAAGAATAAAAACATATCAAAAATGATTGAGTGTGAAAAAAAACTCGCGTGAAAAATTTCACACAGCTTTCGTCGCTCTGAAATCATAAAAATAATCTGAGAGATCGACGAAAAGAGTATTATAATAAGTCCAGTCAACAAAGAAGACCTCGTGTCTGTGTCTGCGTGTGATACGCGTAAGACTTTGACCAGCATATCGCATAGCAAAAATCTCTGTAACGATATAATCATCAAATGTAATGAGATATGCAAATGCGTGTATGCATATTGAATTATATATACATACATACACGCGTGTATGTATAACAATGTCAAAATAATAAACACATGTATGCATTGGGAGATTTGTGTTAGATAGACGTTAGAGATACGTGGCAAGTAAATATGCGCATCCATATAACACGATATATAACATAAATATGTACACATAGTATAGAGAATAAATGATAAAGCTTTGTTCGCTCAAATTCTCTGTCTCCTCACCATGACGTAGTGTCGTTGAATCTCGATTTTCTCGGTAGCCAGCTTGTCGCATTCAAGCTTTAAGCTGTTGGGAGGAAAAATTGATTAAAATAAAGAAAAAAATCAGAGAAAGCGTAAATTGAGATTTCTCGTTCACATGACGGGTCAAATATTCCTGTTATATACTGTATACTGGGAGAAAAATTAGCAAGAAAAACACAAGTAACAAACACTGTATTAAAAAAAAAAAAAAAAAAAAACAATATTTTACCATAATAGCTAACTACGTACTGTATACGTATTAGAATGTCGTGAAATGGGGTTGTAAGATGAATATAAATATTTTATCGCCACATTAATGAACAATCGCTGTGAGAAATGTGAATTGAGAAAGAGAAAGCGGAGAAAAGCGAATCAGGATTACTCTTCAAACTGTTTGTACGTAATACTGAATGAAAATTACACGGTGTAATCATAAAAAGCATAAAAAGACGTTCGCGTCACTGATGTTAAACCTCCGATCGCGAGACCGATAGTGACGCTCATTTCTAAAAATAAGAGTCTAATTATCGCCAATTAGCAACGTCACCCTAATCCGTTCGTATGCGGCACTGATTCCAATTCTAGGGGTACAATTTTTTTTTTTTCCACGTCTTACAGCCCCATTATTTGTCACACGAAGGCACTTTACACACGGAAATAGGTTTTCAAGATTCAAGGATAAACAGTTTCATTCCGTGTGAAAAGTATGAAAAATTTCACGACACATAATATATAATAATGCAATGATGTTCGTTCGGAAAAAAAATCTCATTAATTATATTTAAAGAATATTATTTGTCAACTTGGCAAAAAATATTATACGTTGGTATATCACCGGTTGATGATTTCTACATTTGATGATAATATAAATGCCAATGAGTCTATAATTTATCCGCTCAAGTTCCAATATAAACACACTTATTGGTAAACTGAGATATTTTTTTTTCTGAGTACATAATATTGCTCTGAAAAGAAAATACGTGAACGTTTTATTGCAAAAAGGGACCCCAGTCTTCGTTCTTGAAGACATAAAAAAAATCTAGTCGTAATTTCATTGAAAATTTGGATAACTGATCGAAGGTTAACATTCGTCAAGCTGTAACAAGTAAGTAATGTAATCATACGTCAATGTGAAAAATTCAATTTGTTAGGGTTACTAGAAAATTCCGGTCCAATGGGTACCGTTACAATGACGGGTTGAATATTGCTGGAATCACAGGAAAACGTGGTAAAGTAGCTGGTTTTACTCCCCCGTCAAACTGGCAACGTAGTTTATGGACGACCCCTTACGGTGACCGTAACGTTAAATCTTTACGTTTATTGTCGGTTGACTGAATTTCGTCAGTCAAGTAAGGCCACAACGTCAATTTACCGTTGCGCCGACATCAAACGACCGTAAAAGTTATAAGAAAATATGGTACGAATGATCGTAATAAAAAAAAGAATACTATCATATATATCAAATCTTCTGAATACAACCAAAATGCTCAATTTCATTTTTTACTCAGTACCGTAGTTTTCGGAACTATTTATTTACGGGGTCCCTACTGCGGTAAGGCGTTCGTTCGTAATAACACAAAATATGGTAAAGAAACCAACGATAATTGCCTGGGTGTCTCATTATACGCCAAGTGTATAAAATCTATGCGCTTTATCCGACGTTGCAGCAGACAAACAAACAAGTTGCACGTCTTCGGTCGCGTTACACGTTTTTCTAACGGACGGCAAGGAGGATATACGACAGAGGTATACATATAATAAAAGTTATATGTATACTGATAACAATAGCGCGTAGTGTAAAACAAGCCAGGAATATGTTTACACAGAAAATATGGACACTGTAATACGGCTTACGCGTTGCGTTGTATTACGGACGAGGATTTATCAGACACGTGTCTAATATTTTGCCTATGAATCATAAGCTTCGAAGTAACGCTCTCTTGCATACTCAATCTGTCTAATAGGCACACGGGAGTTATATGCGTGTAAGCCGAAAATAGAAGTTTACATAGTTTGCACGTCTGTTGCAACGCCTTGCGGGAAGTGTGATTATTATTACGGTATTGAAAAAAGATACATCGGGTAGCAAAAATATTTAATATAAAGAAATAATTGAAATAAAACGTCGCTGAAACTACAAGCTTTTTATTTTACCTCAAACAATTATGTAAAATTCGAGTCAACAACAATAATGTTTGCTGAAACAATTTTATTCGTCATCCAGGAATTTTGCAACGAATGACGTTTTTAATTTATTTCTGTAGTCAACGCAATATCATGCGTAAGATTGTATTAACAACGACTGATGTTCTTGTAGAATCTACCTGCATTACAATTCTTGAACAACTTATTGTTAGTTTATCAGTCATTTTGCGTAAATTCAATCATTATTTTGCAATACTTAATACACACTGAACCAACGTATGTATAATATCGTTACGAAATATTTAAACTCGTCGCATGGCATTTAAAAGAACAGAGTATTGGCCAAAAATTGTAATGAAAGTAAATTTTCAATGAACATCTCATGTTTTAGAACCAATACAGGGAATTCGAGGCAAAACAGGCAGTCCGGTTGAACGTGATAATTTTACAGTATTCCGATGTGTTTCGAACCAAGGAAACACGGGCGTTTATTTTACAATGAATAATTTAGCTCGATTTTCCGCCCTGTGTTTTTATTTCTGAAAAACATCGAGAAACGTGAAAGACTGTTATCAAGAAATATATTCAAGACTTTTGATCTTACCGACCGTTTTGCCTCGGACTTTCCCGCACCGAAACAGGAAAAAAACGATTGTAATTACAGCACACAAATGTTGTATAACTATTGAGTGGCATGAATAATATAATAATTGAATTATACGTGTTTTCTTCCATAATTTTCTCTTTATAGGGCAAATTGAGCGGTCAAAATATCTACATAATTGGTGACCTGGAAACAGTTGAAAATTGTTTTGTTTCACCATGCGTTACGTACTGCGATGAAAAGATAAATTTATAACAAACGCACACACGACGCGACGTTCGTCACTTCCCCCTAAAGCATTTCTCGATTACACAATAATTAATAATTAAGTATGTTTGCATCTTTCGTCGTCACATTCACTTACAACGTTTATTCAACAATCTAATCTAATCGCACTGTGTAATCTAATGACATTTTCCTTTCTGCTTATTTTCGCATGTACGTACATATGTAAAAATTGTACTCGAGCTGGTGAAACAAATTGTTGGGTATTTAAATAGCCGGAATATTTACCAGAGATCAGGATGAGGTCAAGATACAGAATTTCAAACGATTCTTGACACCGATGCACCATTTGTTTTCCTCTGGAGTTGTTGGACTTTTTTCCTTTCATTGATATAAAATGTTTCAATTGCCTTTTTACGGTCGCAAAGATACGTATGGTTTTGGTACAAAGAAAGTCGATATCAAACACCGTGTCAAGAACTCGAAGAAAAAAAATCGAATGTTAATAAAAAATAAAGTTTTGCGTTTCCACGTCTAAACAACAGAAATTCAAATTCGCAATCTGTCATGACCTTCGGATTTAGTACTTTCAATTTCATCCACGTCTTGGCTAATCACATGGCGGCATTTGATGTTGCGCAAATACGCGAATGATGGGAAAAAAGAGACGAAAAAAAAAACACTCATAATTTGTTTGATCCTCCAGAAATTCCTCTCTATCTGTTTACCATCAATTACTAGCAACTTACTAATAAACTGCTTTAAATGCTTACACAACCATTTACTGTAAGGTTATGCTAAAACGTTTAAAGCATTTTTACACGGTTAGAGTAAAAAACAAAGGTCGCGTGATCGTGGTAATCAGTTTCTTGCATAAAGAGCTGGTGAATTTCACACGTCGCGGGTTCGTTAACACAAGTATTATACGATATACCCGAATTCAAAGACACTCGTGACTCTGCGATAAAGCCGTGATACAGCTCAATAACCAACGAGTTGTATAATATTTGTATAAGAAAAAAAGAATTAGAAAATAAATAAACAAATAAAAAATAAGACGAAGATGAAGATACAGAAATTGAGCAAGCTACGCGCGTATAAAAACTTGGGGTGTGACGTATGGAGAGGACTGGCTTTTATCTAAATTAGCACATCGATGAAGTGTGCAAAAAGCGAATCGACATTTACCACATTACAAATTCTCTTCATATTGTAGGTTAATTAATTAATTAAATTATTTTTATTCATGCCACTCATCGGAATTGCGTTTTACCATACGTGGTACTGGAGATTAGTGCAATTTTGAAACACCACCGCGAATGGCACGTCCTAACGGCATTATCAAAAAATACGATGAACGCCGATCTGCTTACGCTAATCGATGGATCTACTTACTTGTGATATTGTGCTTGGAGAAAGCTGAACTCTTCCTTTATCCTGTCGCACGATTCTACAACTGTGAATTTGAACGGTTGTCCAGGCTGGGGGGGTCCCTGAAAATGAAACAAAAACATGACGTCATGAGTCGTTTCAATTTTATAAATGATCAGTGATGGTCTTTGCATGCTTCGCGAAGAACCGAAAATCCGACATTGAGGAGTAAAAATTAAAATCGAGTACAACTGTAACAGCGTGAACTTTCTGCGTGGTAAACCTACTAAATTTCCAAAATTATACAGAACCGTGAAAAGATCAAAAAATCCAATAATCCAATTCTTCGGTAGAAAAATACTTGTAGACCAATTTCTACGACGGTATATTTCGAATAACAATTTCACGGAATGTAGGGAGGAGTAATGACGGCTAGTGAATGCTGCACTAGAGTAAAATGAAAAGCGTTGCATGATTCCTGCAATTTGAGCAATCAACGTGCCGTAATGAAATAACGAACCCCGCACAATTCTTACAGAAAATTGGCAACCGGCGAAATTTGCTGAAACTGTGCCACTTTGCGGACCAATCTGTACTAACCAACAGTTGTTATCATCGCCACGTGTCGATCCGACTTTGCTTCTACAAAAAAATTGTTGTCAAATGTTGGAAAATAATTGAACCCGAGTAGACCGATGTATGTGTTGTATACCGTAAAAATATCAATGTCATATCATCAATTCTTCACGTTCACAGTAGAAGAGCATACGTTGAGAATAATCCCTAGTAGTTGGATTTGAACAATTAATGGAAAATAAAAAGGCAATCCATAATTCGTCTCGTTGATACGCGATATCTATTATTATACCATGTCCCTGCGACGATTAGAAAAATAACTGTGGCCAATTACAGTTCGAACAATATTTTGATAAGAAAATATAATTTTCACAATTATTCATAGTCAGCGTTGCACGTGTAATCGTTTGAGTCACAGTGATAATTTACCTATTTTTACCCGCTATTTTATATCCATCGTTAGTATATTCAGATAACTTTTCAATATATTTCTTTGCGGTTTTTTTTTACTATTTCTGATAGTTTACTATTCGGCTTTGAATACTCGAGAGTAATTATTGCGATACAATGTAAATTATTATTGCTAGAAACAAATTGATTGAAAAAAATTGTGAAGGTTGAAGGAATAATTCATTTCCGAAAAAGTTACCTCTCTGCACCTATACATGTATTACATAGATTACAAGTTTTCGTGACCGCTGATCACGAATCTGAAAGTGGATTTTAAAAATTCAAGACGACCGATCCAATATGGCGGGACGAAGATTTCAAATTCGATCGAATCCAATTAGCGACCCCAAAAACCCCTGCATAGAGTTTTTTTTACAGTATTCGATCAAATTTGAAATCTTGGTCTATCACATCGGATCCGCTATGTTGAATTTTCAAAATCTGATTTAAGATTTGTAGACTGCGACCCCAAAAACCATCGAATACTATCTTGTTACAAAATTTGACTCGGCACAGCAATGCGTGTCTCAAAGGGTATGCGTATAGGGTGAATAGAAAAGGTGTAAATTGCGCTATTAAACAGCAGGAGTTTCGTCACGTGTGTAGATGGCTGCAGCTGCGCATGCGTTTGAGCATTATAACAACGATTACAGCTGCTGCCGGAGAGGAAGAATTAGCCGCGGCTGCTCAAGGTGTTGCTCTGCACCCGGTAATTAATTCGGTATGGTAGTTTTAGGTGCAGCGGAGTATTAATACACGATGAGGATCGAAACTGGCACGGCACGTTGCACCGACTACGGTGAAAGTGCGGAACCTGTAGACCGTAACCCTCCGACTCAAGCGCCTGCACGAGCGCGACGGTGGAAACAGGTGTTAATTACATGTTCACAGTGTCCACCAGGATTACACGCTATGGAACCAAAACTATAGGTGTCGTACCCTACGGTGCACCGAGATACGCGAGCCCCAGTCATTACCTCGCATCATGGCGGACCTGCCGAGTTTAATGGGCCGCACATGCGAGGGCACGCTATTCCAGCAGTGGCACAATTTTGCAATACCGTTCTAAGCGTCCGTGTTGACCACCTTACGGTTCACGGTGCGATCCGAAAATCATGGAAAATGAAGAAACTCATTTATCGGAGAATGGGCCACGAAACAAAAGTGTAGGAACTTGGATTTTCAGTAAATGGCTGTTGAAAGTGAGAAAAATAGTAATACACAGTCGTACTGGGGAATTTAAATTTTAATTTTAATTTTAATTAGGTGCTTTCATCTGATTTTCAAAATCTTCTCACCTTCAACAGCCATTTACTCAAAATTGGCCCGGAAGACGCCCCATTCTGAATTCAGATTCGGATTCAGCGATAAAAAGTACGTAAGAAAACATATTTCGCATGCCGAGTTCGGACACTTTTCTTTTTTTTTTGCGGGCCTGTGTTTTCGCTCGCGAACTTTGTGATTTGCGTGTGGGACGCATATTAATCCTTTTTTTTTTTTAACAAATGGGCTCTGAACCACGGTTAACAGAACATTAAACGAGATTCAATATTCAATTTAACAAAGACACGTCGACCAATTCAAGATTCTCTAGCAACTGTTCAGAATAATGGAAGAAAGCAACGTCGACCCTGTGCTTTAGTAGTCCTCGACGAAATGTCGAGCGGTGTAAAACTAACTTGAGCACGGTTTTATGTTGCAAAGTGAGAAGCGCGAAGTGATAGGCATTTCAAACAAATGCCTGTAAGCTAGTAAACTCTGTGCTACTCGGTCCGAGCTTATTTGAATCTGTTTCTTTCCTTAGTACGTTCTTTATTATAAGAAGAAGGCCAAAAGATAGAAAACGAATAAGAAAAAGTCTCGTTCCACCTGCCGCAGTTCTCTTACATAACGCATTTATTGGTATAGCTTTCGAAAAGAAACATGCATGAATTGAGCCCCGAAAAAGACGGCCGGACAGTCGCGCGTGGGCTTTTAAAACGACACAAAATCGCGAGATTCAGATTTCGCCCAGTGTCATCAATTTTCACTTATCATCTCAACGAACCGTTCGGTCGGTGTGTCATGCAATGTCAACATCGTAAGAAATTTACGATGCCCAGATCTATTCCTTTGAATTATCGTCCCAGCTTATTACACACCTACATGTTATACGTAGCTTTTCCGCTGTCTCGAAATATTGAAGAATTTGTAACACGTATTGCGGCTGTGTACGTATAATATCAAACTTCGCACAACGGGCAACAAGAAGGCAGGGAAGGATACCCGCGGGATCATATTTCTTGAATAAATTTGTCACCCCTTTTTGTTCGAATTACGTGCACTCGTGCAGAGCAGACTCTCCCCGGTTAAACGACAAGATGCAGCCACTCGGTTGTATACGAATGACTACTTGGCAGTTTGCCGTTTCTCTCCACCCGCCCACGGAACACCGAGTCAATGTTTGAAATTCTACAGATTAACCCTATGAGTCATACTTGTAAATATTCTTACCACCTGTTCTATATATATATATAGGTTTTGAATACACTAGAGTAATTATTGCGATATAATGTAAGTTGTTATTGTTAGAAACAAATTGATTGAAGAAAATCATGGAAATTGAAGGAATAATTTATTTCCAAGAAAGTTACTCCTCTACGCATATATACATGTTTTACATAAATTATAAGTTTTTGGGGTCGCTGATTACGAGTCTGAAATCGAATTTAAAAAATTACAAATGACCGATCCAATATGGAGGACGAAAATTTCAAATTCAATCGAATCCGTATACGTATATTCGTACATGTGTGTGGTGTAGCAGCAACGTAGCTCGTGATGGCATCCAAGAGGAATGACCCCTTGCTCCCGTTCGAACGACCGACTAAGACAAATTGTACAGAAGCTATCACTTTGGTCAACCAGAAAGCATAACAACAACGATAGGTTTGTTAATAACACGTCGATTCGCTTCGTACAATGGGAATTGAATGGCAAGTCTACTCGGAATGAAAGTTAATCTTATACCGACCGTGTAGTGAGCTTTTGTTGATATTCGCGGTGAATCACTGAGCGATTTGTTTCAGTAAGTACTGTGAAATGTTGTTGATTCGCTTTGCACTGAGGCTATCTCAGTTCCAATTTAACCGATATCCACTAAGGACGGTGACTAATTGTACTACTAAATTGATTTAAACTATAAGTCTCCGCGAGGTTTAAAGTTAGTAACGTTAACGTGATAAAACATTGAGAAAAAACAACGATTTTAAAATTGTACAGTAAAATCCAAAGAATTCGGGTTTTAAAATATGTGTACCTTCTGAACTTTATTGCGATTTACGGAATTTCAGATAATCGTAAAGTTGCGAAATAACGATTTTTCCTAAATAAGCATCGTTAAAACAACGTTATTAACTTTTAACGAAATAAGTAACTAGTAAAAATATAACTATATTTTGACTAGAGGTTTAGTCAGATTTGGTGATAACTATACTTAACGTAGTTTGACCAGTTATATCGATAATAACCAGACACAACATCTACCGTAGAAAGTATTCGATTTCGGTTTGAACCCACATTTGAACAGTGGTTCTCTCAGCGCAGGATTCATTCGTAATGAAAAAATCTTAGCAAATAAATATGGCAAACAATTTATATCATGCTTTTCGTTCTAATTACACATTCGCATCGAAATTTCGCTAGAAAAAGAGATTCTTGGAAATGTATTGCTACGGGTATTGCAGAAGCAGGAAAAGTAGTAACAAATTGCAGTCTCTCAACAGTGCCGGAACAGTACAAGAAGGTAAGCGATTTTCTAGAAATTCCGGCAAGCGTCGCTTCACGAAAAAGTCGCAAACTCTCTCAGAGCCAGCCACTTATGCACGCGCGTATATATTGTTTACAACGGTTAGACTCCCATTTCAATTTATTTTAACCTGAAAAAATATTTGTGTGTCAATATTTTATCAACACATCCATTTTTTTTTTTTCTTTTTTTCATTTATACATAATTATTCGTGCAAGCGATTTACATGAAAGACTGTGTGTTTAAATGAAAATAAGTTTGTTTACGTGGTTAAATAGAAATGACAGACCGATTGCGTTTGATGCGCTGTCCTATTGAGACAGTTGTGCTTCAAAGATAAACTTGGGCCCGGGAGTGGGGGACAGCAACCGAGTACGAAAGCGGGGAAGCAGCCCTATTGAGAGAATGCACTGTATAGCTAACTGTACATTTTTGCTACTAGGGAGCTTGTTACTGATACGAAAGTGATAAATGGAGCACACTCGCTGTAGTAATTTGTGGAAGAAAATAGATTTTTTCGCAGTGACAAATCGTTTGTCTGGCACGGAATCAAAATATTTTGATATATTATCGGAGAAACGTTTTTCGAGATGCAAAGTTCACCGAACTTTGGTTAAGCCTCGAAGCTTAAGTTGTATAATAAGTAGGTACACAAGCGAGCCGCTCGACTGAAAAACCAAGAATTGTTTTGAATACGTTTTCGAGGATATAAACTTTGGTAAAAATAAAAATCACGCTTACGGACGAACCAATGTCGAAAATTAAAACCGAGTATGAATAAAGAAAAACCTTAAGCCAGTCCCAGGCCATTTTTTTAGTAAAATTAATCCCTTTCTTGAGAGGTAAACTTTCTTGCGATTGCGAAGGAATAACCCAGAAAAAGAAAAACAAAATTAGGAACTCCGCCCGGTCTGATTCTTTCAAATTCCAAATCCCGTGATACTTATAAACGTCAGACAAGCTGATGTAACAATTAAGTAGGAAATCCAATTCTTCCGCAACATCAAGCTTACAAAAAGCTTTCCAACTCACCTTGATACTTTGTATAACTGTGCGCATAAGCACACGTTTCTTTTTTTCCTCTCTCTGATCACCTTCTCAAAATCCCCGTTTATACTGTTTTACTGTGTATCACATGTATTTGTAAGTATGCCAAGAGAAGACGGTGAATCTTATCAAGCCGAACGGCTGACCGCGCATGCGCAAAATAACAGATCTCTATTGGTCGGCAAGATCGTACCGCGGTTATGTTTTCGTCTACCAGGCAGAGTTGCCAACTTACTCGAAGCGGGGCACGAGATGTCAAAACTCTCCCGCGTCAACTTGTGAATTGAAACCATGATTTTACGATGACTCATCTTGATAGTCGTCGTTCATCGGTTGGTTGACTATGAAAGTTTTTCAAACCTAGCATCACTACCACCAACTCTCTTTAACCTGCCTTAGCCGACAGTTGAAGCTCGGAGTGGTCAGCCTGTACGCAAATTCGTCAAAGCTCGCGCATGCGCGGTCCGACTTTACTGTCGCCTACTAAGAATAAGTTTCACAGTTTTCCCCTCTCGGTATGGCGACATGTATACGTATGTACACGGAGTTGGAGGATGGAAGCGAGAGGGCTTGATAGAAGCCTTATGCGTTATAAACGTTGAACAGCTACAGACTCGCGTGTATTGACAAAGGTAGGTATACTAGATGTGTAGATACATACAATGTCGTACAAAAGACGCGCACGTCGCGACGGCGTGGCTTGTGAGTTCGATAATTGAAACGCAAACACGTGGCTAATACGTAGGTACAGGTGTTTAGCAGTTCTGCTGGAAATGCCTTGATAATACGAAAAATATACATCGTCCCGTTCGGTTTGAAGCCGAGGAGCAAAAGGTTCTTTGCTTATTCCTTTCACGTCTACAAAGGTATATTTTCAACTTCACTAATTGTTAGCCGTATTAAGGCGCAGCGGCCGAGCAACGGCGCCGCATTATGCATCGTGGCATTGTTTTCCGTTCTCTGGCGGTGGTGTGTTCTAATAGAGAACCAAAATAGGGTACGCCGCATTATTAAACGACACGGCAAATATCGTCGCACGTTACAGGTACGTACTGGAAAATTGGCTTTTGAAAAGAAAAGGTTATTAACCCGTGATGCAAGTTGGGCTCTATTGGCACATCCCCTAAGGGAGATAGCCGGAGGGGAAAGAAGAAGTTGGGCTGACTAAATTTACTTTATTTACATAAAACTGAAAGTATGTAAGAATCAAAATTAATGATTTGGAATTTTAAACTATTTGCACTGTGTTTTAGGGTGTATGTAAGTGATTTGACGATTTCACGTAACATCAAACGAATCTCTTATTTAATAACTTGATACTTTTCAGCAGTCGCTATTTTAGGATGAGATTCGATGCTCTCTCTACAGTGAGAATACGTAATGTGTGATAAAAGATTTCAAATCTTTGACAGTAATGATTTCAAGCGGTTTTGGATGATAATTTCGAGTGTTACTAAGATAACGATTTCAGATTTTCAGTTAGACATTGTAGTAACAAGCTACCGATGATTTTGAGTTCACTGACGAATTGCCGAAAATAGCCGAAACTTTTTAGTTCTAAAATATACATGCCACAAATCGACGACAGATTCTTTAGACCCTACATTTGTTCAGTTGTGAAATGACGTGCTAATAATTTTTTATATATCTGCGATATAAATTCAATTCCAAGCTGTTGGTTGCTACCTACCTACCTACTAATAGTAATACTTGTATTTGTCCAGATGAATGAAAAATAAAAAATCGGTTTTGAAACAAAACATTTTACAACCCACGAATAGTACACGTTATACTTCCTTCAGTTTCGTATTCGAATAAGCTAAACATTTGTACATGTAATGACTTGTAAACGCCGTGTTCGATAAAAATGCGGCATAGAATATATTTGTACTAGACGACAGACAATAGACATACAGGGAGGGCCAAAAAAAAACCTAACGGATTTAAAACTTGAATAAAATCCGAACACATCAACCAATTTTTAGAAGTTTTCTTTTCATTTGGACTCGAAATTAGAAGAATAAACCGTTCGTTTCATGTTTCAAAATCCAAAAAATCTATTGCATGCCGCAGCCTCGTCAATGGATGACAAAAATTTTTTAACAGCGACGTGTATTTTTCCCTCATTCTTGTTATTTTTCACATTTTAAAATTCTCTAAGAATTCTTATGATCAACGTGATCGAAGATTTAAAATATAAATAATAAGCATATTAAGAGACAAACACGCATTGTTCTAGATATTTCGTAATTTATTGAACCAAAGTAAATTAGGTCTACAAATCGTAATTAAAGACGGAAATTAAATTGAAAATTCTTTAATATTATTTATTTCATTCACCCAGCAACATTTTCGAAACTCATCTTTCAAAAGCTTGCATTTCAGCAAGGAATAAAGATTTTTCAGATTTCCCAACACAAAAGTTTTATTCTTCCAATTTGGAGTTAGAAAAGAGTATCTGAAAATCAGTCGACGCCTTCAGATTTTACTCACGTTTGAAATCGATTTAGTTTTGTTCGGCTCACCCTGTAGGTACGATTATCTCCTCATCTTCACGGATGCCGAAAGGTTTTTCCTTCCCCTTGCCTCTCAGGATCAGAAAGGAATTCCGCGGTTTCGACCGATATATATCGTAACGTAATTCGCTGCTATATTCTCGCGAATGCGGATTGTGCCGACCACGGCAGGCGACGTATGCCGCCATCCTCTAACCACTTGCCGCTTTATAAATGCACGTAGGTAGGTAGATGGCGGTGGGTACTCGGTGTACGTGGTCAGTGGTCAGCGGTCAGCGGTCAGCGGTCAGCGGTCAGCGGTCAGCGGTCGGTGGCTCAAAGTTGCACCGATCGCTGCTTCGATCCGCGTTATTATACATATGGAGGATTCCACGTCAGTTCGACTAACCTCTGACCCGTGGCTAAATACAAAAATATTCCAAACAAAATTGAAGTGGGCGGGCAAAACGGTAATTTTTTAACAAATTGATCGTTTTGTTTCTTTGTTTTGGGGGGATTTTCAGAGTCCATATTCCCTGCAACAACAATCCGTAAATTTCAATGAAAATATTTAAAAAATATAAAAATTTCGAAAATATTGTTTTTTTTTTTTTTTTGGTAATTATGATTTTGCAATTTTGAATTTTTATTGAAACTTCCAGATTGTTGTATTAGGTAAGATACGTGGAACCCTGAAATTCCCAAAAAAAATTATTTATGAGTTGAAAATTACGGATTTATCTGCTCACTTTAAATTTTTGTTGAAATAATCTGTCTGCCAGGTATGACGTTATATGTAGGTATACTGTGTGGATTACACTTACAGAAATCAACAGAGTAAAAGATACGGAGGATATCAATTCTACTTTATCCTTTTAATTAACTCTCTTGGAACAGTCGAGGATCCTCGCTAAAATCCCGCCTTCTTGGGTAATTTATTCCATCAGAATGTAGTGCCGCTTTTATTACCGAACAGCGAGACGACGTGTCAAGCCTAATCAGCGATGGTTCATATCATATAACTCGTTTATACACCTATATACGTTACACAGAAAAATAAAATGACACGCGTGTCGAATGAGCGTGCAATTTTCCTCGTATGAATTACGGGGAAAAAATGACGTGTAATAATTACAAAGCACACATGTGCGTAATCATTTATTACAAAATATTTTTTCTATTAATTAACAATAAGAGAAAATTCGAAATACCAAACAAAAATTCGTCTCATGTAGTATATGTGTAATTTGTTACAGATAAATAATTTTTTTCGAAACGAAATTATTTAGATGTTTCACCTAGGTAGGGGGAAAAAGTAACGGAATGTTTAAAAATAATGATTTCACCTTCTTTTCTTTGCACCTTGTATACGTGCAAATAAAAAGATCAACTGTTTGAATTTAATTCAACTTAATTGACTTAGTTATAGCCACTCGAGATTTTGAACGGTTGCTTTTCTGTTCGATTCATAAACTGTACAATGATACCACCAACGTATGAATGATAGCTTTGTTTTGAAAGGGCTTTCCCCATTCTCTTACAGAACGTTATCGCCTTATATTCGCGTTTATATTACAGAAGGCCAGTGATAAAAATAAAATTTTTATCGCTTTATCGTACGTGAAAATAGATAACAACGGCAAACGTTTTACGAACTTTTATAACTCGTGAAATGTTATACGTATATATATTTGTACATTAGGGTGGTTCGCTGAAAAAAAATTATTTCTTTTAAGTGCTGCTCCCTCATGAAACTGTTGTTTATGATGAAACAAAAATTCCCTGCAAATTCGAGCTCGATCGAATAAGATTTAGAGGTTCCGTTTTCGAGTTTTCGATTTTACATTGAAATAACACGTAAAAAAATGATCACCTTAATTCACCGTCGATTTTGCGTGAAAATATAGACGAAAATGAAAAATATCAAGTATTATATTTAGTACAACAAAGGTCTACAGATGTTTTATTCAATTTTGCATATTTTGAGAATTACTGTGAGTTAAAACTGAAAAAATGGACAAAAATCTAAAATAATCGTTTTATATTCAGAGAAAATTGAAGTTTTTATTATTTTTCATTTTCGTATATATTCTCAAAAGTCAAAAGCGGGACCTCTAAATCTTATCCGATCGAGCTCAAATTTGCAGGGGATTTGTTTTTCACCATAAACACATCAGTTTTACGAGGAAGCAGCTCGGTAAAAAAAGAATGATTTTTGTGGCTGAACCACTCTAATTTACATATAAACACGTCGATGAAAAGATTTTCAAATCGGATCTATTTTGGCCCTAACGTGCAGGCACACTCGCACATACGCAGACCCACCATTAGTAAAATACTGGACGAGACGTATAAAATAGATAAGCGGATTGCTGAGGGATAGATATAAGATATGTATCGTCGCGTAGTAGATGCGTGATTGTAGTATAATCTATGTCTACGTACATATAATGTATATACGTACACAAGTACGTTGCACGGAAGACGGTTTTTAAAGAGCGATAAATGACGAAATTCATTTATAGCGTAAAACTCAGTGCGGTGGTTTGTCGACGAGAAAAAGCGCATCGTCATCGTCGCCTTCATTGTCGTCTCGTCACGCCGTCGTGAAGAGAGCGACAAGTTAAATATTTGAACATAGAATTCCTCCGCGAACGGAAAATGTAATTAGTATGGTGACGTATTGTTTGAAAGCTTTACAAACAATTAGCATTGATTGAACACAACGTACTACGTGTACAGAGTGAGTAGCTAACGGTCCGATGATCTAACGCGCATGCGCGAACATTCTAGAGTAAAAGCGGTTGTTTTGTCAGGATGACCAACCGTCACAAGTTCAGATGACTAAGTCGCCGCTATGTATGCGACCGCAAAAATGTTGGTCGTCCTGACGAAACGACTGCTTTTGGTCTAGAATTTTCTCGCATGCGCGTTAGACCATTCGACCGTTAAATACTCACTCTGTACACGTGTACATAATGTTTATTACACTTATTCTCCTATCAAAATGTATAATATAGTATAAGAATGTACTCTGACGGTGAAATTTCTGCAGACGAAGTGTAACGCTATATGCATAGACCTTTTTCGTCTTCCACGATTTTCAGGCTTACGAAGATTCAGTCTAACCCAAAAATCCAAAATTTAAATATCGTTTCATCACCGTGTCGGATCCGCCATTTTGAATACCGAAAACCAAATTTCAGAATAGAATGGAAATTCATTTATTATTTTTACAACTCGTAACGAGTAAAAAAAATTATCTTTCGATCAAGTTTCGATCGATCGAAAAATCATATACATGATTTTTTGCGATAAATTAGCTGCGATGAAAGATAACATCTGCAGTCCAGTACTCATAATATTACAAGTATCTATTTGACGCCTGTTATAAACCTATAAAAGCTGATGCAATAGTTATCGTACCGCCTTTGAAATAAAAAATACATAGTAATAATAAGAGACACGGAAATGTTAACGGTATATGCATATCTAAATACGTAGCTCAAAACCGGGGCATTGTTATTGTTGGCTGTGTGGTTATATCTTGACACCAGCATAACGGTATCGGGAATATCCAAAGCGACCCCCTTTTCATGCATTATATTGCCTTATCTAAATACCGCGTTAAACAATCTTTCTTTACACTCAGATTTCATAATAATCCGTGGTCGCTAATCAATTAACGCCGTATACACACAAGCCTCAACGGTTATCCGCAATTGTGATAAAACCACGTGAAAAAATCCCAACAGAATCATAATTTATAAACAAGGAGAATAACTGTATTACAAAATAAAGAAAAAACGGACATTCATATATTTTCTCAATTGTAATTAGAATAACTCCAAGAGATATTTGAATAATGGAGATAATAACAACGCTGCATTCCAACCTGTTTCAAAAGTTTACTCGACGAAGATTGAACACTTTAACGAATAATTATGATTGATGTTTATAAAACTGTTGATTTTTCATATATGAGCCCAGATCAATAACGTAGTAAATTTTTGGCGACTGATCCAACTTTGGAGAAAATAAAAAAATTAAAGTAAATATATAATGAGCTGCTCGAATAGAGGATAAAATAATAATACAATACGGTTGGGTAACAAGAGCAGATATCGTCAATCCTCCCTCGTCCGCAGAAGAAGCTAAGCTAAAGATCTAACAATAGAAACGACAATATAGCCGGGACGTAATCTGTTAAGTTGGAAAATGGAACGGCAGGCGATACCGAGGACACATTACAGGCAGGCAGCGGAACGCAGCGGCAGCAGATCGTTATCATTTCGTAGAGATCTGTCTGCAGGTATCTACGGAGCTTTATGGGAACCGAACCTCGGTCGCATATACGTATAACATATTTACACGTACATGTATTATCAGCGAGTGAATTGAGCACAATCGCAGCGGGGAGTAGAAGCCGTCATTCGGAATAATCTGACACCGGAAGTAACGTCAGCATCTGCAGAATACGTGTGACAGGAATTAATACTCACATGATATATACACACACGATCACGTGTGCGGTGTTAATTAATTGTATCATTTTGTCACATCTTTGCCGACGAGTTCACGGAATATTAGATGATGTCACATGATAATCGTATGAGGTGAAATATGTACTCGGCATGTGCTCGAAGCTGGTTCAATGGCATATTGCGGATATGGATTTTTAATTTTCTCTTCGATTTATGTACACTTATCGCGTGTAAGAAGAAAATTATTTGTTTTACCATTCTCGCATCGTTAAAAAAGTTTGTTGTTTAATTGTGAAATTCACCCAAACACGTTAGTCGTGGCGATTATCGCGGGTTATTAAACCACATTCGGTAACAAAATCATCATCGATCACGTGAAATAAAATCGCATCACTTTTTTTTACCATATCTAGCCAATTTCGACGAACCTTGATATGAAATCACGTCGACTATTTCTTATTCTTATTACACACAGAGAAAAAAATGTTACTCACTTTGTTGAATATATATTCTTCTAAATAGTAACCGTGATAGAACATTTCATTCGCCGGTACGACAGGCAAATATTTCAATTAATACAACTAACAAAAGACAAAGTTTAGGTAACATTTAGTTGAACGAATATTTACATTATACGGATCACTTAAATATGTCGCAGGATCTGAGGAAATAAATGGCTATTCAATCAAGCCACTGACAGTTTTTTATCAGTGTATACACTGACCACTTTCTAAATGTATATCCAACAAAATTAGTCACTGCCAAAATTTGCTTCCGTAATCATCCTGCTATCTGAGATTTCGCGTAGGTAATCTGACGCAGGATTTTCGGCTTTAAATACATACATATAACCAACTCCATTCGCGTAAATTAATCATGATTTCTCTTTCACGTAATTCTGTTAAATCCGTATAGCACGGAAATAACAGAGTATAAAAAAGAAAAAATTCCAAGTTCAAGTCGGTTTAAAACTCCGCAACGCGTGGAGTCGATAATTATTCAGTCAAATCTCGGTCTGTTTGATGAACGACGAAGAACTTTATCCGCCCTGTTAATTACAAGCATCTAGAGAATACGTGATAATTATCATAAAAATATACAGAAACACAGGTATGTAATATTAATGTAATGTAAGGTATGCACAATGCAGCGGTATTAAGGGACTGTTGGTAGAAAATTCAAGCTTTCAAGATCCGCGTTGAGAACCTCTGGGACGAATAAACAGAACTGTATTGTATTTGGGGGCTTAGCCTGGCAAATATTAGCCACCATATCGCTTATGGTGCTTGTTGAACGAGGGCGACGCCGAGGGTTCGGGGCGGCGAGAGGGAGAGAGAAAGAGAAAGAGAGAGAGAGAGAGAGAGAGCCAGGGGTAGGTAGAACTTCATTGGTGAGTCACACACGTGCCTACGTATAAGTATTGGGTGGCTGTAGGTACTATATATAAGTTACACGTATTACAGACACACATGCATGGGTAAGTGGGAGGGGGAGGGGTGTTTGTCTGTCCGTTCGTAGGTCTGTTTGTCCTCGCTCTCGGTGTTTGAAGAACGTCGGTGCTCGGTCTGTGCAAACCCCTCATTATTGCGAACAGTGTACATAATCTATATATACACACACGCACGCGCATAGACGCAAGTAAACAAACGCACACATCCGCACCCACGTGCTCCGCCGTGCAAAATCCTGCTTTACACCGCGTTGCACATCCTGCTGCAGTTACGTCTCGCGATCGCTTCTGCACTTATGATAGAGGCGTATTAAGAGACCGGCCAAATAATCAGTTTAGTCCTATAGATTCTGCGCATTTTTCGATGCATCGGAAAGCCTTTGGCTACCACGTGGATCGAAGTCTTCTTCATATTTTAGTGCGAGTTTCGGGTTTTGTCTCAATGATAAAATTCTAGCGTCAGGATCAAGAGTCACGAACTTTGTGCACTTTTTTCTTTTCTTTTTGTTTCGTAATAAGAGGTCAGATATTTTGAGGATACTCTAAAACTTTTCGATTCCTGGCAACTTTCGTAAATTGCCATTTTGATGTTGTTACAGAGATTTACAAACGTGGTGATCATTGAACGTGTATTGACACACGATATATATATACCGTTGTGATATTTTTTGCGGAAACCCTTCTGACCATCGCTGGAATTCCTTCATTTTTCCAGCCTGTGAAAATTCGTCGAAATTTCCGCAAGGTTTTCAAAAATTTCAACTATTTATACGGCCATGGCATCTTGCCGTTACTAAGGAAAAAAATGTCGCTAGAGGATAAAAAAAGATCGCGGGAACGTCATTTTTTTGAAGGTATTGTGATTGGATTGAAAAAGTGAACAAGTTTTTCGTCTCGCAAACTCGTCCTGAGCACGTAAATCGAATTTCCGTAAAATGACTCAGTCCCGTTAGGTTTTCACGTGATCGATACAATTGCGCTAAAACACCGTGTCCCTGAAATTGTTTGATAAATGGGAAATGATTTGGCTAAAAGTAATATAATTTTGTAATTTTAAGTACATTTAGCTATTTTTAATAGTGTTGCAGGCTCGTTGAACAAATAGATTTCATTATAATGAGTATAGTTTGTGATTGGCAAAGGGACGATAATAATGTGTCAAGAACTCGTGCGGTCTATACAAGGTCTAGGTTAATCCAGTCCCAAAAACAAGCACAGCACTAATGATTCTTGGAGACGGCCGAATCATTCCCTTCCAGCCCGATGATTGAAAGCCGAACCTTATCGATTGACGAGAACCAATTTGCAGAGCCGGAATTTGATCCGCTGAATTTCCGATACAGGATACGACGTATACGTATGGAAGGTAAAATAAATTTACACCGGTATGATACGATGCGATAGAAAAAAGAAAAAGAGGGTAAAAAAAATATCTGTATGTACGTAGGTAAGCATGTTTCTTTTCCCCGGGTATATTACATAAGGTGCGAAAAGTGTGTGTGTGAATGACGCTGCTGCTGCTGCTGCTGCTGCTGCTGCCACACTGAAGAATGTACCTTCGGCTAATGGGGTACGAGGGGTCGGAGAAGAGGGGCTTTCAGATTAGCTCGAGGGCTAAGCTGCTGCGCTGCGGTGCGGCCTTTGGGTGGGTCAAGTTGTGTGTAGCGCCAGAAGAATGAGATTTATGCTCATTACGGGTAAATTGGTTAATGGCTCGCGTCGTCTGCAGAAATAGGCTTTCCGCACAGCACTGACTCCTCGGCTGGCCAAATTCCCTCTCTCTCTCTCCCTCCCTCCCTTTCTCGCCACGTCGGCGAACCTTTCACCGCAGAGGGTATTCGGCGAAAGAGGCCACCCGAGGCAACTCCGTGTTCTCCGCTACCGCCGAAGGACGACGCGTGCCCGGTCGATCCCGGATTTTGCGAGTACAGCCTCTTTCACCGGATATACACCCCCCAGTGTATACCAATAACATGTGCGTATTGTACATAGGTGAGTGCATATACGTATA
This sequence comes from Neodiprion fabricii, assembly GCF_021155785.1. Classification (NCBI taxonomy): domain Eukaryota; kingdom Metazoa; phylum Arthropoda; class Insecta; order Hymenoptera; family Diprionidae; genus Neodiprion; species Neodiprion fabricii. The sequence continues at coordinate 16,583,684 of NC_060244.1, forward strand.
TATAATATATAAATACAAATGTGTATGTACAGAGCTGAAAAATATTCTCGGAATGGGATTACCGCTGGCGGATCTCCGGTCCGAGCTGAGCGAAGAAAATTACGACGTAGCACACAAATCGTTCGCTTTAAGGGGAATTGCTCCGGGAGCCGGGGGGAAAGGACCGAAAAACAAACCCGAGGGGATTCGCCGAGACTATATCCAAAACTCCTTTCAATCTCGGTATTCTCTGTTATACCTCACTTATACGGTTTCATCTAATGGCTATGGTTTCTCGTACATCAGAAACGATATCTAATCAATTTCATGCCGGTCGTTATTATATTAAGAGCAAAATGTATCTTGTACAAGCAGTTGTGAGCAGTTGTGTAAATCAGTACGCATGAATATACGCGACTTTTTACTTGAAATAATTGTAATTTTGTTTATTATATTGAAAATGTAATAAACAGCATCCTATCACATCAGCCTTTTTATCGTCATTGTTTTTCCACTATTCTCTACAGTTCTTTCCAAAATGTGTACCGATTGATAAAATTGAGCTTCAATTTATATGAAATTTTATCGAGAGCATTATTTCACGTGGCCCGGAACTTCTTGAGGCACAAAAAAACATTCATTCAAAAGCGATTATCATCTCTCAACGAAATATATACGATTAGTATTTTTTTAAACACTCAATTCTCTTAACAACATATCAAGTTAATTGGTATTACAGATTCTTTGACAAAACTTACAAAAACCATTATAAGAAAATTTCCAACACCAGTGGCCAATAAACTGGAAAATTTCAAGCTAGCAGATTGCGAGCGTTGAAAATTTCATCTATGAATCTCTTCATAATTTATCGTTCTCAATCTTTTCGATTGTCACTTCGTTCCTGCCACCCAGAGAAAAAAACAAAAAAAGGGAGAGATAAAGATGTTTATCGGCGTTTAGAATAAGAACGATTTGAAACGACGAAACTGACGTTGGTAATTCCCCCGAACCCGTAATCGTCGTCGGAATGTCCTCTGTGGACATTTGAGTGTCTCTGAAAAAGGCCTTCTCCACCTCCTCCTCCTCCTGGTCGGTCCCTCATTCTCATCAAGATTAGGGTGAGCGTGCACGAAAGCTGTGCGTGTGTACACATATACATATATTTATATAATGCAGTGTCACGTAGGTAGGCGCTAGCTGTCCTGGGGGATGGTGTCATGATTATATTATCGGCACCGAAGCCCTCTTCGGCCCCCCAGGGATGTTCTCGCCCTTCGTTCGCCCCTCCACCCTCCTTCTTCCCTGTCGACGAGGGACTCTCTCTCCACCCCAATATACGCCTGGATCGTCGCACATGCATATAATACGACTTGAACGCGATCCGGGTAGGTACGCATAAACCCACCTTCGCTGCAGCTCTGCCAGGGTCGAGAGTCCTGCGCCTGACATAATAGCCGATGTCCCGAGGGACCAGACGAGGACCCCCGGGGTACCTAGGGGCCCTTTGTTCCACCTTCCTCGAAGGGCAATACGCAGAAGCAGGCAGCTGCAGTTCGATCGCACCTTTTCCCCGATTCCTCGTAGCTCGCTCCGTAGTGCTCGACCCACCGAATCTTTCCTCTCCCTTCCTTCCGTGGAAGGTGCAGGTTACGCCACTTGAAAAAAGGTCTTCTTCGGATTTCCCCTTCAATGATTGCGTGTGCAGTATATACCTACTTTTTGGGGTTTCCGGATATTGCGTTTCTGCACCGGACTCGTATATTTTTTTTTATTATTAATTATCGTTATGCAGTTAACGAGCGTTAATTGGTGCTCGTCAATACCTTAATGGTTTTATAACAAGTACATATCGCGGCACGTCAACAGATTTTCCGAAACCTCGACCGTTACGAGATTATTTTGAATTATTCAATTACTACAAATGAGAATTTCAACAATTGTTTACCATCGCAAATTTCAACGCCGTCGATGAAACACGGTCTTCTCCTCCGTTATCGCAATACAGGTATAATAATATGCGGTACCTACATACGTACATGTGAAAGGTTTTATTTTCTTCGCACGAAAAGTAGGAAATAGGTAAATGTGTATCATTATTACGTGCATCGAATTGAGTTTAGACTCAACATTAAATACCGTAAACATAAATAACGGATACCAATAGGATGATTGCAATAATTTATATTATAAGCTACGATACATTCAACCTTTATATTCGGCACACAATTGAAAACGATTGCAATAACCGTTGTTTATATGTATATGTATACCAGTGGCAGTCATATCACCGAATCAGGGGGAGAACGATGGAGTTGGTTGTATATTGAGTAAACTTTGATCGAATGAATCCACAATATGCAGCACTCGGTGTGTGTGTGTGTGTGTAATGCCAGCCATACAAAGTACAATGTATATACGTATATGATACAATACAGAGCCAGGCGGGAATTGTCTTTCAATTAGTTTACGAGGCCGCGGATCGTTTCGCGCCATCGTCATCCCTTTTGTGTCCTCGACTTTTCACGCAAGTTCCACGATACGCACACATGCAGCGCGTAGATGGGGGTGGAAAAGTGTGCGGGGAATATTGCCGGTGGCGGATATGAACGGAAACAGACTGCACCGAATCCCTCTAATGGATACCCAGCTCGGTGTGTATATAATACATACACACACACACACATGCGCGCGCGCACGCACCCTAAATACAGGCAATTTACCGAAAGCCATCGGCTCTCATAAAAGTGTCGTTTCGGGGATAAGGGGTCGTCGCTTTGTAGGTCCCCCTGTCCTCCCTTGGCGACCCGACAACAACCCGGGTTCCAGGAATGAAAATAATCCCCCCCGACCCCAGTCCGGGGGAAAGCCAAACCGACCAGCCGAACCACCCCGTCACGATTCATGACGCTTCTATCTATCTATCTATCTATCTATCTATCTATCTATCCATCTATCTATCTATCGCTGGCTCGCTGACTGCGAGCTCGAGCGACGCAACCCTTGCAGGCACCGACACCTAGCAGCTACAAGCCGGTACGAGGGTCGTGTAGAGGAGGCGAAGGGTGTTTGGTTGCACCCTCCCTCTTTGTACGGCGACACCACTGCTCGACGGTGAGATACGAGGGCTGTTAACTGTTCAAACATCCTCGCAGCACGTGCAGGTAGAACCTGGGTTTATAAGGCTTTTACTTTCTAGAAGATATGTAGAACAGCGTTCCTGTGCAGCGAGCAGTCTCACTGGCGCACCATTTTCCTTCCTTCCTTGCTCATTTCTCCTCGACGACGGTTCGGCTGTACAACTTGTACGACACCGTGTATGCATTGGTATAATTTAATGCCGAAATCACGTCCGGCTGAAAAGTACGTGGGCACGGAGCCGGGATATTACACCTCGGTGAATGATGTAGAATTTTGCTACGTTGATTTAACGACGCATGGTGTGAAATTCGGTAAGGCATGTTTAATTAAAAGGTAAAGCGAAAGACACGCGTACCTTGCAAACTCATTCGTAGCAGTGGTATGTGGCGGTATAAAAAATTACTGTTCATTCAAGTTATTTGTAATGTAACAGGCACAACTGCAATTTTGGCAATTTCACACAAACGGAGTACAGAAGAAATATAAAAACAAATTGCGTGTAACGGGACCGATCGCTGCTTCAACGACTGAATTGTCCTGGTTTTTTACCAAACGAATCGATAACGATCACCAGAACGGAGAACCGAGCAGGTACATATTCAAGGTTGAAGGTTTTAGCAAAAGTATCTAACGACCGTAAGTAAATGACAACGGTAGGTACGAGGTACGCGCGTCCTTCAAGACTGTAACAAAAAGGACATAATGGAAACGGCAAAAGAGATCTCGAGTTATCCAGACGAATCATTGTTCACGCGTCACAGTTTGCTGCCGCTACAAGTATAGTCTGTATGCCTATTACATACAACAAATACGTATCTTCGAAATTGCTTCCAATTGAATCGTACAGCGATGACGTGTTGATACTGCAGTTCAAAGATTTTTTTACATCCGTGTTAAAAATTGCAACGGTGAGTTTTTACGCTCTTTCTTTTTACCGTCAGTTTGTTTCGTTTCGGTTAAGCTGCTCGGAATTTCGGTACCTTGGAGATGTTTTATTAATTTTTATTTTTTTCTTGCAAGTCTGTACAGAACGCTGTGTAACACGATTTGCCGGATGTAGATATAATAAAATACGAAGTTCAACATCGCGGATTCAATTGTGCGTTATTTCAAATTCCCGGAGCATGGTACTTTGTTTTCTATTTCGAAGTTATTTGACGCCCGAGTTCCGAATTCCCGTTACATCTGCGTAACTTTCCGACGTTGAAAATAGCCGCAATCAAGTTTGAAAACTCGTTCGACTTCCTCGCAAATTGGGATAGCGTAAATATATAAACCATTCTACGTCAAATCTCTAGACGTTTATCGTTCGTCCCGCATGCAAGCCCGAAGAAAAAAATGTGAAGAAAATAGAACGAAATCACCGAGGCCGGAAACGAGCGTCAAATGGAATCGTGAAACGATGATAAACGGCATTAATATGTCGGCATCGATTAGAACGCGACGATCGCGATGAGAGATCATATTCTTGTTAGTACCAATAAACCGCTGGTTCAAAAATACGAACGAACGTTGTAACAAATTAGTAATAGTGTACGCGGTAAACATAGATGTATAATATAATATACACATGTGAATTTACGTCTGGATGATAAATAGGACAAATATAATACAGCGGTGGCGGTAGGAGGAGGGGGGGGAGGTGAAAAGGGGAGAGAGAGCGATAATATTTGTACAGGTTGCACAAACTTTAGAAGCGGTCGATCAACGCGACGGCGTCCATTTCGTGCAACGCGACGGCAACAGTTGTGTCAACTGGGTGAACGCGGCATGTGACGACGATGACGAATAACGCGAACGCGGGCGGTGCCGGCGAAAATAGTAATCGCCAGTTTCTTCATTTCGGTCGGCAATTTCACTTCAATTGCACGTCCAATATTTTTGTCGTTCCGAATGTTTCGAACGATTCGAACGTTTCAGAGGGAAATCTTTCGCGGTTATGCTCTCGTTCGTCAAGTGTGTAAAAATAGAAACAAGAGAATGACAAAATTTCTCACCGGATGACGGGCAGCTGCCGCGGCAACAGCTGCCGCGTTGATCCCGGCGCTTGGATACATCCTCCGTTCCGTTGGTTAGAGGGAAAGCGGTTTCGTCCGATAAGGGGTTCTCCTTTTTTCTATAAATATACGCACAGCGGATCCAATCACGCGATAAAATGTGCGTAAGGAAGGTTTCGAGGCACGCACGCACGCACACACATACACACACAGAGAGAGAGAGAGAGACGCAAGCTCACGGCACGCAGGTTTAACCGTCGACCTGTATCACCGGTCAGAGCATTGCTCGGCACAAACTGCACAGTGCACACCACCGATCACGGTTCACAGTGCCATCGGAGAACACGACGGCATCGCAACACCGCGTCGCACCGCACAATTCACAACGTTGAACAGAGACACTTGACGCACTTGGTTGTGTCGGATTATTATCCATTCGCTTGCAGCGGCACGGACGAGCGTCAGGTGCCCGACTATCCGTTTTCAAGACGCCAACGTGCGAGACTGACGTTAAAACTCGACCACTGCGCGCGCGGGTCGCGTATCAACTATCAACTGCCGGTAGAGCCGAAGGGGAACCGCACTTCCCCCACCCTTGCGACCCGAAGCACCACGTGGCCCGCCAGCTTCTCCTCTTTTACTCCCCTCCGGATACCGCCGCCGTACAGCTCTTAAGGATGTGGCGCGCGTACAGTCCGGTGAAAAATTTTACGCGCAAGACGGCTAATTGTAAGGTTGGAAGAGTGAAATTGAAGGTGAACGAGCTCAAGTACGATATTTTTTCGTTAACTTGATTACATGATACTTGAATATTGGGAATTCGTCAAATTCGTACGACTATAAGTCACAATTATGATTTTATCGGAAATTAAAATTAAAAAATATCTACACCAAAACTTGAAACATTAACTTGGATAGAGATTCCCTGTTTCGAATCGCTTGATACTGTTAAACGATTTGAATCATAGATTCGGTCAATTTCAGTCCACGATGGCTTATTTTGTTGAAAAAATTGGTTTTCACAAATTCACCGAGACAGATTGACTGAAGCAGCCCATTTGAAAAGTTGTCACTTTAAATAGGTTATATTTTTAGTAATTACATAAATGTTGAAACCGAGAGATATCTTCTTGGTGATATCTTCTAATCACCGGAAACATAACCTATTTAAATTGACAACTTTTGAAACGGGCTGCTTCGGTATTGTAAGTGTGGAATAGGAATTGGACCGCACTCGAGTGTAAATGTGGATTATGAAAATTCGAGCCTATGCTATGTTCACAAACATTGAGCCTATGTCTGCTTATTCCATGTTGCCAAAGTAACAGCCTCGTCGAAAATCGCTGCGGCCAAGTGTATACCGTACAAACGTTTTTGGGATATGCATTTGTAAAAGAAACAAGTCCAGACGTTCTTAGTTTCGTATTCAATTTACTTTACAATTAGCCGCAGATTTGGAATCCTGGTTTTACCGCACGTCTCCGCTTGTTCCGACACATTTTTCTTCGGTCTGTACACCCGATTCGCATCCTTAACGAAGCGCAAAGCCGGCGTATTCCCCCCTCCCCGCCCCGTTCCGGGCCCGTGAGCCAATCCTCGTTGCCATTCCGGCGCGAACCGCTATACTTGGCGGTACGGAAGCAGTGACACTTCGTGTCGCCGCGATGCACCGACGCGGCGATGCGGTGCGGTGCAAAATGGTCGCAGTAGCCGAGACGCGACTGTATGTGTCTTCGTATACCAGCAAGGCTGATCAAAGATTGACGCGCGGGAGACTTGAACCGTGGCTTCGCGCGTCGAGTACCCATACATATGAGGTGGAGGAGAGGTGTATCGGAGTTTCCGCGCCGCTGCACTTTGCGTCGAGGAGCTTCGGTTATACGTCGAAGCGTAGTCGAGACGAAGGCGATGATTAAGTTTTGTCACGGCACGTACGTACGAGGCAATAAAATTGTAGAAAGAAACCGCCGCGTGGACGGTTTTGTTTCTCGATACGCACACGTTATTATCCTGTCTTAATTATGTTTATTTCAGAATCGCATAGCTGTTCGGAACGAAATCGTCCTCTTTTAATTGGACACACGTATACGTGTAAAATGTGTATTATGTAAATGAAATATATCTAACACAGAGAATATCTATCGCGGAAAAATATACGATGTTCAACACGCCGATCCGACAGCGGATTACTGCACGTATGCTCCGCGTTTAATTCTGCAACAACAACGAAAAGTAGCTGCAACAAGGAGCATTGTATACACGTCGAATCGGCCGCTGCATAAGGAGCAGGGTCCAAATCGCGTACGTGAAAAGAGTCGCACGTCAAACCATCACGGCGAATAATCACCGACTTACTTACATAGCTATAGAGCACGGAGTGCAAGGAAGAGGGTCACGATGCAAGCGCGCCGTCCGCGTTTTTCAATCGGGGGCGCATTCGAGAATGTGTTTATTGGTTAATTGCATCATTCTTGCCGAGAGTCCGACTGCCAACTGGCATCTTCGTCAATTGCTCCTTCCTTGCATCGATGCGCGCCGCACGTGTGATGATGGACTCTCTCGAACTGCACGCTGCGGAGACACCGCGGATTATTATACATTACTTTCATTCGGTTGCATGCACGCGGGAAGTAGATATTTAGCGCGTATACCGAGAGTTCGTTTTAAAAGGACTTGCTCGAAGCGCGCGCGATTCAACCTACTCGATTTTGATTGGCTGGCATCTGTGCTCGCAGCCTGAACCAAGTCTTCCCTGGCAAGAACAAAATCCCTAGACTCGACCGGTTGACAAGTGACAGTCAACCATAACCTCTGGCCTATTAAGAATCGCCGAGTCACGAAGCCACTGAGATCCACTGCGCATCGCTCCCTATCATACTGGTGACATTTTTTCGAAGTTGGCTACACTTGTAAACTAGACGAGTTGCAGTTGTCGCGCAGATCCTTTGAAGAAGAACTCACGGTATCATATTCATTCACACCCCGATGCACAATGTCTTGCATTAAGCGTATACTTTTGTTGGCGTAGGTACGTACCTACTGGAACTATACGTACGCTGTGTAATCTTGAGCAGTTATCTTGTACAATAGATATCTTCTACGCTACGTCAAGGTATGTGTAAGCACGTTATATCGGTTAACGATAATTAATATAGCTGAGCGACTCCCGAACTAGTCGTCGTCTAAAATGTTATTTATATTCAGTATTCGTATAATCAACTAGTATGTATTTATAGACACATACCTATGTGTGCCAATACCCGGCTATTATATTTAACGCCTGACTTATCTGAGGACATGTACATATTTACACAAGTGAGCGGACACGTAGTACGGTGATGGACGCTTGTAACGTTGCATGCCGATGGGAAATCTATCGGAAAACCCTAGAAGAGTCACACACGTATACGGATAAGGACGATACTTTACCGCTAGCATGTGATACACAAGTGTCGTAACGCGCGGTGTAAGAACATGGGTAGCCGGTGTAAGTATAGGCACAGTCGCGGTGTCTGTATGGCGTATGGGATGTATAGTCCCGCCAAAGAAGTTAGAAGATATATACTTCTCAAGACGTTGGGCCGAATATTATTAAAACACTATCCCGACAACTCGGTTACGTAGCCTACCAAAAACTTCTGAGAGCTGGCATTATTGTATAACTCATTTTAATGTCCAAACCGATACTTTTATTCAAGTTTAATGGATCGCAGCTCATTACGCTTGCGGGAATGATTTATTTGAAAATCTTTCCGGATCGATGTTCCATTGATTAGCTTCTGGATTAATCCGTCGACATTATCCAAGTTATAAATAACAAACCACGGCAATCGGTCATCTTCGGAAGTATGTTGGTGTGTACATTACAACATTAATGCTAATATGCTATATTGCGGTATATTAATCCGATGAGATTTCCGTAGAAGTCACAATCAATTGCAAAGAAAATGAGCCTTACTTTTGCAGAGACTGGTATACTATTGTTCGAATCAAGTTTTATTTCACGACGTTGTGCAGTTGCACGATGTTATTTCGTAGTTTGTTTATTTCGACACTTTTGATCAGATTGCTTGATCCCTAATGTAAAGCCACACCTGCAGTCACCCGTGACCACGCCTGAGGTTTATTATGATCAGAGTGATATTTTATCCACGGTGTGTAAGCTAGCTGGACGCGTAAAAATTCTTGGGACATTCGGGAACCGCACGTTATGCCTGCGCCTTACACAGGGTATATGCGTTATATATATATATATATATATATAAACTATATATATGCTATAATGCGAGAATAGCGTAGGTGCAAGGAGCGAAGGAGGTATAAAAGAATGTCCGTAATGAGTACATACACTATATCTGCATACATAGATGCCTGCATAGGTCTGTTCAAAATGGCGGCGGGTAGATCGTGTGTGGGTACACACGGCATGTATGTACGTACTACCTATGTATGCATATGCGCCCATCTGGATATGCATACAAGGGTGGTTTTGTGTACCTATCCGCATTACACGGGGCACATCTAGCCACGCGGGGAAACCAAGAGCGAAGAGCCTGGTAAAACTCCGGAGCGAGTTTCTATACACACCGCGAACTCGCCTCCCGTTCCTTCCGTCCTTCCTTCCCTTGTTCGTACGTTAGTTCGTTCGTTCGTTCGTTCGTTCTTTGCGAAGTCCCGGTCGGATTGCGCTGCCGCTGCAGTTCGATGCGAAACGCGAATGCTCTTCACTGATTTCCTTCTCTAAATATGGCCGCCGCGTCTTTCCCCCTTTGCGACCGCGTTCCCTCTCGCCGTATTTCCCGGATCCGCTATCCTCGGTCGACCGAAGGTTCTACTTGATTGCCGGGGCATCTTAAACCCGGCGAGTCCGCGCGGAGCGTCGACCCGGGACTCGGAGCCTATAAGAACGCCGGACGAACGACGGGGGCCAATCTTGGCGTGGAAAAATCGGAGTTACGCCCAGCGGGAATAAATAGGCGTATCGGTCGGCAAAAACGCCAACCGCGTTACCGGCTCTTGGCACGTGGGCCAATGGCGACGCGTCTCGAGACGAGCCGGCTCGGCGCTCACTCCGCGCGGACCGATTCCGCAGGCCTTTATTATGCTTTATGTACCCCAGGCGGAAGGGGTGCCGTCGAGCGACCCAGGGGTCGTGGCAAAAACATGCAGCACGGAAGGTTTCCGAACCTTTCTGTTCCTAACCCCCGGGCCTGGGGTTTGGGGTTGGGGTCGGTCGGGGCCCGACTCCGGACCCGACACCAGCCTCGCCTCGACTGCCGGCGGAGAGGGTATACGGGGTCTGACGTGGAACCAATTAATACCGAACGAAATGGCCGGGTTCGAGTTACTCGGGACGCAGGAATTTCAAACAGACTCGTTCACAAAGAGCGCCTGGCGTTTAGGCGCTCCGAGCGCGCCCGTTGTGTGAGCGAGTGTGTATTATACCCTCGGAAACGGTTCTGCACCGCGAGGCTAAACACGCCCGTTAACCGGGGCTAAAAACGAGGCGATTTTTATTTCTCATTTCACATTGTTTTCCTTTATTTTTCCCTCTTTTTTGTTTAAACATAATCTTCTTTTATTTTCACATTTTCAAGGAATATATATTACTACCTACCGTATACCGTTTGCCGTATACCTGGATACTTGCACGTAAACGTCGCCTCCGAGCCACGGGATTTTTCGAATCACGCGAGGAACGCGCGGATAATGTTCGTACCCACGTGTACGTTTGTGTAGAAGAGGTTGTACCTACTCTCACGCGCTTTTGAAACCTCCGCGACGCGACTCGACTCGACGGGATGGGCCGGGCGTTAATTAGTCTAAACTAAGTGCTATTGTCTCGACTCTCGTTTGCGCCATTCAAGTTTACTCCCGAACACCGCGGTCGGACCGAGTTTCTCGTAGGAAGTGTGAGCCGTGGGTAGGACGGGTGGGCAGATTGGTTGGTTGCAGGTACGCGTCATTCCGTACGGCGACAAGTTTATTACCAGCACGGTCGGAGGATTTTGGTTATGCAGGGCGAGGGCGCGGCGTGCGAATCCACGTACAGCTATAACACCCATTTCTCCCTGTATGTATACCGGGGTGTGGGTATTATCTAACCCGAAGTTGTAGGAGATGTGTAACGAGGTTTTGGTTTAACTGGAAAACAGTTGATTACCCTTCAATTATTGGAATTATTACCGCAGCTTCAATCCATTAGCGCGCATATAAACTCGATTTTCAATTACCCCTATACGTGCAGGGTATTTATTACCTCCGTGTATCTGCACCCCTAAGCCTCTACTTATCCACAGCTATACCACGAGCACACAGGCCACATTCGCATATTGCGATACACACGCCGATCCGGCGACTATCGCTACGAGTTTTCACGATCTATATTCCCGAGCTGGTACAATCGTTTCACGTTTATCCGTACTTGTTTCACGAGACTCTTTCGTAAAATCCTACGCAAATTTTCATTTCGAAAAATATTCTTCGCCGCAAGGAGCTTGAACTTTATCGGACTTGATCGAAGTATTGTCACTGATGTATGCCCTTTATACATGCCAATCGAAACTCGAAGCGAGTTTTATGTCTTGTTGCTAACGTGTTGTTCTTATTGTTAACCGCGTTTATGTGTATACAATTCATTTCAAAACTGTTTATACAGGTAACGTATTTAATTACCATGCGGAAGTAAGGATGATCTCTTCGACTTTCTGGCTTGTTTGCACAACGCAACTTATTGCACAAGTCCCGTAAACTTGTAGCTTTTGAATTAACTTTTGCGTTGCGAGAAACTCGTTTACGTCAATTACATCACGGACTCGCAATACTTCGTTATTTAACATCGATTCTGAGCTAATTAATGCTCATGCTGGCCGCTTATGCCTTACCGTTGATCGAACTTATGATATGTATTTATTGGCTTGTCAACTAGCCTGCTTTCATTTTACTCCTGCAATGTTACTCGATATTAACAATTGGTTTGAATCGTATAATAATAATAATAATAATAATAATAATAATAATAATAATAATTGGTAACTAACTTTTTTCAGATTTTTCAAATCGTATGTACCCAGCCGAATGACACAGTCTTGAAATTGTTTCGAAATCAGAAATGAAAAAGTTAAGCCAGCTGTCGTTGCTCGAAATCTGACTGTTCTCATTTCATAAGATAATCTCACCCGGTGAAAGATCTATTTGTGTATCCATTATCTCTATGATAGCCTGCATCTTCCGGCTGTCAGTTATGGTTATACATTTGAAATTTATCATTTTCGTTACCCGTAGATGATAGGATACGATTACTACCTGCTTGCCTGCTGGGCTCTTTTGTTTCACTGGCTAGAGGAGGAAAGAGGGAGAAGGGTATGAGAGCGAGAGCGAGAGAGAGAGAACGAGAGAGGGAAGGAATATAAGCATGTATTATGTACATGTTCATTAGCCTAGGGATGTTACTCCTATGATTCAAAGATCGTATAATATTGCATACAATTTGAATACATAACGAAACTTTGAACTGAAAGTAACGCAACATTAACAAATTACGAGGAGCACGAGTACGGAATAGATAGAAGTCAAACATGCAGACGGTGTAACTTGTGGTACGTATATATTTTACTCGCAATCAGGGCCAGAGAAGAGTAACGTGGAAAAAGAATCGACCTCAGGAACAAAACCAGACTTCATATGTTTCGTTTCTTATTTTCATTATTGTTTTTCACCGCCGAATATGTACCCCATTCGTTCCGCTGACTGGCAAACTGCAGAATTTGTCTAGCACAGCTCTTTACACGAGTTCGTACTCATGGCGTAGTTGTGATACGAAAAGAAAAATGATGGGAAAATAAAATACGGTTTGTGCTACATAGGTGGAAACGAAAATATACAACTCATCGGTTTATCTGCACGGCAGTGCGGCTTCGATGTTTTATGTAGGTGGTGGACCAACATGTGTGCACATATCTATGTACATAATCTATCCTAGATCCGTATAGTGTCGGCGTACATAAATATGGTTAGGCAGCATAGGCGGGTAATGGAAATTGGCCGTTTAGCGTTTATAGGTTTCGGGCTCAGGTTCAGGACTAGCTCCATACACATGGCTGGTAGTGAATTGTCGTACCTTTTTGCGGCATCCGGTTGATTTGCGAGCTTTGGTGACTCTGGTGTTACGAAATCATCCTACAATGTGCAGGTTTATCTAAATTTAACATGTACACGGACAAAAAAGACTGCTCAGCTCGGCAAAATATTTTAATTCGTTCGTATAAATGCCGATTTTAACCCATTCTACGGTACCCTTATTGCGTTGAATAGTAACAGCGTTAAATATTATTGAATCATTTAGTAGCCCAGTTCCGAGACTTGAAAGAATGATGTAGCGAGAGCAATTTGTTAATTATTGCAACACGAGCATTATAATTCACGTAGCGCATCACGTTACAATTGCCCCCAAATCGCAGGTGAGTATTATGTTTAGTACGTTCGTCGTCTCTCTCTTGCAAATAAAGTAATTCCTCGAACTATTCGACACATGAGCGAATAAGCTCGTTTTTTGACGCGAAGAACAAGATGTATTTGAAGGGAAGAGATCTCCCGGTCCGTGGGAACGAAATTATTTAATGTGTGATGGAACACCTAACATGTCAGTATAAACACGAAAATTCAGACACCGGTTTTGTTCAACTGAATGAGATATTTTTTTTACATCACACGTTTTACGAAGGAGAAATTTTGTTCACTTTAAGAAAAGCTTGTCAACCTCGCCATATTCGATGTGCATGAACGATATGCCACATGGCATAGAGTCACATGATAACGGCCTTGATAGAGCTGTGTGTATAACACACAGGATATTTCTGTAATTCATGTTTTTAACACATGGTTAGCTTGGCAACTGGGTTAATTGATATTATATTCACTCATTACTAGTACATACGTGCCTATCGTGACATGAGAAAGCAGATTAGATTTTTTTTAACTAAACACTGTGTTTTGTACTTTTCATTATACGGAATATACTGTACGTAATAACACACAGTGATGGACGTACAAGAGAAGTTATGATTATCCATATTCCATGTAACGTGTCTCGGATTCCGCAGAGATTATATTATATTTTATCAATGTGTTGCGCGCAATGTAAATACAGTTTTCATTCTACTCCTAGAAGAAATCTTCTACCACAATTCTGCAAAGTCGAATGTTACTTCACTCTCACTTCCTGATTGCGTTGACAAATTCTTCGTCTACATAAAAAAAAACATTTGTTTTTTCACTCACAATATCAACCAAATTCTTATGAAATAAATTAAGCGGTAACATGTTTTTACTTTTAAGCCTAAAATCTATTAAATTGAAAAACTGACCAGGAAGCATTAATAAATCCTGCGCGACGCTGTTCGAGTTATATGAGAGGTATAAAAAGGTCGGGCACGGAAAAAAAAAAATTGCACTCTGGTATCAAGTACGTTTATTATGTAAAGATGATTTTTATATACATGAAAATGATACTTTAAGCTCTGCAATCAGTTACACGTGTATGATAGGCAGATATAGAGATATATGTATAAAGGTCATTTTGTGGTTGCTCAATAAGGTTTTGATCTCACAATTTTGTATTTGCTGAAATTTTTTAAAGTGACTCTCTAATTAGAATCATCTCTAATGACACATAATTTTTTTTCTATGCATAAAACCGTTTTTTATTTATGAACATTTAAGCCTCTTCATAGTTCCATTTTTTTCCGACTCTCAACAAATTCTTAAAAATGTCATTTGCTGTTCAGATTATTACCCGATAGGCGCCATGATATGAAGTTCTCTGTTTTCTATCTTTTTCTCACACCTCGAACGTTTTTGATTAACAGAAATTAATGTTTAAGATTAATCGAATAATAGGAGTAGAAACGATTCAAGAATTGTTTAAAAAGTTTGAAAATGTTCAGGCGCTAATTTCTCGTGAAATCCAAAAATTTTCAAAGTGTTGAACAATACACTCAAAATTACAAAACAAAAAAAAAAGCCAATTGACAATTTCCTGAGAATTTAAGAAAAAGTGAAAGTATAAAAAAAGTTTTAATATTCGCAATTCTGAAACGGTTGCAAGAAGAGAAAAAAAAACTTGAATAAAAAATAATTGAGGGTCCTAGAAGTTGTCTTGTCGCCTGAAAAAGTTTCCTCTAAATAAGAAATGATTGATGTCAAAACCTGATCGACTTGGCATGGAACATCTTACACGTGTGTAACTCGTATGTGTGGGTCATGCCTTTAACTTGACCGTAAAAAGCACACGTGACAATACGCGTAATTCGGTTGCGATTCAGGGGGAGGGGGGCTACAGTTGTTTGCCAATCAACATACAAAAGGCTCAATTTTACTTGCGGATTAAATGTCACTCCGGTGGTTCTCTAGGCGGACATGCTGTTACACACACACGTATGTGCATCCTGGTACAGGCGAGTCGGTGTAACATCCGTAGAAAAGCGATATTATTTCCCTCGCAGGAGTTTCTGCGCTAACGGTAACAATGCGAGAGAATAATGCACGGATACAGATGCATGTACATACGCACATTGTACAATGTACATGGGGAATTCCGTGCGAATCCGACCAACGTCTTACCCTCACAATTTCTGATTTTATTTAATATTTTTTCTGCAATCGTTGCAACTCTGAAACACTACCCTAGTTTTTTTCAGATTTTTCATTCAATTTCTTAGTTATTTATAAATATTGAAACTGATTTAGAAAAGGAAATTTTTTTAAATTTTCAAAAAATTCTCATAAACTGTATTTCCTTTTTCAAACACTTCAAGACCGGGCCCATGATGAGTTGATTTCTTTTCATTTTTTTTTTAGAACTCTCAATTTTTAGCTGTCAATTTTATAATGAAACCGGTCTAGAAATGTTGGTGGAGAGTGGAGAATAGAAGTTTTGAGAATTTTCTGGGAATTATCAGACTGTTTAAACAATGTTTTAGATGATCAAAAAAATTAAAAGTGCTAAAAAAAAAAAAATTGGTTCGTCATGGATGCGGTCTTGAAATGTTTGCAAAAGGAAGTACAGTTTTTGTGAGAATTTTTTGAAGATTTTAAAGAAGATCCTTTTCAAAATTACTCTTAATAGTTATAATTAATTGACAAGTCGAATAAAAGTTCTGAAAAACTTCAGAGTACTGTTTCAGCGTTAGGCCTATTGCAGAAAATTTTTTGAACAAAATCAAAAATAGTGAGGGTCAGGCGATGGTCGGGTTCGTATGGAATTCCCCAGATACACATGCTTTTCATCTTGATGGATATGGGGTGTTCCATGCAAACTCGATACACATTTTTTATTTTAGCCAGGGGACTTTTGTATAGCTCAGTCCCTGTAAACAGTTCTTAAAATTTTCTTAATTTTTTTAGAACAACTCATGCTCAGTCTATGAATTTTCTAACATGTCTTAAAGGCGTTTCAATTGATTTTTTTACAAAAAATCGCGGAGTAAGTAATTTAGTTTTAGATTTAAAAAATTCTTACGCAAACCTTGGAGTCGTATTTTTTTTTTTTTTGGTATCTAGTTTTCTGTGTTCATACTTAAGTTAGAGTAAAAACAATTTACGGTCGTTCACACCTCAACATATTGAAATTGCATGATAACCTGTATTTTCAAATATTTCATACGAAACCTATTACGTACAAGGGACAGTTCATACCAATTTGGCCCTTTGAAGATCTGTAGTACTTAGATTTTATTGCTTATTTTGTTTATGTGTTTCTGAGAATTTGAAACGCTCTCGTAACATAAAAAAAAACTCTTAACCGTTTCTGAATTTGAAAAAAGAAAATTTTATGCAGTATAAAATTTGACGGAAATAATTAGAAAAGTACTTCTATTCTGAAGTTTAAATAAAAGTTTTCTAAATCGAAAATCAAGTAATTTAGTTTGTAAATGTTGAAAATCAATTGGAACATTTCTGATAACGAGAAACGTTTGAAAACTCGTAGTTTGAAATCGAGTTCTTCTGAACATTGGATATTTTGAAAAAAAGGAAAAAAAGGGGAAATTGAAATCTTTGTATGGGTTTTCAATTGGACCTGCTGCATTGTTTTTCGTTCTTTTTTTCTTTATTTATTTTCCTTCTGTCACGGTCCCAGCCTCGCGATGCGCAGCCAGACGTAAAAGGTCTGAGGACCTACTCTTTGTACCTTAAACGGCTTCTTTTTATTACCCACGCTTTATGCGCGTTGCAATCATATATGCGAGTGAGCTCTACGTGATCTTGCATCTTTCAAGAAAGTGTTGCGATCCCTGCGGCCACCTTAACGTCATCTGTCCGCTACAGATTATCGTATACCCGGTATTTACGTACATTTTTTGCCATTGATTTTTGCTTCTTTTTTTGAGTGCTACATTTTAGACACCGAATGATTGCACATGTGTAAGAGTGCGAACAAGTTCACAATTATTCTATCTTATATTGTTATTTACACTTACACATACTTCTGTAGTCGGTTTTTATCGCCTGGGACGATACTTAAGTAATAATTTTTTTCGTGAAACGATCAAGCATATCAAGTTATGTGCGGTGAGCGTCGCTTATATGGTGCATAGTAAATTAATATATGTACATACGTATGTAAAGATATACGTTCCCGCGCAGTTTGATTTACTGACAATGAACGGCGTCGTGGTATTCTTTACAGCGTGATATTCAACACCTTTCATTTCTTTCTTTTCAATGTATCCGCGAACCATCTCCCGTGCAATTACTATAATAAATTATTCATGAATTTTCTGAGAGCTATTACGTATCGTACAGATACATTTAGGTGGGTTACAGAAAGTTTCGGTTTCGACACAGATATTTATCATCGTTCAGAGGTCGACAAATAAAAAATCTGTATAAACCCACTCGTTTTAAATGCAGATATGTATACAATTTTTTTACATTACGATTAGTCAAATTGATGCAAGCAACAGAACAGTTTCATTAAACGTATATATACCCATACCACATTAATAAAAATCAGTATGTCGAATGAATTAATCAATTCGAGGTAGAATTTCAATTTTTACCGTCTCTAATTTTTCGAAAGTATCCAGGCTTTTGAGTTATAGCTACAGGCGTGCAAAATTTGGGCAACAGTTTTTCTTAGAAATTATACACTAACAAACATTCTTTTGTACATAGTAACCAATAACCCCAACTTGGAAGCCCACAGAAACAGGTAATACCTAAAATGTTGGTGAACTGATTACATTTCACGAAAAAAACATGACATAAAGTTCAAGCATTTTTTTCAATAATAAATATTACTTGACTTTTATACGTGATTAGTAAACTGAGACGAGTTTTAGAAATTCTGGTTTTTTATTTACATCAATCAACACGAGTTTTAGAAGAAATACAATGAAACGCAAGCAACTCGCTATTCCTCATTTCTCAAGATGAGCTTCTTCTGTAAATTTTGTCACTGGAGCGGCGCGATTATTCGCTATTCAGACGCAAGACGTTCAAATCACGCGCCACGTTCAAACGTGGGTCACGTGGCTCGGTGCACATCGGCCATCATGGTATCAGGCGTCTGCTTTTCTGCGTCGTTGCGTTACATCAGCGCTGCTTGCATTGTCTGTCAGATATCGAGTTCGCGATCATTTATGAATTCAGTCAATGTTTGTGGCTAGGACTTGGAACCAATCAATCTCTTGCATTGACATATTTATCAACGTTGCAAGGTTAGAACGTGGTTGGAACGTATTTTAAATCTCAATATCGTCCTTAGCGTCAGACTTGGAAATTATATCTGCTACTAAACACCAAGTGAAGTATTCGTCGCTCCGTGCTGTCAAAACTTATTCTTCTAGAAATGCTTACCCTGCACCGATCAATCTTTTCGCTTTTTACGCTACGAATGGGCGGAAAACAGCAACGGTATTTTTCATCGTTCTCTGCGATAGAAGACCCGCACCACGGATGGATCGACGGAAAGATATTTAAGTCTCTGATACGCCAGCGTACCAGCCCCTAACCTCACTTCGCCTGTCCCTTCGTTAATATCTGCCGAGGCAAGAATGATTTGTGACAATCAGTGGTTTCTTAATATTTTCGAAGTTTACAATTTTTACTTGAATATTGCTACTAAGGACCGTTCTGGTGATATTCAATTTGTTTCAATCTCAGTACAATGTGATATGTATACTGAATATGCATTCTTACATCAGTTTTGACTGTATTTTGCAGATATCGTAACACGGTGCTTGAAGCAAAGTTACCTGAGCAACCAAGTGAAAATCAAGTAGTGCTAATTAGCTGTTCGCATTGTGTCTTGGCAAATTTCATCAGAAGACAAACTTCTGGCTTCAGAGTAGGTATAATTATCAAGATTTCAAATACTGTAAAAGCTTGATATTAACTGGATGCAATTGATAATTTACAGCGATATGGACGACGTTCCTAATAATCCAGAGAATCGTAACAATGCCCTACAACAAAAAGTAACTCGGTAGTAAAAATGAGCAATACCTTTGTTGATTTATATAATTTATCGGCGAGTATTGTAGGTGCTTCTAAAAAGTAAAAAATTTAAAATAGTTTCACAGTTCATTTTATCGTAAACGTCAAAAATTTGAAAACAGCCAATCGTTTCAGATGCAAGGATGTGGCCATCATTTTTTAGCTCAGTTGAGCAATATTTTACTGTATACAAGGTTCAAGACCAATTCGGCCTTCAACATTGTGCCAAAGAAAAAACGTACTCTGCATATCATGTTGTCTTATATGTTTACTATGTTCATAACATAAAGTATACAGTATTAGCTGTGTCTTCGTCATATTGAGATGTTGCTCGGAAATAGATTCTACTCCTTCTAAACTATGTCAGATTGTAATTAGGTCAACTTATGCTATGCTACTATTTGCTCCATAAATTGCCTTATCACATTAAACAGTGTCTTCAAAAATAGTTGTAAGTGTGAAACTTATCAAATCAACTATTCGTAAATTTGTATCGGATTGTTAAAATAGCTCAATTCTTAGTACAAACATCAATGGTCTTCTCTGTTTACTGTTCAAACATTTATATCTATGCGTGAGAGTGTTCTAGTAATTTCTTTCTGAACTAAATCATGAGAGTTTTGTTTCAGATAAGAACTGCTTTGACTGATGTGTGAGATATAAATAAACACACCATGTTGTGTCATCTGAGATTGGAGTTGTCAAGCGACGTATGTGAAGGATTGTAGTCAGACGCTGAGGTAATTAGAACAAAAAATGAATGAATGTATGAAGATAAGCAAGCACAAGTAGACGTACATCATCACAACCATGGGCTCGTAGGAAACTAGTGCGATTGTGATAATATGCTTACTGCAGTGAAAGGTCAGTTAACAAAATTCTTTAGAAGACATAGGTATTTGGATCATTCAAATAAGACTGGTAGAAAATCTCTTGAATGTATGTATCTATGAGTACATAACATGTACGGCCCACTACAATCATGTGTGCTAGAAAATTTATACAAACAACACTGTACGTAAGAACTGGACACAGTTTGCAATATGTCGTTTAGATTATCAGATAGCAGGGACATTGGTTATTAGATCAATCAATTGTTCTTATATCGAATACTTAGTTATCCGATGTTCAGAGTAATAATAATGATTTTAGACAATGCAGATAAGCTTGACAAATAGTAACAACTTCTGAGATACCACGGTAAAATTTCAATAGAACGGGAAGTTCGCTGGATTTTTTCAAAAAATATCCTGATGCAAAGGAATGATGAAAAAATAGCAGATGGGATGAAAATAACTTGAAGAAAATGCGTCTTTGATTCGTCAATTGACTTTTAATACATTATTCTCTAAATGAATCTAATAATGGACTGAACGATTTTGAAGCCTGGAATTTTTTTTTTTAAACTTGTATGTACTTTATCAAGTGATGTGCTTTTTTTTGTACTATAATACTAATGAATTGATTCCACATAACACAAGTGAAATAACTTTTCATCAAACTGTGGCTTGTAATTGTAAATGAAATTGGATTGTTCTGGAAAAAGAGTTGGGTACCTGTAGGTAAAATAATCGTTGATTGACTATGAAAATTCATATTTTCATGTTACAGAATTCTGTCTTCGTACAAGTAACGTAAATATAGACCAACCTGGAAGCTATTAATGAAAATTCTTCTTTGACCGGTGGTATTATCAAACAAGAAACTGAATTCGATCATTGCTGTCCTCAAATAGCCATGTTATCAATACTGGTAACCCCTCCTTTTCAAGGTAAACTTGATCACCAGCTTTATCTTGTTCGGAAGTACTTGAACTCACACTTTTTGGGAGCAGAGTATTTTAGTGAGGTATTGCTCATGCTTCTCAGTATATATATACGTATATCGATAAATCGTGGCTTTGTACATTGGACGTGTTGGTAAAAACTCCGAAATTGCTCTCGCGATCTGTTCCATTGTAGATTCAATCCCCAAGTTAAATGTAACTACTCAAATTTTTTCAAAGAAAATTTGCTTCTGTTTTTTTATAATGAATAATATTAAAACAGCAGTATTAACCTGCATCACTGACGATCGATAAATGGTTTGATTTCTTTACTCATATTCCAATATTCTTTCTACTTCGAAATGACGACAAAGAAGAACAAATTTACGATGTGCAGAAATTATCTTACCTGTCTATTCAATCATTCCGATCGAATTTTCAGCGGCATAACCGAATATCAATGCACGAAATGAGACTCTATTTCTTTTCTTAATTTCTTGTACTTCCCATTATATTCTTATTCAAATGGGTTTGTTAAACTAGGCCAAAATTGAAATACCAGGTAACTCTTCAACTTACTGAATCTTATCAAATAGGTAATGTATCGTCGCCAATGCGTGGTAGTACCGTTGTCTTGGAGCAAGAAGTGCAGTTGATACGTATCTTAACGTTTCACAAGCTTGGCACACAGATAAATATCAAGAATTTATTGTTCCTTGAAATGAGCTGTGCTGACAATTAGGTATAGTTAAATTTATAAGATGGTTTTAACAAGCTGTTGCTTTACTTATTGTTAGCAGATATCAATCAGCATCAAGTGGAGTTGACTGAAGTTGGGATTATCGGAATGGAGAGAAAAACCAAGTAACTCAAACCTCCGAACGAAATTTGCTGAAAATAAAATGGCTTTTGACAGCTTAGATTGATTACCACGAGCCGATATTAAAGAATGTATCACAGATGAAATCAGCCACTTGAGATTGTGATCTTGTTTTCCATCACACATCTAGTAGATTGGACATCAAAATGCTTACATATAAAATCCAACGGCACAAAATAATACTTGACAAAGATTTCGTAGCAAATCACAAAATATCAGTTAAGCTTGAATTTAACTCGATAATTAACTTTAGAAGAGCAATCAGATATTTAAGTAGGCACTTGAGAAATACCCGTCATCCCGAATCGTACACAAATGTATATTAATATCTAATTGCCACTTTGATATAAGTACTTTATGCGAAGAACTATGTATGTTCTGCTCTTTATTGCGTTGTATATACGTTTTACAAATTTGTTTATCATGTTGTAAACTCGGTCCATTCTATTACTTATCTCGGTAATTCCAATGCAATCATTCCGTGTTAACTCATTGTCAGGCCCCATTGTTGACAAATTACTGTCAAGTAAGGCTACACGTATTTTTATTTATGACATTAGCAAAGTTACTCAATGTGCTCATATATTTTTCGTCAACCATGATATGTGCCGTGACGTCAAATATGAAGCTCAAACACTTCTATTCGCAATAAAGGCATGTGTATACTGCGTATGCATGCATTTTATATGTTATTAGCATTATTATTATTATTATTAGCAAACCGCCAATTAGCTTATATTCTGATTATAGTCTTGTGACTTACACAGTGTAGTACTTTCTTTCTTTCTTTATTACATCGAGTTACAATGAAGTGCAACTTTTCTTTTCGAGTATTCAATTATTTATATTCATAGGCACGGGTGAATACAAAAAAATGCGAATTCGCTGCATTGCAAAAAGTTAGACCTACCTTCACCTAGGTCTTAAATTTTCAAATCTTTACCTGATTTATAAATTTGAATCCCCGACATGCCGGACAATCGTTGACACCACAGACTTTACCTAAAAAAATTCAGCAATGTGAGTACGAAGATATGCTGAATTTAAATAAATTTTTCTTCATCAAAAACGAATGGATAAACGTCGTAATTCAATTCTTGAATATTCAAAAGTGGCTTGTCCTAATTTAAGAATATCTTGCTATGAATCAGTGATAAAAATAATCTAACAATCCAATCAACAGTTGATATGCTTTCCCATGACAACTACGTGATTTTATATAATTCTTTAGCCGGTATAGAATCCATTGAAGATTTTGGGATAAAAAAAGTGTTACCTACTAGTGGTAAGAGTTCTAACTAATAAGTGAGAGAAACACATTACCTTTTTGTTTTTCTCAAATTATACAAATATCGAGGTAAAAAAAAAACTGTGTACAATTTTTAGAATTGTATTGTTACCTACAATTTACCGTGCCTTAATGTACGCCCAATTTGACAAAAACGATAACACCTCCATTTTCTATCCTAATCATGTGTGCCTATGAGTAAAACTTGCATTACCACGGTCTTTCAGTGCAGACCAGTATTCAAAAAAAATTTGATACGTAAATAACAGTGCCATAAAATACTTTCATCTGTGAGTTGTAGCCCATTTTAAGAATTCTTAGTGATTAGAACTTTGTTAAAACCGAAATTATGCTTCGGCTGTTCTAATTGTCAGTTTATTTTCCATGGAATGATAATTGATACGTAACTAGAGACAAAAATAGTGTATCTAACGACGATCATGTTGATTTCTCCGCTCATTTTGTACCCAAGTTTGAACTTGTTCAACAAATTTCGCAATGAAAAATGTTTTCCTCTGCATTGTGAACTCTAAATTTTTTGGACATAATTTCATGCCAAACATTTTCATCGAAGGATTAGTTTTTATACCAAATAGTCGATGAATATTTTATCATTTTTGAGAATATAGTGTACAGAAGTCACCACTTGTGTACACCTACTGCTACACTGAACTGGCATTGTTAACTCTGAAAAGTGTAAGTATCCGTATAAACGCTACAACTTGCGAATTCGCGTGTATCTAGTCATTTTTTTTTGACAAATTCATTTTTTGTATTCAATTTTATGACGTAATGACTGGCTGCTTAAGTGCTCTCCGTCGTTTTATATTTACCATTTGAAATTTATTGTAGAGGCACAATTACTTTTCATCAGCTAAATGGATGTAGGGAAAGTACTGGTTTCTGTCAAAGATGACTTCCCAGTTTTAACAAATTTTCACCTTTTCGAATTCCGAGCATCCGAAAAAGAGGCTTTTAGAAAAATTTATTTCTATTTATTTATCTGTTTACCTATCCAGACAAACTACCGCGATGATCTCGGAAACGGCTCGATGAAACAATCTGATAATTACAAGTTTATACGAAGTACATAGGAAGTATTTTACAAATTACTATAAAAAGATTAAAACGCTGCAACAGGAAACAATTTTATTAAATATACAGAAACCATTTCATGAGTAAAAGAAAATACTAACTATAAATTTTTCAGATAATAGTCGATACCTCTAGTAACTGAATTGGTTTGACAAGTAACGAAAAGTGCCGCGAAAAGTATTTCTGGGGTCGTATTTGTCACCTTAATTCAGAATACAAAAGAGAACAAAGCGTTATGAAGATATAAGTTATTGACATTTTGACTCAGCAAATCGCATGCGGTTTTTCTATTGAAACAACCTTTTGTACAACCTGACGGAACAAAAAGGAACAGATTCAAATGACATTGGTCAAATGTCGTGGTATGTCAAGTCCCACCAGAGCTGTATTATAATGTTTAGCGCACTTGAATCGTCATCTCACCTCGCTGCGCAGGACGATATACCTATAAATATATTTATGTAAGGTCAGAGTGTAGAGGTCCTTTTCTTTCTCATGAGAATCACGTATAAGATTGGCTGCAGCATTGATGAACGTGTACAGACATCGCTGCACCTACACACCTCAAGATCAAAAAGAGAATGGCTCAGGTCAGACAATGGGAATACTGGAGGTGTACAATGACGGGTCGTATTTATCGATAGACGTTAATCCGCAATGTGTTCGATAACAGTTATTTATTATATTTCCTCAATCAATCATAATAAATAATTCATCGCATTTTAAATAAACACCTAAATAAATAAAAAAAACTTGATCTAAATCGGAAACAAGGTCAAGTGATCCAATCTACAAAAATTGTTCTCGAATGCATCCGTTCATTTGAACTGTCCCTGTCCTATTTCTACAGTGTAATTCAGTCTAAACGACTTTTTAATGAATCCAAAATAACTGCTATTAGTTGAATCAAACGTAGGAATTAGTAGTTTAAATTGACGAGCGAAGAAAAGCAATATAGTAGGGAATCGTAGCGGTTTTAGCAGCGTACTGTTCTGCTCTCCAAATTTCCCCAGACAGTAGCGTAGTTGTAAACGACGACTGTCGCGTTGCTACTAAAGCGAATGAATGAATCAAGGATAACTCTAACTTTTTCTATAATTTATCTTTCATTGTTTCGTAATTTCTTCGTACTATTATCACCTTCTTTCCAAGTTTCTAGTCTTCACAATGGAGTTTTTGTTCAACAGGCGCCAGTGGCGTTCACGTCAAACTTTCTAACGATAACTTTAAACACTTGTGGCGTGGCGTTGCGCCGCGCGTTGCTCTTTTGCAGCCAGTGTCCATTCGTACCGGGAACATTTTCGTTCACAAATCTCAACACACGAAGAATTACATAATAATCCCCGTTCAAAAATATGCTTCTATTAACACAAGGGTGACAGGCGTATATTATAAACGAAAAATAAAATTCGCAATTTTCACCTTAAAAATTATTTGTCGTCGCAAAATAATACTTTGGCCAAAAAAACTCGAGCGACGAGTAAAACTATCAAGTAACGTTAAGAAAATTAAATACTTCTCGACAGGTTAGAAAATCATTTAGCCACATCTCCTCGAATTTTGTCAAATTTATTCCACTATTCGACCGAAAGAACATCCCTTTCCTTCAAACGAGTCACGATCCTACTCGCGGATAGAGAAATTTGCATCTATTTCGAGTTCATTCGTGAAGACGAGTTGCACTCTCTTCAACAGCAGAAATTCGGATTCTTCGAAACTGATTCAATATGGCGAGCAGAAGGACGAATTCTGAAAGTCCCCAGAGGTAATAATATAAAAAGAAAAATGAATGAGACAAAAAAAAAACATCCCCACTTACTGTTACATCCAACGAAAACGGATGGCGAGGTTGTCACTCTACGATAATTCGCACCGTTGACGCATTACGTAACCGTCGTACGAGCTCGGCTCGCATTGGCGGTTGAGAGACACTGGTGATCTCTCGTACCTGCAGGTAACAGCCTACATTTCTAGTTTTATTTTTCACCGTCTCTGCGCATGCGCGAGAGGCCTCGCGAGCAATGCCTCGCGTCTGGTGTAGGTAGCTCGGTTATTGGTGCTGGCACCGAGGTTTCTCAGTTCGGTTGAATGTCTGATCAACGGCTCGTCGTCGCACGGTGACATTTCCGAGACCAGGCGCAGGTGCCCGTCGTGTTTACGTCGTGCCTTTGCATTCGCAACGGTTTATATTATGCCTGCCTCATCTTCGATTCAATGCTAAAATACCCAAAGGCGAATAGTTAGTTGTTTTTGTTTGGTGCTAATTGTTGTAGTGGTGATCGCAAGTGGTTTTGCGGATCAGTTCTGTTGTGTACAAACACACGCACATACAGCGTGTCGAATCGTGCACCCTGCCAAGTAAATTGCAAGAATCCCACACACCCGGGTGCTTTTGGATTACACACGTATACGGAAATTGGCAGCAACTCAAAACACCTTAAACTCAAGGTGAGTCTTCGCCCCTGATCTTGGCTACTTGTCGGTTCATTTTCGCTCCTTTTCTCTCTATCTCTCTCTCTAAAATTATGTGTCACAAGCAGTATGCATACGTTTCCGTGCACTTGCTAATAGGGTCGTGAAATCAATTCTCAATAGTTTTATTCATCTTCGTTGCAAGGATACCTACTTGGATGATTTTTTACGCGGAGAAATGGAAAGCGTTAAGTTCGATGTGTATTCCACAGTACACAAGCCCATAATTCGCGTGACGCGCGGTGAAGTTTCAAAAATATTCCTTTGCTGTATTTCACGAACATAGAATACACAGATGAGATCGTGTCCCTTACGTCATTCGGCCGGTGACCGCTGCGCCGCATAGTCTGTATACAGAGTTGAAGTAGGTTGCCTGGAAAGGGGGGAGGAGACATTTTTCTCACACGCTGCATTGAGAATTTGGTGAAAATGTATTGGCGAGATAGTTAAATAGCTGTTTTGCTCGATGCTCAGCTTAATCAAACACTTTTGAATTTTCGTGAGTATTGTTGTCGTTTTGAATTCAACAACAACAAAACAAAAAACGGAGATGACCGTGACGTTGCGTTGTTTCGAGTTCTTCTCTTCTTTGTTGCTTGCTTCATTTGCTTTTGATAGTCCTGTGTCCAGCGGTTTGTTATTCTTGTTATTGGATCGTAACATTTCAATTGGCAACCGTACAGACGTGGGATTTTAACGATCGTTTTTGTCAAGCTTCACTATTTCAACTACCGGAGTTTTTGTTTTTTCAGATGTCTGTAAATGTGGTTAGTCAGGATTCGATTACATATTTTCCTATTTCTAGTCACCCTGACCCGCTTTAGCGCAGTAATTATACGCGTGTCCGTATTCGTGGATCGTTTTTATTCATACATATCGTTGAAAACACGTATAATGAAGAAACTGTAGTCTACCGCAAAAGGATAACTGGCGGAAGATTGTTGTACACGAAATGCAACATAGATTTGATATTTGTAACACTGGGTCTGTGCAAGATCGTCATTAATCGTGTAGTATAGTTGAATGTTAGGAAAAAGAAATATTAACTTTTTGAACCGTAAATTTTTTCTTACAGTCAAATTCCATGAAACTGGGTCCATGTATAAGGATTCTTGAGTTTGCTAATTTCAAAAATGGGTTCAGATCTGAGAAATTTTCAAAACTTAAAATGGCGGATCCAATTTGAGCGAATAGGATCAATTTTTATATCTTCAATCTGCCATATTTTGAATTTCGAAATTCTGACATCAGATTCGTTTCCAGCCACCCAGAAAACCCCCGAATAACAAATTTCAAGCGAAACGGATCATTTTTATATTTTCAGTCCGCCATATTGAAACCGCAATTTTGAATTTTTTGAAATTCCGACATCGGATTCGTTCTTAGTGACTTCAAAATCCAAGATTACCGAGTTCGATTTTTTAGTCTTTAGATTTTGTAAAAACAGGCATTTTCAACACTTTGTTTATCCATAGCGCCTACTATATTCACAGAATCATTATAATCCTTCTTAAAACATCAACATTGATATCTTAGAAGTCCAATCATGCAAAAAACTGACAAAGATACCTCAAAAATTGAATATAAATCTTGAATAAACGATTCGAAAAAGGTGTCTCATATATGTTGCGCCGTGCCGCAAAGGGTTAATCGGTAATATATACTTGAACTTGTGTAAGTCATCCTAGCATCGTAATAAAATTTGTAAAGTAAACGATTCACGAGTGCAGGTAATGTACATATTTTTGATTAAGGAACAATGTCGGTGGTAATTTAATTTTATTCAAAGCGAAAACACAACGGCAGCCCGTTTCAGAAACGTTAACTCCATGAGACTTCGATCTGCGGCGGCAGGAGCAGAGAGTTTACTTGTGAGTAATCACAAATTGAAGTTGCGCGTTGCGGTTCGTTTTGATTTTAAGTAGGCAGACGGTACGAGGTCGTCCGCATCGTTATCTCAATTGGCATAAGGTTCATGTACGTATTAGGCATGAGAAACGGTGACACGACGACGGGCTTGCACTTGTGCACAAATTTTAGTTTCAGGAATGAGTAAGTATGCGAAGACGACTCCTACCTGTCCATACATGTGTGTTTGATTCATTGCACGTTACAGAGATCCTCACGCCCACGTAAGAAATTTTCTAAACAACGCGACGAATTTTATTCAAATACTTACGGTAACACTCGCTTCATAAGCCGCAGCTGCGAATTCCAGAAGTTTGTCATAATAAATATCAATTGCCGTAACCTCTTTACCTTTTGTCTAATATGGATATACGTACCTTCTAAGTGTCTATTATATAGCAATGGAATTGTAACAACTGTGAAATGACCTAGGAGTTCGTGAAATGATTTAGGAGAGGGACGGAAGATAGATAAATAGATAGGTAGATGTGTACATTAATATCCATATCAATGCTCGAAAAAGCAAAAGAGGTTTATAGACATTTCATGATATTGCACATACAACGAGCATAAATCTTCTGAGAAGAGGAAGACGAGTCGTCGAATTCAGTTTCGAAATAACTAAGAGTGATGGAAATCTTTGAAATCTTACAGTATACTTGTTTGGATATTACTGTAACTGAAAGATATGTTAATAGTCAGATATAAATATAATAAATAAAACACATTTCTTCATGCTCAATCAAAGCGAATTGGTCGGCAAGTAACGATTTATTTTGCGCAATGGATTTAAAGTACGTACTTTTTTTTTTTTTTTATAAACGAAAACCGCTATTTCGCGACTTGGGAATTGTCTGAATTCGAGTAAATCGTAATAAAATAGGACACACTCATATTTTGAAATCCAAGTTTCTTTAAAGGCATTGGAAACTTGAATATAGTGAATTTCTTTCCAATGTTTTGTTACGATAACGTTAACAACTTCGATCTCGTTCAAATTTCATACGAAATGCCGAAGAAATAAATATGTCACATCCATCATTCGGAGTAATTCGATCGTTACTTGCCGACCGATTCTCTTTGATTAACCGTGAAGAACACGTCAAGTTATCGATATCCGGACGGATGTGTCGTTGATCTTTCGAACATTTGAAAGAATGACAGACCATTGCGAAGTAAATTTCAATTCAGATTGCATTTTTCGATGAATTGAATTCCGTGGCATGGCTTACAAATTTTTTCTCGTGAATTCCAGTACGAAATGAGTCAGCCAAAGTTTTGTATTGTTCCTCTTTCCAGAAAATGATCACTCTAGAAAAGTTTCACTTTTAACGTTTTTCTATAAAATTTCTCATATTTATGAAATATATGTATGGATAATTTTGAAAGAGTTAAATTGTTTAAATAATCTATAGCCGAAGGTAATAAGACGATTCGGTGTTTCCTTTTTACTTCCAGTTCCTCGAGTTAGTTCCTTTGCTCATTGCTCCGTATAAATCCTTGTTTAAAAAATTTGCTTCAGATACACGTTGTCAAATATATGTCTTCCGATGAAAAGTATTCCTATTAAATGATTTTTTTCTACATCTACCTGTGACGCACCGTGGCACCATTGTTAAATAAACTATTGAATATTTATAGTTACGGCCTGCCGGAATTTTACGAAAACACACGTTTCAAAGCTTTATAAATATCGTTCAATTAGCTCTATGAAATTAGAATAAACCGCCTTGTCAAGAATGATAATATTGGTCTGTGTTTATGCTAGAATATCAACGCAAGTCGAAAAGGTACTCTGCATATTCGGCAGGTCTATGTCCAGGGTGTCTACTGCTCCTTAAATATCCTTCAATCCTGGAACTAATCTGGGAAACAAAAATTACTCTTTAGGTCCTGGGCAAGTTCTGGAATATTTTGATTTATCCTGGAAAAGTTGATATCATACATTTTTGATTGAGAACTGCGACATTTTATTTGTAACACGCGGCCTTGAATGCGTTAAATTTTAACAAATGGATCATGCAGTCCTTAGCAATTCATTCTGTATATGAACTACTACATATATGCATAAATTTTTTGATCCAACACCTATTCAACTTTCCTATCCTTGAAAATTCGTACGAACACAAAATTAAGGTTCCAGAATTTTTTACAATCTATTTTCCCGAAAACTTCTGGAATGGTCCTGGAATTTAAATTCTTAATTACAGTAGACACCCTGCATCTCGAACGATGTATAGTTATAATAACGAAGTTCATTTCGTGGTGTAGAAAACGAGTTTGTTTTTATGAGTACGCGAAAAAATTCTACGTTTATCAAAAAGAATTCCGAAGATCTGGCAATCGTTGTCCAGACGTTTTCAGGGGCGAGGTTGAAATTCCGAATTTTAAAAGTTCCGAAAGCACCAAATGCCGAATTTTTTGATGGCGAAACTTGAAGTAAAGAAATCAAACTTGGACAAAACATCAATGTTTCGAATGGTCCGAAACCCGACACTCAAAGTTCCATAAGTGCAAAAGAAAGGGTAAAATTCCGAAAGGACAAAATGCTGAAAGGGCATAACTCCGAACAAGTTGAGATTCCGAATTAGGAATTTTTCAAATTCGGAACTTGAACCCTGCCCTGTTTTTCAAGATGAGTTTAAATGGAAGTGCGTCATTCAATGTTATATTACATGACACCCAACACATTGCAGGCGAAACCAACGCGATTAGATGCCTCGTGCAACAATATCGAGAACCGCATTGTATTGTGTTACCAAAATAATTATCCATCGAGCTACGCCCCCGTAATCGTTGTATATATGGAGTATTCCACGTCAAATTAGCAGCCCATGTTCCTCATTCTCTTCGATTTTAATAATTTTTTGGTATGATGTTCATACCAACCCAAAAAGGTCTCGGAATTTTTTTCAGATTTTTTTCCAACGTTGAACTTTGAAATAAATCTAAAAAACAAATCCGGAAACAACATTTTTAAAAATTTGAAGTAATTCACACAGATTCTATGATTTGAAATGTGATTTTCAAGCATCACATGATAACGAAACCTCAATATTTACTATTTTTTTCGGAAGTTTGTAGTTTTTCCACGTCGGAATTGGAGTTTCTGTTTTCTGATCCCCGATCTAAATAGATCACAGAATCATGACAATAATGTGATTCCGCAATCTTTTAGATCGAGGCATATAAAAAATACAAAAGCAAAAACAATTCCGTCATGGAAGAAAATAAAACTTTGCGAAAAAAATAGTAAATATTGAGTTTACATTATCGTGTGTTGCTGAAAAATTACATTTTGAAACATAGAAACCGTTTCAGTTTTTTAAGAATTTTACAAACCGCGTTTTCGTAATTGATTTAGCGATTTTGTATAAATTTCACCAGTGGCTGAAGGAAAGTTGGTAAGAACATCATACTGAAAAATGGTTCAAATCGAAGAGGATGAGGTTCATGGGCTGCTAATTTGACGTGGAATCTCCCATACATAACCTGATATCCCTCACTAACTCGTCCTACGCTATACTTCCTCGGTTTCTTATGGGTCATTCGGAGTCAATTTTAAGATCAGAGCGCGTACCTGGTTTATACACCCTCACATACGTACATACATTCCGACTACCTTCGAAACCTGCAAACCGCTTGAAATTCTTTCTTGGCACGGCAAGGTTTAGTCACGAGCCGAGGACGGGGACGTGGCTTGTTTGCCTCTTAGAATTTCACGCGTCATATTATATGCTGCATACCTTTACGTATCGCTCACTTCGCACTCTCCAAAAATCCTTGGATTTCGAACGATCAAGCGTGTATTTTCACTATACAGAAAACTGTGAATGGTGTTACGTATGATAATAAAACATCTAGTCTACGATTGGAACTGACGGAATTTGCCGTTTTATACCATTCGGTCTGCGCTAATAAATGAGTATTGGTCACAGAAAGAAACAATAAAATTCTGTTCGTTGAAGATTGTCGATTTTATTATGATTCTTTGAGTTTATTGGTGCACCAATTATAACCTATAGGAATAGAACAGGCACTACCTCTATAATACTTGAGTGAAATATCAATAAAAATAGTCTTTATCGGGACAGACACTGTTTAAGTCTTTATCAACAGCAATTTACAGTTATAATATTCTGTTTACGGTTGTTTTCTTGCGCTATGAAAACAACAATATAAACTTTATTTGAGTCAGGTGCGTACCACGAGCTTGAGATAAAATATGAAAAAAGTGACATTTTTTCAAAAGGTTTTCATTCAGATCTAAAAACCCAAAATATTATACCGAAAAGTAACGCAATGTCGAAACACTGAATGTTTCGAAACAAAAACTTTCCGCCCTGAATTTTCCTGAATGAATTTTGCGTTTTCTATGGTACCACGTGCACCTCTCAAGTCCGATACTTGGTGAATACTTTTCTGCGCCACATTTAACAGCGAGGAAGCATGTTTCGTTGGGCAAGATGCGCACTGAACAGAAACAGTGAACGTATTGTTTTCTCAAGAAAACTTTGGCTTCGTGTGAGTAAGCAAATTTCTGTTTCGAAGGACAAAAATTAAGTGAATATTGCTGATTTTTAGTTCAACCTAGAAATTACTCCATAAAGCGATACTTATACCCAGATATCGGTGCAGTTGATCATATTTTCTTGCAAGACTACGCGAAATCCAGAAAAATTAGCCGAAAAAAAAAAAAAAAATTTGGCTAGTTCGACCAAAGTTTTTCTTCAAGTGTCGAATTACACAGGTGGATAAACAGCCTCAGGTATGAATTCTTTCTACCAACAGATCCCGGAAACCCTCTGAAATCTCTTCG
Source organism: Neodiprion fabricii (assembly GCF_021155785.1). NCBI lineage: Eukaryota > Metazoa > Arthropoda > Insecta > Hymenoptera > Diprionidae > Neodiprion > Neodiprion fabricii. Next base: position 16,617,521 of record NC_060244.1, read on the forward strand.
ACCCTAAGCTAGAGCCTGATTCCTGATGCGCCTACGGGAAACGTGGAGTTTTATTGTGATCTAAGTGGTCGTAAGAGTAAAATCCAACCACGAGTTTGAACAGATAATTTCCTCGTCGCGATCATCCTTTCTATTATATTCGAATGCTGAATCTGATTCAATGAAAGCCGACTTTCATCTATCTGATGTATGACTGACTGTTCATGCTCCACGAATTAGCGGTCAGGTCTTGAGTATTCAAGCGAACGTTGCAATGCGCTGCATGCAGCCATTAGAATGGGTGCATCTTTGCAGCGGATTATCTATCAGAATAATTGACGCATTTGCGAATTTGAGTTTAATGACTAAAGGTTTTTCCTTGAAACATGGCACAACTTTCATAAATTTTTCTCTTTGCAGAATTATCATATGTACATAATTTGTATTACAGGATTTTTTTTCTTACGTAGATACAGTAGTAACTGAAATTAGTATGAAATCGGAGAAACCGCCACTCCTTGAGTCTTTAATTTGTTTCGAAATGAAACGAGAACATGACCATGGATTAATCGTATAATATCCAACAGGTGTGACAATCGATTTCAACAAGTTTAAACCCACGTACCTCCCTAATTACCTATTTCACAGTTCTAATTTTTTTACTTTGCCGCATATGTTTGTCCGTAAATTTAGGCGTATTGTATACGAGGGTCTAAACGTGTCGAAATTAAGGTTTCGTTGTTTTTATTACAGGCGTACGGCTTCTTCTGCCCGGGGGATTTTGTTCACGGCTACTGGTTACCGCAGGCTTCGTTGTTATAGTTATAACTAAGTATAGAGAGCCGCTCTCTTCGCGTTAACGTATTTATTTACTCACGCGACGGCGATGGGCGGCAAATCAACTTGCAGCCTGCGCTTCCAACGCTTTCAGGCGAGCTTTAAAAGACTCCGGGTAGTCTGGTACAGAAAACAAAGACAATCAGCAGGAATACCTGTATAACACTGCGTCGCGTCGGGTCTTTGTTCACCACTATCGGTACTGGGTCAGTTTACTTTACGCTGATTGGAACGTGTGTCGCGAGTTGAAAGTCTCGACCGAACTCACCTTCGTACGATAAGAATAAAGGAAATGGATGCACCATCGGCGGGAAGAATATTAAAGCTGAAGGTTAATATTTGGATTTAACAGGTGTTTGTGATAACGCTGATGGAAATAAGGCTGTGTATTGGGCATTCCGGGTCTAACCCTCAGCCTCTTGGATTTGGTTCGAGATTTTTTATATCGTTGTCCCAATTCGAAAAATCATTTCAGCCCTCTTTCAGATTTTTCCTACCTTCCAGGTGCCCCAAATTATATAAATTCTGTGGTTAAAACTGAAAATGTTTGAACCAAAGTTGAAGTAGGCAGGCGAAACGGTAATTTTGTATTAGATATCATTTTAAATAATATGTAACTTTTTTTAAATTCATTTTGATTTTTTTTCTTAATTTTCAGGGTTCAATATGCTGATTATGTCTCCACTGACACAAAAACAATCTGCAAATTTCAATTGAAATTCAGAAATAACATTCAAAATTCAAAACCAGTTTTTTAGTTATTTTGATTTTTCAAGTTATAATTTTTATTAAAATTTATGTGTTGTTGCTTTATTACGGAAGATACATCGAAGCCTGAAAATTCCCTCCAAAAAAAATGTAAAAAAAAAAAATGATGGATTGGTTAAATAATTAATAAAAACTTTCTGTTTTGCCTGCTCTCTTAAGCTTTAATTGAAATATTTTTGGCTTCTCCCATACAATTTATGTAAGTTTTTAATATTTTTCCAAAATGTGGGAATCACTGTTAAAATACCATTTAAGGAGCTCTGAAAAACCTGAAAAAAATTGGAATGATTTTTAGAGTTGAAGCAACAATATAAAAAATCGCGTACTAAATCCGAGAGGGTGAGAATCAGAGGTGCCTCGTATATAGAGTTGAATATTAAATTTTGTCAGATTTCGTGGAGAGCTAATTGTTTTGTAATTTATTACATTGCAAACCAGCCAACTCGATGACGATTTAACTTTGTGGAATATTGTGTTGATATCAGTTCAAAGATAAAAAAAATATGTTCATTCCGTGTTCAATTGCAAGTCGCACGAGGCAAATGTTGAAATGAATCTTCCTCAACACAATATAGCTATAAGGAATGGGGATAATACGAAAACAATCGTGACTGGACGAATGGTACAAGGTATAACAATAGACCGGGTTGAGTAGGATTACTCCGTAGTTCTGTGAGCATATGTTGAGGTTCTGCAGTCACGAAATCTGATTAAACCTTCGGCAAGTTAGTCACGTTACTGCATCGACGCATGTTTAAGAAAAATTACTAATTCGCACCTTTATGACTTTCCGAAATTTAGTAAACCATTCACTGAGAAAAATTTCATTTTTTATAGTAACTAGAAAAATTCAGTAAAACAGGTGTCGTTAAAAAAAACTATTCGAATATTTTTGGGATTACGAAAAACGAGGTACGCGTAACCATTTTGGGCTACGTTCGATCCTTTTTTGGTTATTGCAACGCAAAATCAGTTTGCGAGGTTTACTCTACTTTTTTAGTTAAGTAAGGCTTTAACGCCAATTTATTGTTGCACGAGCATTAAATTTTCGCAACAGTGATCGTAATGAGAAAGAATAGTAACGGATAATAGACTTTCTGGTAACAGCTAGAAAACCAATTTTCATTATCTACCTAGAACCGTATTTTTCGGTTGTGGTAAAAAATCGAAATAGTTAAGGACTGAGCGGTAACCGGAACTAAAAATTTCTCTCGCGATCAGTGTTGTAAATAAAATGTACTCTTATTTTGAAGAGCCAACTCCTCGAAAGTGATTCTCTTTACCCTGTTGCATCGTCGTAGGCCAACGTTGCTAACTTCAGCCTCGTCACAATTGTCCATTGCAGGAAAATGATGAATTGTTCGGTTAGCTGGCAAGCCCGCGTTTAATTGCGCATCTTATACCCGCATTCTGTTGTTTCCGTCTCCTCGTCGTCTGCGTAATGTATAGTCGTATACCCTTTCATTACAATTCGTATACATAACGGGTCCCTGTGTTTAGTTCCACCTCGAAACGTCGTCGCGCAGCTTACGACAAAGATCACAGTATACGTTATCGGTACCTACCTATGTTTGTGTAGGTTATACGGTTACCGGCTGTATTTAATTGCTCGAAACGACCGAATCAGTCACTCGAAATCATTCCATTTTGTATTATAGGCACGTATCCCGAAAGCTTATTACACGGTATTAATCTTCGAGGAAACTGTAAAATGAGTACAGATCTGACATTCGAGCGCACAGACGACAAGTTTTTCGTTTCCCGGATAAAGCTGTTGGGGTATAAAACAGGCTAATGGATGGCAGGTTCGTCGATAGTTTATAAATTATTATCTGCACCATTAAACCCGTCTATAGATATGGATATTTTGAATTTTTTACTTTCATTCAGCTATAATTGGCATAATGCTCGAGTACTAAATGAATTATTTAAATGTATTTATAATCCAAATGGGGGACGAGTCGTTGTGATTTCAGTTTATTGTGTATAATGCTATATCTTCTTTGATCGACAAAATATCTTACTGGGCCTTGTAAATATTATTCGTGTAAACGGACAATTTTTTTAACGTGAAGCGTGTGGATCTCAATCTCTATTTAATTCATATTAATTATTTTTTATTAGTTCTAAATACGGAATTTTTTGATTGAAAACTACTTAAATTGTCGTTTTGAATAAATGTGCGCTCAGTACTATGCAAACGCATAGATTATTTGGATCAATTAATATTTATTAAATATGATAATTTTTTTTCTCAGTGCACGAAATTACAAATTCAACAGTTTCGATCATGACCAATAGGTACTGTTGTTTGATCTTCGTCTGAATTTCTTCGTTCGTCATTTCGCCTTAAAAAATACGTGTTCATTTAATTTCTATTATTTCGTTAGTCAGTCACTTGCATAGTTCGCAATTAGAACATGTTCGTCAATTAATTTCCTTTAAAGTAAATTAATTACCTTTGTAATTTTCACGCAACCGTGTTATTGTTTAAAGTCCAGTCCAGAAGCAGTAAGCATTAATCATCAAGTGTTGCGCATTCTTTGGAAAAGCATGAGGAAAATATGGGAACAGACATTGAGTAGTCACTCATACATGCATGCGGTGAATCGAACGAAGCATTGCATACAAAAGATACACCATTTGCATCTGGCCTATCGATGCCCGTTCGTTTATAAATTATTTTGCGTCACTCTACCAGCGTCGTGATTATATATATATATATATATAGAATTAGTTCGCTAGGTATCGGTGTGAATCACGTGACAGTATACGAGAAGAGAGGAGGCCATACAAGAATTTCCGACGCAGGTTCCACGGTCACGTGCAATCGAGAAATTTGTTTAATCAATTGTAAGGTACAAGGTATGCAGAGTTACCCGCTGCCACGTGGCTCGTACAGCACGTGTGGTATGCTCACGATGATGTGTTACAGGAAACTTGTGTATATTCAGCCACGTTATCAGGTTAGTTGATTTTTTATAATATCGACAAAGGTCGATACGTCGTTGAGAAATTTGTGCAGATGCCAACCTATCTGAAACGTGTTTGCATCAGGTTGTGTACACGATTACGTATAATTTAGTATCAGTCGAGTCGGTAAAACTAAAAAATTACCGACGCGTACAAGTTGCGCTTTATTTGTAACGTTCTCACAAACGGCAGAACTATCGTAGCTTCTGCAAAATTGCAACGTAACAAGAAAAACGCCCCTGCACTCTCTCTTGTCGGTTGTTCACTGCCTGTTCGACAATACCATAATTAACCTGAATGATTGTTATTATTCTCTCAGAACTTGCTGAAGTTTATTCAGTCTACCAAAACTGCTGCGTTTTGTGTCATGTGAATTACAATCTAAATTTCTTTTTAATCTCTACTTTGCGAGCGAATAACGAATTCCACTGCGTGGGAAAGATCTAAACAAATATTGAAAGTGTTTTTCTCGTCTTGTTGCGCGAAATGCAAGCGCCGGGTACACAGACGTATGATAATATCAAGTGTCGATTGGCCGAGGAGAGAGAGTACGAATTTTTATTTTCCAACCTTGTAACCGCTTGCGTTTTGTGCTAGCATTTGGTCTTTGATAAACCGCAATACGTATCCACAGTCGCCAGCAGTTGCGGTAATGATAACTGCAACTGTCACGGAAAGCAGCGTTGTATGGACGAAATAAAATTATACACGTAACTGCTATAACGGTATATGATATAAAATTTCGCAAATGTAATGTATTATTTTTTTTTGTTTCCCATCAGTTTTTTAAACATGTGAGCAAAAACTTTTCTGGCAGTTGAAGTTACAATAATTTTGGTATATTGGCTTCAGTTTAGCGGAACGAATATTAATGAGGCTATCTAACTTTTACTCCAATAATGTACTGAATTTACGTATCTGCTCGTATAAATTGCGATAGATTATTTTTCTTTCCAATTGAAGTCATGTTCAACTTTTGTGCGGAAATTTCACGAGCTCAACTAATTTGTGGCAGCGAAGTTTGCAAAGTTGCAGAAATCTCTGTATCAAGACTTACAGTGAGTCATTGTAGACAAAATGTGATTACGTACTCGAATAATGCAGCACGTGAGAATATCACGTTCATTGTTTGCACTTAATCAAGAGGACTACTCCATGTATACAAAATGAGGACACTGCTCGGTGACTCGTCTTGATATCCGGTGAAACAAAGTTTCCTGGATGGTGTTGAAAGACTTTTAGTGAACTAGTTTAACGTCGTTAAAATTCAATCTCACGTTGAGAAACGTCCGAAAGACGAGAGTATTTTTTGGCGTGAACTTGACGCAGACTACATAATACGTTTGGGTTTGTTCGAAATATACAAAAAGCAAACTAAGTCAAGCTCTTTTTTACTTCTCCGGCTGTACAGGTTGATGTATACAAAGGATATGTAGAGCTACTTATACCTGCAGAAAGATATGTATGGCAGCGATCGATGCTAAGTGGTTTATTATTTTCGTAGAAAAATTTGCAAATCAGTTTAACCTGACGACTAGCTCCCTAATATAAGCGGATTCCCTTCTATACACCGAGAACAGCTCCATATAACACGGTGCTGCCCATCTGCTATGGTTCAGTAGAATCAAGTATGTTGGGTTGAAGGCTTTTGCGTCGTTTACAGTTAAAAAAAAAAAAGGATGCGGATGCGACCTTATATCGTTTATAAATGTCTTAAATAAAAATACATTTTGGTGCTTAAAGGACCTATCCACCAAATGTAAGACATTTTTCCTTTATGTATTTTTTTCAGCTAATTTTAACGTAGATATGCGTTTTGCGTACATTTGTAGCCGATGCCGTGAAAAAAAATATCGTAGCCCTTTTACTAACAAATTCTATACCGTTGCAGGCACGTTATATATTTGGGACAAATGGAAACGTTTATTTTTACGCCAATTTGCAATTCCTCTACCTCGCAGCAGTCATGCTAATTTTCGTTTTCAACGGTGAAATATTTTGAATAAGTAGGCTATTTGTCTTTAACTTAACGGTAAGTTAGCTTGATGTTTTTTCGGCTCACTTGCGTATTTCTTCACACGGCAAAATATCTATACAGCAGGATAATCTTATAACGACGTGGTGTGTCGACACGTTTTGCGTTATAAATAAGAAGCTGCCTATTACTCGAGGATCATTACTGATATTAACCAATTAATAATTTCATTTCGTACCTGGCGTGTTACTCTCGAATGTAAAAAGTTCTTCAACGTAACGGTTAGATCGCAACTCACTTGGTGAGTATGCATGCAACTCAGAAGTTCTA